>NC_092227.1:85226511-85551511 GCF_036320965.1 Panulirus ornatus
ACAATGTTGTATGGTTGCGAGGCGTGGGCTCTGGATAGAGTTGTGCGCAGGAGGGTGAATGTGCTGGAAATGAGATGTTTGAGGAATATGTGGTGTGAGGTGGTTTGATCGAGTAAGTAATCATCGGGTAAGAGAGATGTGTGGTAATAAAAAGAGTATGGTTGAGAGAGCAGAAGAGGGTGTTTTGAAATGGTTTGGTCACATGGAGAGAATGAGTGAGGAAAGATTGACCAAGAGGATATATGTGTCGGAGGTGGAGGGAACGACGAAAAGTGGGAGACCAAGTTGGAGGTGGAAAGATGGAGTGAAAAAGATTTTGAGTGATCGGGGCCTGAACATGCAGGAGGGTAAGAGGCGTGCAAGGAATAGAGTGAATTGGAACGATGTGGTATACCGGGGTCGACGTGCTGTCAATGGATTGAACTAGGGCATGTGAAGCGTCTGGGGTAAACCATGGAAAGTTCTGTGGGCCTGGATGTGGAAAGGGAGCTGTGGTTTCAGTGCATTATTACATGACAGCTAGAAACTGAGTGTGAACGAATGGGGCCTTTGTTGTCTTTCCCTAGCGCTACCCCGCGCACATGAGGGGGGAGGGTGTTGTTATTCCATGTGTGGTGGGGTGGTGATGGGAATGAATAAAGGCAGACAGTATGAATTATGTACATGGGTATATATGTATATGTCTGTGTGGGTATATATATGTATACATTGAGATGTATATGTATGTATATTTGCGTGTGTGGACGTGTATGTATGTACATGTGTATGTGGGTGGGTTGGGCCATTCTTTCGTCTGTTTCCTTGCGCTACCTCGCTAACGCGGGAGACAGCGACAAAGCAAAATAAGTATAATTAATAAATGAATAAAATATATATATAAATAGATAAGATACTCGCCAGTATCGTAGGTTACATTGGACTCTAACAGATGGCGCTCCTGCTAAAGTCTGGGCACTCGCTTTTACATCTTGCCGATCGTGCTCAAGCATTATTCTGCGCGAAGTTTTGTCAGTGTAGCTCTGCCCTCGTTCTGGTATTCAACTTCTTATTGCCGCTCGCGCAAGATGGTTATCCGTGATTCATTTACGTCAACCATGAATTATCATTGCAGTCCCAAAATACGGCAGGTAATATGATAGCTTAATTCCCAAACAAATAATAGTATGTAATATGAATCAGTTCAAGTATATGTATATGTTAGGATGAAGAGCGTGGTGAGAGTAAGTGAGCTTGGAAAGGACACTTGTGTGAGGAAGTACCAGGAGATTGAGTTCAGAATGGAAAAAGGTGAGAGCAAATGACGTAAGGGGAGAGGACGAGGAATGGGATGTATTTAGGGAAGCAGTGATGGCTTTCGCAAAGATGCCTGTGGCATGAGAAAGGTGGTAGGGGAACAGATTAGAAAGGGCAGTGAGTGGTGGGATGAAGAAGTAAGATTGTTAGTAAACAGAAGAGAGAGGCGTTTGGACGATTTTTGCAGTTAAGTAGTGCGAATAACCGGGAGATGTTTAAAAGAAAGAGGCAGGAGGTCAAGAGAAAGGGGCAAGAGGGGAGAAAGAGGATAAATGAGAGTTAGGGTGAGAGTGTTATTAAATGTTAAGGAAAATGAAAAAGATGTTTTGGAAGGAGGTAATAAAGTGCGTAAGACAAGAGAACAAATGGGAGCATCGGTGAAGGGGGCTAATGGGGAGGTAATAACAAGTAGTGGTGAAGTGAGAAGGAGATGGAGTGAGTATTTTGAAGGTTTGTTAAATGTGTTTGTTGATAGAGTGGCAGATATAGGGTGTTTTGGTCGAGGTGGTGTGCGAAGTGAGAGGGTCAGGGAGAATGGTTTGGCAAAGAGAGAGGAGGTAGTGAAAGCTTAGCGGAAGATGAAAGGCGGCGGGTTTGGATGGTATTGCAGTGGAATTTATTAGAAAATGGGGTGACTGTGTTGTTCACTGGTTGGTAAGGATATTCAATGTATGTATGGATCATGGTGAAGTGCCTGAAGATTGGCGGAATGCATTCAGTGCCATTGTACAAAAGCAAAGGGGATGAAGGTGAGTGTTCAAATTACAAAGGTATACGTTTGTTGAGTATTCCTGGTTACTTATATGGGAGGGTATTGATTGAGAGGATGAATGCATGTACAGAGCATCAGACTAGGCAAGAGCAGTGTGGTTTCAGATGTGGTAGAGGATGTGTGGATCAAGTGTTTCCTTTTAAGAATATATGTGAGTATTCCTGGGAAATTGTACTGGAGGATATTGATTGAGAGGGTGAAGGCATGTATAGAGCATCAGATTGGGGAGGAGCAGTGTGGTTTCAGATGTGGTAAAGGATATGTGGATCAGGTGTTTGCTCTGAAGAATATGTGAGAAACACTTAGAAAATCAGATGGATTTTCACATAGCATTTATAGATCTGGAGAAGGCATATGATAGGGTTAATAGAGATGCTTGTCGAAGGTCTTAAGACTATATGGTGTGAGAGGTAAGCTGGTAGAAGCCGTGAAAGGTTTTTACCAAGGTTGTAAGGCATGTGTGCGAGTAGGAAGAGAGGAGAGTGACTGGATCCCCCCCCACCCCCCCTTAGTCGCCTTTTACGACACGCAGGGAATACGTGGGAAGTATCCTTTCTCCCCTATCCCCAGGGATAATATATATATATATATATATATATATATATATATATATATATATATATATATATATATATATATATATATATATATATATCTTTTTTTTCTTTTATACTATTCGCCATTTCACGCATTAGCGAGGTAGCGTTGAGAACAGAGGACTGGGCCCTTGAGGGAATATCCTCACCTGGGCCCCTTCTCTGTTCCCTCTTTTGGAAAATTAAAAAAAAAAGTGAGAGGGGAGGATTTCCAGCCCCCCGCTCCCTCCCCTTTCAGTCGCCTTCTACGACACGCAGGGAATACGTGGGAAGTATTCTTTCTCCCCTATCCCCAGGGATATATATCTATATATATATATATATATATATATATATATATATATATATATATATATATATATATATATATTCTTTCTTTCAAACTATTCGCCATTTCCCGCGTTAGCAACGTAGCGTTAAGAACAGAGGACTGGGCTTTTGAGGGAATATCCTCACCTGGCCTCGTTCTCTCTTCCCTCTTTTGGAATATTAGAAAAAAACGAGAGGGGAGGATTTCCAGCCCCCCGCTCCCTCCCCTTTTAGTCCCCTTCTACGACACGCAGGGAATACGTGGGAAGTATCCTTTCTCCCTTATCCCCAGGGATGATGAAAGCCGGCAAGGCAGCAGGTTTGAATGGTATTGCAGTGGAATTTATTAAAAAAGGGGATGACTGTATTGTTGACTGGTTGGTAATGTTATTTAATGTATGTATGACTCATGGTGAGGTGCCTGAGGATTGGCGGAATGCGTGCATAGTGCCATTGTACAAAGGCAAAGGGGATGAGAGTGAGTGCTCAAATTACAGAGTTATAAGTTTGTTGAGTATTCCTGGTAAATTATATGGGAGGGTATTGATTGAGAGGGTGAAGGCATGTACAGAGCATCAGATTGGGGAAGAGCAGTGTGGTTTCAGAAGTGGTAGAGGATGTGTTGATCAGGTGTTTGCTTTGAAGAATGTATGTGAGAAATACTTAGAGAAGCAAATGGATTTGTATGTAGCATTTATGGATCTGGAGAAGGCATATGATAAAGTTGATAGAGATGCTCTGTGGAAGGTACTAAGAATATATGGTGTGGGAGGAAAGTTGTTAGAAGCAGTGAAAAGTTTTTTTCAAGGATGTAAGGCATGTGTACGTGTAGGAAGAGAGGAAAGTGATTGGTTCTCAGTGAATGTAGGTTTGCGGCAGGGGTGTGTGATGTCTCCATGGTTGTTTAATTTGTTTATGGATGGGGTTGTTAGGGAGGCGAATGCAAGAGTTTTGGAAAGAGGGGCAAGTATGTAGTCTGTTGTGGATGAGAGAGCTTGGGAAATGAGTCAGTTGTTGTTCGCTGATGATACAGCGCTGGTGGCTGATTCATGTGAGAAACTGCAGAAGCTGGTGACTGAGTATGGTAAAGTGTGTGAAAGAAGAAAGTTAAGAGTAAATGTGAATAAGAGCAAGGTTATTAGGTACAGTAGGGTTGAGGGTCAAGTCAATTGGGAGGTAAGTTTGAATGGAGAAAAACTGGAGGAAGTGAAGTGTTTTAGATATCTGGGAGTGGATCTGGCAGCGGATGGAACCATGGAAGCGGAAGTGAATCATAGGGTGGGGGAGGGGGCGAAAATCCTGGGAGCCTTGAAGAATGTTTGGAAGTCGAGAACATTATCTCGGAAAGCAAAAATGGGTATGTTTGAAGGAATAGTGGTTCCAACAATGTTGTATGGTTGCAAGGCGTGGGCTATGGATAGAGTTGTGTGCAAGAGGGTGGATGTGCTGGAAATGAGATGTTTGAGGACAATATGTTGTGTGAGGTGGTTTGATCGAGTAAGTAATGTAAGGGTAAGAGAGATGTGTGGAAATAAAAAGAGTGTGGTTGAGAGAGCAGAAGAGGGTGTTTTGAAATGGTTTGGTCACATGGAGAGAATGAGTGAGGAAAGATTGACCAAGAGGATATATGTGTCGGAGGTGGAGGGAACGAGAAGTGGGAGACCGAATTGGAGGTGGAAAGATGGAGTGAAAAAGATTTTGAGTGATCGGGGCCTGAACATGCAGGAGGGTGAAAGGCGGGCAAGGAATAGAGTGAATTGGATCGATGTGGTATACCGGGGTCGATGCTGTCAATGGATTGAATCAGGGCATGTGAAGCGTCTGGGGTAAACCATGGAAAGTTCTGTGGGGCCTGGATGCGGAAAAGAGCTGTGGTTTCGGGAGTTATTGCATGACAGCTAGTGACTGAGTGTGAACGAATGTGGCCTTTGTTGTCTTTTCTTAGCGCTACCTCGCACACATGAGGGGGAGGGGATGTTATTCCATGTGTGGCGAGGTGGCGATGGGAATGAATAAAGGCAGACAGTGTGAATTGTGTGCATGTGTATATATGTATATGTCTGTGTGTGTATATATATGTGTACATTGAGATGTATGGGTATGTATGTTTGTGTGTGTGGACGTGTATGTATATACATGTGTTTGGGGGTGGGCTGGGCCATTTCTTTCGTCTGTTTCCTTGCGCTACCTCGCAAACGCGGGAGACAGCGACAAAGCAAAATAAATAAAAAAAAGAAAAATATATATATATATATTTTTTTATTTTATTTTCTATTATACTTTGTCGCTGTCTCCCGCGTTTGCGAGGTAGCACAAGGAAACAGACGAAAGAAATGGCCCAACCCCGCCCCATACACATGTATATACATACGTCCACACACGCAAATATACATACCTACACAGCTTTCCATGGTTTACCCCAGACGCTTCACATGCCCTGATTCAATCCACTGACAGCACGTCAACCCCGGTATACCACATCGCTCCAATTCACTCTATTCCTTGCCCTCCTTTCACCCTCCTGCATGTTCAGGCCCCGATCACACAAAATCTTTTTCACTACATCTTTCCACCTCCAATTTGGTCTCCCTCTTCTCCTCGTTCCCTCCACCTCCGACACATATATCCTCTTGGTCAATCTTTCCTCACTCATTCTCTCCATGTGCCCAAACCACTTCAAAACACCCTCTTCTGCTCTCTCAACCACACTCTTTTTATTTCCACACATCTCTCTTACCCTTACGTTACTCACTCGATCAAACCACCTCACACCACACATTGTCCTCAAACATCTCATTTCCAGCACATCCATCCTCCTGCGCACAACTCTATCCATAGCCCACGCCTCGCAACCATACAACATTGTTGGAACCACTATTCCTTCAAACATACCCATTTTTGCTTTCCGAGATAATGTTCTCGACTTCCACACATTCTTCAAGGCTCCCAGAATTTTCGCCCCCTCCCCCACCCTATGATCCACTTCCGCTTCCATGGTTCCATCCGCTGCCAGATCCACTCCCAGATATCTAAAACACTTCACTTCCTCCAGTTTTTCTCCATTCAAACTCACCTCTCAATTGACTTGACCCTCAACCCTACTGTACCTAATAACCTTGCTCTTATTCACATTTACTCTTAACTTTCTTCTTCCACACACTTTACCAGTCACCAGCTTCTGCAGTTTCTCACATGAATCAGCCACCAGCGCTGTATCATCAGCGAACAACAACTGACTCACTTCCCAAGCTCTCTCATCCCCAACAGACTTCATACTTGCCCCTCTTTCCAAAACTCTTGCATTCACCTCCCTAACAACCCCATCCATAAACAAATTAAACAACCATGGAGACATCGCACACCCCTGCCGCAAACCTACATTCACTGAGAACCAATCACTTTCCTCTCTTCCTACACGTACACATGCCTTACATCCTCGATAAAAACATTTCACTGCTTCTAACAACTTGCCTCCCACACCATATATTCTTAATACCTTCCACAGAGCATCTCTATCAACTCTATCATATGCCTTCTCCAGATCCATAAATGCTACATACAAATCCATTTGCTTTTCTAAGTATTTCTCACATACATTCTTCAAAGCAAACACCTGATCCACACATCCTCTACCACTTCTGAAACCACACTGCTCTTCCCCAATCTGATGCTCTGTATATGCCTTCACCCTCTCAATCAATACCCTCCCATATAATTTACCAGGAATACTCAACAAACTTATACCTCTGTAATTTGAGCACTCACTCTTATCCCCTTTGCCTTTGTACAATGGCACTATGCACGCATTCCGCCAATCCTCAGGCACCTCACCATGAGTCATACATACATTAAATAACCTTAACAACCAGTCAACAATACAGTCACCCCCTTTTTTAATAAATTCCACTGCAATACCATCCAAACCTGCTGCCTTGCCGGCTTTCATCTTCCGCAAAGCTTTCACTACCTCTTCTCTGTTTACCAAATCATTTTCCCTAACCCTCTCACTTTGCATACCACCTCGACCAAAACACCCTATATCTGCCACTCTATCATCAAACACATTCAACAAACCTTCAAAATACTCACTCCATCTCCTTCTCACATCACCACTACTTGTTATCACCTCCCCATTTGCGCCCTTCACTGAAGTTCCCATCTGCTCCCTTGTCTTACGCACTTTATTTACCTCCTTCCAGAACATCTTTTTATTCTCCCTAAAATTTAATGATACTCTCTCACCCCAACTCTCATTTGCCCTTTTTTTCACCTCTTGCACCTTTCTCTTGACCTCCTGTCTCTTTCTTTTATACATCTCCCACTCAATTGCATTTTTTCCCTGCAAAAATCGTCCAAATGCCTCTCTCTTCTCTTTCACTAATACTCTTACTTCTTCATCCCACCACTCACTACCCTTTCTAATCAACCCACCTCCCACTTTTCTCATGCCACAAGCATCTTTTGCGCAATCCATCACTGATTCCCTAAATACATCCCATTCCTCCCCCACTCCCCTTACTTCCATTGTTCTCACCTTTTTCCATTCTGTACTCAGTCTCTCCTGGTACTTCCTCACACAGGTCTCCTTCCCAAGCTCACTTACTCTCACCACCTTCTTCACCCCAACATTCACTCTTCTTTTCTGAAAACCCATACAAATCTTCACCTTAGCCTCCACAAGATAATGATCAGACATCCCTCCAGTTGCACCTCTCAGCACATTAACATCCAAAAGTCTCTCTTTCGCACGCCTGTCAATTAACACGTAATCCAATAACGCTCTCTGGCCATCTCTCCTACTTACATACGTATACTTATGTATATCTCGCTTTTTAAACCAGGTATTCCCAATCACCAGTCCTTTTGCAGCACATAAATCTACAAGCTCTTCACCATTTCCATTTACAACACTGAACGCCTCATGTATACCAGTTATTCCCTCAACTTCCACATTACTCACCTTTGCATTCAAATCACCCATCACTATAACCCGGTCTTGTGCATCAAAACCAGTAACACACTCATTCAGCTGCTCCCAAAACACTTGCCTCTCATGATCTTTCTTCTCATGCCCAGGTGCATATGCACCAATAATCACCCATCTCTCTCCATCAACTTTCAGTTTTACCCATATCAATCTAGAATTTACTTTCTTACACTCTATCACATACTCCCACAACTCATGTTTCAGGAGTAGTGCTACTTCTTCCCTTGCTCTTGTCCTCTCACTAACCCCTGACTTTACTCCCAAGACATTCCCAAACCACTCTTCTCCTTTACCTTTGAGCTTTGTTTCATTCAGAGCCAAAACATCCAAGTTTCTTTCATTAAACATATTACCTATCTCTCCTTTTTTCTCATCTTGGTTACATCCACACACATTTAGACTCCCCAGTCTGAGCCTTCGAGGAGGATGAGCACTCCCCGCGTGTGTGCGTGAGCCCACATGTTTGTGTATATAACGTGTGTGTGTCCTTGTGTATGGCGGTGTAATCATGTTTTGAAGCCAGATGGCCATTTGTCCTTGAGCACCTGGATCCTTGTCAATCAGCTACCGTGTGTCTTCGCTGCTGTCGTAAACAAGAGGACCAAGGAGTGTGAACTACGCAGAATGTGCGACGGACTTTACGACCCTCCAAACAATCAGAATTGCTCTTAGTCCCATAGCCAATCAAGGAAAGATTGACCAAGAGGATATATGTGTCGGAGGTGGAGGGAGCAAGGAGAAGAGGGAGACCAAATTGGAGGTGGAAAGATGGAGTGAAAAAGATTTTGTGTGATCGGGGCCTGAACATGCAGGAGGGTGAAAGGAGGGCAAGGAATAGAGTGAATTGGAGCGATGTGGTATACCGGGGTTGATGTGCTGTCAGTGGATTGAATCAAGGCATGTGAAGCGTCTGGGGTAAACCATGGAAAGCTGTGTAGGTATGTATATTTGCGTGTGTGGACGTATGTATATACATGTGTATGGGGGGGGGGGGGGTTGGGCCTTTTCTTTCGTCTGTTTCCTTGCGCTACCTCGCAAACGCGGGAGACAGCGACAAAGTATAAAAAAAAAGAAAAAAAAAAAGAAAAAAAGAATATATATATATATATATATATATATATATATATATATATATATATATATATTTTTTTTTTTTTTTTTATATACTTTGTCGCTGTCTCCCGCGTTTGCGAGGTAGCGCAAGGAAACAGACGAAAGAAATTCCCCAACCCCCCCATACACATGTACATACACACGTCCACACACACAAATATACATACCTACACAGCTTTCCATGGTTTACCCCGGACGCTTCACATGCCTTGATTCAATCCACTGACAGCACGTCAACCCCTGTATACCACATCGCTCCAATTCACTCTATTCCTTGCCCTCCTTTCACCCTCCTGCATGTTCAGGCCCCGATCACACAAAATCTTTTTCACTCCATCTTTCCACCTCCAATTTGGTCTCCCTCTTCTCCTCGTTCCCTCCACCTCCGACACATATATCCTCTTGGTCAATCTTTCCTCACTCATTCTCTCCATGTGCCCAAACCATTTTAAAACACCCTCTTCTGCTCTCTCAACCACGCTCTTTTTATTTCCACACATCTCTCTTACCCTTACGTTACTTACTCGATCAAACCACCTCACACCACACATTGTCCTCAAACATCTCATTTCCAGCACATCCATCCTCCTGCGCACAACTCTATCCATAGCCCACGCCTCGCAACCATACAACATTGTTGGAACTACTATTCCTTCAAACATACCCATTTTTGCTTTCCGGGATAATGTTCTCGACTTCCACACATTTTTCAAGGCTCCCCAAATTTTCGCCCCCTCCCCCACCCTATGATCCACTTCCGCTTCCATGGTTCCATCCGCTGACAGATCCACTCCCAGATATCTAAAACACTTCACTTCCTCCAGTTTTTCACCATTCAAACTCACCTCCCAATTGACTTGACCCTCAACCCTACTGTACCTAATAACCTTGCTCTTATTCACATTTACTCTTAACTTTCTTCTTCCACACACTTTACCAAACTCCGTCACCAGCTTCTGCAGTTTCTCACATGAATCCGCCACCAGCGCTGTATCATCAGCGAACAACAACTGACTCACTTCCCAAGCTCTCTCATCCCCAACAGACTTCATACTTGCCCCTCTTTCCAAGACTCTTGCATTTACCTCCCTAACAACCCCATCCATAAACAAATTAAACAACCATGGAGACATCACACACCCCTGCCGCAAACCTACATTCACTGAGAACCAATCACTTTCCTCTCTTCCTACACGTACACATGCCTTACATCCTCGATAAAAACTTTTCACTGCTTCTAACAACTTGCCTCCCACACCATATATTCTTAATACCTTCCACAGAGCATCTCTATCAACTCTATCATATGCCTTCTCCAGATCCATAAATGCTACATACAAATCCATTTGCTTTTCTAAGTATTTCTCACATACATTCTTCAAAGCAAACACCTGATCCACACATCCTCTACCACTTCTGAAACCACACTGCTCTTCCCCAATCTGATGCTCTGTACATGCCTTCACCCTTTCAATCAATACCCTCCCATATAATTTACCAGGAATACTCAACAAACTTATACCTCTGTAATTTGAGCACTCACTCTTATCCCCTTTGCCTTTGTACAGTGGCACTATGCACGCATTCCGCCAATCCTCAGGCACCTCACCATGAGTCATACATACATTAAATAACCTTACCAACCAGTCAACAATACAGTCACCCCCTTTTTTAATAAATTCCACTGCAATACCATCCAAACCTGCTGCCTTGCCGGCTTTCATCTTCCGCAAAGCTTTTACTACCTCTTCTCTGTTTACCAAATCATTTTCCCTAACCCTCTCACTTTGCACACCACCTCGACCCAAACACCCTATATCTGCTACTCTGTCATCAGACACATTCAACAAACCTTCAAAATACTCATTCCATCTCCTTCTCACATCACCACTACTTGTTATCACCTCCCCATTTAC
The DNA here is from genome assembly GCF_036320965.1 of Panulirus ornatus. Taxonomy (NCBI): domain Eukaryota; kingdom Metazoa; phylum Arthropoda; class Malacostraca; order Decapoda; family Palinuridae; genus Panulirus; species Panulirus ornatus. The sequence continues at coordinate 85,237,498 of NC_092227.1, forward strand.
GCCCTTCACTGAAGTTCCCATTTGCTCCCTTGTCTTACGCACCCTATTTACCTCCTTCCAGAACATCTTTTTATTCTCCCTAAAATTTACTGATAGTCTCTCACCCCAACTCTCATTTGCCCTTTTTTTCACCTCTTGCACCTTTCTCTTGACCTCCTGTCTCTTTCTTTTATACTTCTCCCACTCAATTGCATTTTTTCCCTGCAAAAATCGTCCAAATGCCTCTCTCTTCTCTTTCACTAATACTCTTACTTCTTCATCCCACCACTCACTACCCTTTCTAAACAGCCCACCTCCCACTCTTCTCATGCCACAAGCATCTTTTGCGCAATCCATCACTGATTCCCTAAATACATCCCATTCCTCCCCCACTCCCCTTACTTCCATTGTTCTCACCTTTTTCCATTCTGTACACAGTCTCTCCTGATACTTCTTCACACAGGTCTCCTTCCCAAGCTCACTTACTCTCACCACCTTCTTCACCCCAACATTCACTCTTCTTTTCTGAAAACCCATACTAATCTTCACTTTAGCCTCCACAAGATAATGATCAGACATCCCTCCAGTTGCACCTCTCAGCACATTGACATCCAAAAGTCTCTCTTTCGCACGCCTGTCAATTAACACGTAATCCAATAACGCTCTCTGGCCATCTCTCCTACTTACATAAGTATACTTATGTATATCTCGCTTTTTAAACCAGGTATTCCCAATCATCAGTCCTTTTTCAGCACATAAATCTACAAGCTCTTCACCATTTCCATTTACAACACTGAACACCCCATGCATACCAATTATTCCCTCAACTGCCACATTACTCACCTTTGCATTCAAATCACCCATCACTATAACCCGGTCTCGTGCATCAAAACCGCTAACACACTCATTTAGCTGCTCCCAAAACACTTGCCTCTCATGATCTTTCTTCTCATGCCCAGGTGCATATGCACCAATAATCACCCACCTCTCTATATATATATTGCAGCAAGTCACAGTGATGCGCATGGTCTAGCATTTGCTTTACCTCCTCATGTTAAGGATCATAACCGTTGTGGTGACTAAAGCCAAATCAGTGACTAACTGCCACTCCTTTGCCACGAGAAATATAATTGAATATTTTGTTAGTAAATACACAAGGAATTCTAACATTTATAGTAGTGAAGGACTGTACAAAGTGAATAGCTTTAATGTAAACAAAATTTTAAAGCAGTTCCCTTTCTTGTCCACAAAATAAAATGAAATTATATAACAGGCATGTTGTTTGGCCCAAGTACACCGACCCGAACACCCACCATCCGGTAACGCTTGTTTACCAATGGCGTCTCAGCTACGTATGTCTCTTCCTTGTATATCAACTGACTGTTCTACGTCTATCTCATTCTTGTATCGCCCCTGACGATGTGATCATTACACGAAAGTGCACTTGGGAACTTACCATGTTTCATTTTCCCGTGGTTTTATGCATATACTAGATCGACCATATATATATATATATATATATATATATATATATATATATATATATATATATATATATATATATATATATATATATATATATTTATTTATTTATTCATTTTGCTTTGTCGCTGTCTCCCACGTTTGCGAGGTAGCGCAAGGAAACAGACGAAAGAAATGGCCCAACCCACCCCCATACACATGTATATACATACACGTCCACACACGCAAATATACATACCCATACATCTCAATGTACACATATATATACACACACAGACACATACATATATACACATGCACACAATTCACACTTTACCTTTATTCATTCCCATCGCCACCTCGCCACACATGGAATAACATCCCCCTCCCCCCTCATGTGTGCGAGGTAGCGCTAGGAAAGACTAAAAAGGCCCCATTCGTTCACACTCAGTCTCTAGCTGTCATGCAATAATGCCCGAAACCACAGCTCCCTTTCCACATCCAGGCCCCACAGAACTTTCCATGGCTTACCCCAGACGCTTCACATGCCCTGATTCAATCCATGGTCAGCACGTCGACCCCGGTATACCACATCGATCCAATTCACTCTATTCCTTGCCCGCCTTTCACCCTCCTGCATGTTCAGGCCCCGATCACTCAAAATCTTTTTCACTCCATCTTTCCACCTCCAATTTGGTCTCCCACTTCTCCTCGTTCCCTCCACCTCTGACACATATATCCTCTTGGTCAATCTTTCCTCACTCATTCTCTCCATGTGACCAAATCATTTCAAAACACCCTCTCCTGCTCTCTCAACCACACTCTTTTTATTTCCACACATCTCTCTTACCCTTACGTTACTTACTCGATCAAACCACCTCACACCACACATTGTCCTCAAATATCTCATTGCCAGCACATCCACCCTCCTGCGCACAACTCTATCCATAGCCCACGCCTCGCAACCATACAACATTGTTGGGACCACTATTCCTTCAAACATGCCCATTTTTGCTTTCCGAGATAATGTTCTCGACTTCCAAACATTCTTCAAGGCTCCCAGAATTTTCGCCCCCTTCCCCACCCTATGAATCACCTCCGCTTCCATGGTTCCATCCGCTGCCAGATCCACTCCTAGATATCTAAAACACTTTACTTCCTCCAGTTTTTCTCCATTCAAGCTTACCTCCCAATTGACTTGACCATCAACCGTACTGTACCTAATAACCTTGCTCTTATTCACATTTACTCTTAACTTTCTTCTTTCACACACTTTACCAAACTCAGTCACCAGCTTCTGCAGTTTCTCACATGAATCAGCCACCAGCGCTGTATCATCAGCGAACAGCAGCTGACTCACTTCCCAAGCTCTATCATCCACAACAGACTTCATGCTTGCCCCTCTTTCCATAACTCTTGCATTCACCTCCCTAACAACCCCATCCATAAACAAATTAAACAACCATGGAGACATAACACACCCCAGCCGCAAACCTACATTCACTGAGAACCAATCACTTTCCTCTCTTCCTACACGTACACATGCCTTACATCCTCGATAAAAACTTTTCACTGCTTCTAACAACTTGCCTCCCACACCGTATATTCTTAATACCTTCCACAGAGCATCTCTATCAACTCTATCATATGCCTTCTCCAGATCCATAAATGCTACATACAAATCCATTTGTTTTTCTAAGTATTTCTCACATACATTCTCCAAAGCAAACACCTGATCTACACATCCTCTACCACTTCTGAAACCACACTGCTCTTCCCCAATCTGATGCTCTGTACATGCCTTCACCCTCTCAATCAATACCCTTCCATATAATTTACCAGGGATACTCAACAAACTTATACCTCTGTAATTTGAGCACTCACTCTTATCCCTTTTGCCTTTGTACAATGGCACTATGCAAGCGTTCCAGCAATCCTCAGGCACCTCACCTTGAATCATACATACATCAAATAACCTTACCAACCAGTCAACAATGCAGTCACCCCCTTTTTTAATAAATTCCACTGCAATACTATCCAAACCTGCTGCCTTGCCGGCTTTCATCTTCCGCAAAGCTTTTACTACCTCTTCCCTGTTTACCAAATAATTTTCCCTAACCCTCTCACTTTGCACACCACCTCGACCAAAACACCCTATATCTGCCACTCTATCATCAAACACATTCAACATCTCCTTCTCACATCACCACTACTTGTTATCACCTCCCCATTAGCCCCCTTCACTGAAGTTCCCATTTGCTCCCTTGTCTTACGCACTTTATTTACCTCCTTCCAAAACATCTTTTTATTCTCCCTAAAATTTAATGATACTCTCTCACCCCAACTCTCATCTGCCCTCTTTTTCACCTCTTGCACCTTTCTCTTGACCTCCTGCCTCTTTCTTTTATATATCTCCCACTCAGTTGCATTTTTTCTCTTCAAAAATCGTCCAAATGCCTCTCTCTTCTCTTTCACTAATAATCTTACTTCTTCATCCCACCACTCTCTACCCTTTCTAATCAACCCACCTCCCACGCTTCTCATGCCACAAGCATCTTTTGCGCAAGCCATCACTGCTTCCCTAAATACATCCCATTCCTTCCCCACTCCCCTTACCTCATTTGTTCTCACCTTTTTCCATTCTGTACTCAGTCCCTCCTGGTACTTCCTCACACAAGTCTCCTTCCCAAGCTCACTTACTCTCACCACTCTCTTCACCCCAACATTCTCTCTTCTTTTCTGAAAACCCCTACAAATCTTCACCTTCGCCTCCACAAGATAATGATCAGACATCCCTCCAGTTGCACCTCTCAGCACATTAACATCCAAAAGTCTCTCTTTCGCGCGCCTATCAATCATCACGTAATCAAATAACGCTCTTTGGCCATCTCTTCTACTTACATACGTATACTTATGTATATCTCGCTTTTTAAACCAGGTATTCCCAATCACCAGTCCTTTTGCAGCACATAAATCTACAAGCTCTTCACCATTTCCATTTACAACACTGAACGCCTCATGTATACCAGTTATTCCCTCAACTTCCACATTACTCACCTTTGCATTCAAATCACCCATCACTATAACCCGGTCTTGTGCATCAAAACCAGTAACACACTCATTCAGCTGCTCCCAAAACACTTGCCTCTCATGATCTTTCTTCTCATGCCCAGGTGCATATGCACCAATAATCACCCATCTCTCTCCATCAACTTTCAGTTTTACCCATATCAATCTAGAATTTACTTTCTTACACTCTATCACATACTCCCACAACTCATGTTTCAGGAGTAGTGCTACTTCTTCCCTTGCTCTTGTCCTCTCACTAACCCCTGACTTTACTCCCAAGACATTCCCAAACCACTCTTCTCCTTTACCTTTGAGCTTTGTTTCATTCAGAGCCAAAACATCCAAGTTTCTTTCATTAAACATATTACCTATCTCTCCTTTTTTCTCATCTTGGTTACATCCACACACATTTAGACTCCCCAGTCTGAGCCTTCGAGGAGGATGAGCACTCCCCGCGTGTGTGCGTGAGCCCACATGTTTGTGTATATAACGTGTGTGTGTCCTTGTGTATGGCGGTGTAATCATGTTTTGAAGCCAGATGGCCATTTGTCCTTGAGCACCTGGATCCTTGTCAATCAGCTACCGTGTGTCTTCGCTGCTGTCGTAAACAAGAGGACCAAGGAGTGTGAACTACGCAGAATGTGCGACGGACTTTACGACCCTCCAAACAATCAGAATTGCTCTTAGTCCCATAGCCAATCAAGGAAAGATTGACCAAGAGGATATATGTGTCGGAGGTGGAGGGAGCAAGGAGAAGAGGGAGACCAAATTGGAGGTGGAAAGATGGAGTGAAAAAGATTTTGTGTGATCGGGGCCTGAACATGCAGGAGGGTGAAAGGAGGGCAAGGAATAGAGTGAATTGGAGCGATGTGGTATACCGGGGTTGATGTGCTGTCAGTGGATTGAATCAAGGCATGTGAAGCGTCTGGGGTAAACCATGGAAAGCTGTGTAGGTATGTATATTTGCGTGTGTGGACGTATGTATATACATGTGTATGGGGGGGGGGGCCTTTTCTTTCGTCTGTTTCCTTGCGCTACCTCGCAAACGCGGGAGACAGCGACAAAGTATAAAAAAAAAAAAAAAAAAAAAGAAAAAAAAAAAAAAAAAATATATATATATATATCTATATATATATATATATATATATATATATATATATTTTTTTTTTTTATACTTTGTCGCTGTCTCCCGCGTTTGCGAGGTAGCGCAAGGAAACAGACGAAAGAAATTCCCCAACCCCCCCATACACATGTACATACACACGTCCACACACACAAATATACATACCTACACAGCTTTCCATGGTTTACCCCGGACGCTTCACATGCCTTGATTCAATCCACTGACAGCACGTCAACCCCTGTATACCACATCGCTCCAATTCACTCTATTCCTTGCCCTCCTTTCACCCTCCTGCATGTTCAGGCCCCGATCACACAAAATCTTTTTCACTCCATCTTTCCACCTCCAATTTGGTCTCCCTCTTCTCCTCGTTCCCTCCACCTCCGACACATATATCCTCTTGGTCAATCTTTCCTCACTCATTCTCTCCATGTGCCCAAACCATTTTAAAACACCCTCTTCTGCTCTCTCAACCACGCTCTTTTTATTTCCACACATCTCTCTTACCCTTACGTTACTTACTCGATCAAACCACCTCACACCACACATTGTCCTCAAACATCTCATTTCCAGCACATCCATCCTCCTGCGCACAACTCTATCCATAGCCCACGCCTCGCAACCATACAACATTGTTGGAACTACTATTCCTTCAAACATACCCATTTTTGCTTTCCGGGATAATGTTCTCGACTTCCACACATTTTTCAAGGCTCCCCAAATTTTCGCCCCCTCCCCCACCCTATGATCCACTTCCGCTTCCATGGTTCCATCCGCTGACAGATCCACTCCCAGATATCTAAAACACTTCACTTCCTCCAGTTTTTCACCATTCAAACTCACCTCCCAATTGACTTGACCCTCAACCCTACTGTACCTAATAACCTTGCTCTTATTCACATTTACTCTTAACTTTCTTCTTCCACACACTTTACCAAACTCCGTCACCAGCTTCTGCAGTTTCTCACATGAATCCGCCACCAGCGCTGTATCATCAGCGAACAACAACTGACTCACTTCCCAAGCTCTCTCATCCCCAACAGACTTCATACTTGCCCCTCTTTCCAAGACTCTTGCATTTACCTCCCTAACAACCCCATCCATAAACAAATTAAACAACCATGGAGACATCACACACCCCTGCCGCAAACCTACATTCACTGAGAACCAATCACTTTCCTCTCTTCCTACACGTACACATGCCTTACATCCTCGATAAAAACTTTTCACTGCTTCTAACAACTTGCCTCCCACACCATATATTCTTAATACCTTCCACAGAGCATCTCTATCAACTCTATCATATGCCTTCTCCAGATCCATAAATGCTACATACAAATCCATTTGCTTTTCTAAGTATTTCTCACATACATTCTTCAAAGCAAACACCTGATCCACACATCCTCTACCACTTCTGAAACCACACTGCTCTTCCCCAATCTGATGCTCTGTACATGCCTTCACCCTTTCAATCAATACCCTCCCATATAATTTACCAGGAATACTCAACAAACTTATACCTCTGTAATTTGAGCACTCACTCTTATCCCCTTTGCCTTTGTACAGTGGCACTATGCACGCATTCCGCCAATCCTCAGGCACCTCACCATGAGTCATACATACATTAAATAACCTTACCAACCAGTCAACAATACAGTCACCCCCTTTTTTAATAAATTCCACTGCAATACCATCCAAACCTGCTGCCTTGCCGGCTTTCATCTTCCGCAAAGCTTTTACTACCTCTTCTCTGTTTACCAAATCATTTTCCCTAACCCTCTCACTTTGCACACCACCTCGACCCAAACACCCTATATCTGCTACTCTGTCATCAGACACATTCAACAAACCTTCAAAATACTCATTCCATCTCCTTCTCACATCACCACTACTTGTTATCACCTCCCCATTTACGCCCTTCACTGAAGTTCCCATTTGCTCCCTTGTCTTACGCACCCTATTTACCTCCTTCCAGAACATCTTTTTATTCTCCCTAAAATTTACTGATAGTCTCTCACCCCAACTCTCATTTGCCCTTTTTTTCACCTCTTGCACCTTTCTCTTGACCTCCTGTCTCTTTCTTTTATACTTCTCCCACTCAATTGCATTTTTTCCCTGCAAAAATCGTCCAAATGCCTCTCCCTTCTCTTTCACTAATACTCTTACTTCTTCATCCCACCACTCACTACCCTTTCTAAACAGCCCACCTCCCACTCTTCTCATGCCACAAGCATCTTTTGCGCAATCCATCACTGATTCCCTAAATACATCCCATTCCTCCCCCACTCCCCTTACTTCCATTGTTCTCACCTTTTTCCATTCTGTACACAGTCTCTCCTGATACTTCTTCACACAGGTCTCCTTCCCAAGCTCACTTACTCTCACCACCTTCTTCACCCCAACATTCACTCTTCTTTTCTGAAAACCCATACTAATCTTCACCTTAGCCTCCACAAGATAATGATCAGACATCCCTCCAGTTGCACCTCTCAGCACACTGACATCCAAAAGTCTCTCTTTCGCACGCCTGTCAATTAACACGTAATCCAATAACGCTCTCTGGCCATCTCTCCTACTTACATAAGTATACTTATGTATATCTCGCTTTTTAAACCAGGTATTCCCAATCATCAGTCCTTTTTCAGCACATAAATCTACAAGCTCTTCACCATTTCCATTTACAACACTGAACACCCCATGCATACCAATTATTCCCTCAACTGCCACATTACTCACCTTTGCATTCAAATCACCCATCACTATAACCCGGTCTCGTGCATCAAAACCGCTAACACACTCATTTAGCTGCTCCCAAAACACTTGCCTCTCATGATCTTTCTTCTCATGCCCAGGTGCATATGCACCAATAATCACCCACCTCTCTATATATATATTGCAGCAAGTCACAGTGATGCGCATGGTCTAGCATTTGCTTTACCTCCTCATGTTAAGGATCATAACCGTTGTGGTGACTAAAGCCAAATCAGTGACTAACTGCCACTCCTTTGCCACGAGAAATATAATTGAATATTTTGTTAGTAAATACACAAGGAATTCTAACATTTATAGTAGTGAAGGACTGTACAAAGTGAATAGCTTTAATGTAAACAAAATTTTAAAGCAGTTCCCTTTCTTGTCCACAAAATAAAATGAAATTATATAACAGGCATGTTGTTTGGCCCAAGTACACCGACCCGAACACCCACCATCCGGTAACGCTTGTTTACCAATGGCGTCTCAGCTACGTATGTCTCTTCCTTGTATATCAACTGACTGTTCTACGTCTATCTCATTCTTGTATCGCCCCTGACGATGTGATCATTACACGAAAGTGCACTTGGGAACTTACCATGTTTCATTTTCCCATGGTTTTATGCATATACTAGATCGACCATATATATATATATATATATATATATATATATATATATATATATATATATATATATATATATATATATATATATATATATATTTATTTATTTATTCATTTTGCTTTGTCGCTGTCTCCCACGTTTGCGAGGTAGCGCAAGGAAACAGACGAAAGAAATGGCCCAACCCACCCCCATACACATGTATATACATACACGTCCACACACGTAAATATACATACCCATACATCTCAATGTACACATATATATACACACACAGACACATACATATATACACATGCACACAATTCACACTTTACCTTTATTCATTCCATCGCCACCTCGCCACACATGGAATAACATCCCCCTCCCCCCTCATGTGTGCGAGGTAGCGCTAGGAAAGACTAAAAAGGCCCCATTCGTTCACACTCAGTCTCTAGCTGTCATGCAATAATGCCCGAAACCACAGCTCCCTTTCCACATCCAGGCCCCACAGAACTTTCCATGGCTTACCCCAGACGCTTCACATGCCCTGATTCAATCCATGGACAGCACGTCGACCCCGGTATACCACATCGATCCAATTCACTCTATTCCTTGCCCGCCTTTCACCCTCCTGCATGTTCAGGCCCCGATCACTCAAAATCTTTTTCACTCCATCTTTCCACCTCCAATTTGGTCTCCCACTTCTCCTCGTTCCCTCCACCTCTGACACATATATCCTCTTGGTCAATCTTTCCTCACTCATTCTCTCCATGTGACCAAATCATTTCAAAACACCCTCTCCTGCTCTCTCAACCACACTCTTTTTATTTCCACACATCTCTCTTACCCTTACGTTACTTACTCGATCAAACCACCTCACACCACACATTGTCCTCAAATATCTCATTGCCAGCACATCCACCCTCCTGCGCACAACTCTATCCATAGCCCACGCCTCGCAGCCATACAACATTGTTGGGACCACTATTCCTTCAAACATGCCCATTTTTGCTTTCCGAGATAATGTTCTCGACTTCCAAACATTCTTCAAGGCTCCCAGAATTTTCGCCCCCTTCCCCACCCTATGAATCACCTCCGCTTCCATGGTTCCATCCGCTGCCAGATCCACTCCTAGATATCTAAAACACTTTACTTCCTCCAGTTTTTCTCCATTCAAGCTTACCTCCCAATTGACTTGACCATCAACCGTACTGTACCTAATAACCTTGCTCTTATTCACATTTACTCTTAACTTTCTTCTTTCACACACTTTACCAAACTCAGTCACCAGCTTCTGCAGTTTCTCACATGAATCAGCCACCAGCGCTGTATCATCAGCGAACAGCAGCTGACTCACTTCCCAAGCTCTATCATCCACAACAGACTTCATGCTTGCCCCACTTTCCATAACTCTTGCATTCACCTCCCTAACAACCCCATCCATAAACAAATTAAACAACCATGGAGACATAACACACCCCAGCCGCAAACCTACATTCACTGAGAACCAATCACTTTCCTCTCTTCCTACACGTACACATGCCTTACATCCTCGATAAAAACTTTTCACTGCTTCTAACAACTTGCCTCCCACACCGTATATTCTTAATACCTTCCACAGAGCATCTCTATCAACTCTATCATATGCCTTCTCCAGATCCATAAATGCTACATACAAATCCATTTGTTTTTCTAGGTATTTCTCACATACATTCTCCAAAGCAAACACCTGATCTACACATCCTCTACCACTTCTGAAACCACACTGCTCTTCCCCAATCTGATGCTCTGTACATGCCTTCACCCTCTCAATCAATACCCTTCCATATAATATACCAGGGATACTCAACAAACTTATACCTCTGTAATTTGAGCACTCACTCTTATCCCTTTTGCCTTTGTACAATGGCACTATGCAAGCGTTCCAGCAATCCTCAGGCACCTCACCTTGAATCATACATACATCAAATAACCTTACCAACCAGTCAACAATGCAGTCACCCCCTTTTTTAATAAATTCCACTGCAATACTATCCAAACCTGCTGCCTTGCCGGCTTTCATCTTCCGCAAAGCTTTTACTACCTCTTCCCTGTTTACCAAATAATTTTCCCTAACCCTCTCACTTTGCACACCACCTCGACCAAAACACCCTATATCTGCCACTCTATCATCAAACACATTCAACATCTCCTTCTCACATCACCACTACTTGTTATCACCTCCCCATTAGCCCCCTTCACTGAAGTTCTCATTTGCTCCATTGTCTTACGCACTTTATTTACCTCCTTCCAAAACATCTTTTTATTCTCCCTAAAATTTAATGATACTCTCTCACCCCAACTCTCATCTGCCCTCTTTTTCACCTCTTGCACCTTTCTCTTGACCTCCTGCCTCTTTCTTTTATATATCTCCCACTCAGTTGCATTTTTTCTCTTCAAAAATCGTCCAAATGCCTCTCTCTTCTCTTTCACTAATAATCTTACTTCTTCATCCCACCACTCTCTACCCTTTCTAATCAACCCACCTCCCACGCTTCTCATGCCACAAGCATCTTTTGCGCAAGCCATCACTGCTTCCCTAAATACATCCCATTCCTTCCCCACTCCCCTTACCTCATTTGTTCTCACCTTTTTCCATTCTGTACTCAGTCCCTCCTGGTACTTCCTCACACAAGTCTCCTTCCCAAGCTCACTTACTCTCACCACTCTCTTCACCCCAACATTCTCTCTTCTTTTCTGAAAACCCCTACAAATCTTCACCTTCGCCTCCACAAGATAATGATCAGACATCCCTCCAGTTGCACCTCTCAGCACATTAACATCCAAAAGTCTCTCTTTCGCGCGCCTATCAATCATCACGTAATCAAATAACGCTCTTTGGCCATCTCTTCTACTTACATACGTATACTTATGTATATTTCGCTTTTTAAACCAGGTATTCCCAATCACCAGTCCTTTTGCAGCACATAAATCTACAAGCTCTTCACCATTTCCATTTACAACACTGAACGCCTCATGTATACCAGTTATTCCCTCAACTTCCACATTACTCACCTTTGCATTCAAATCACCCATCACTATAACCCGGTCTTGTGCATCAAAACCAGTAACACACTCATTCAGCTGCTCCCAAAACACTTGCCTCTCATGATCTTTCTTCTCATGCCCAGGTGCATATGCACCAATAATCACCCATCTCTCTCCATCAACTTTCAGTTTTACCCATATCAATCTAGAATTTACTTTCTTACACTCTATCACATACTCCCACAACTCATGTTTCAGGAGTAGTGCTACTTCTTCCCTTGCTCTTGTCCTCTCACTAACCCCTGACTTTACTCCCAAGACATTCCCAAACCACTCTTCTCCTTTACCTTTGAGCTTTGTTTCATTCAGAGCCAAAACATCCAAGTTTCTTTCATTAAACATATTACCTATCTCTCCTTTTTTCTCATCTTGGTTACATCCACACACATTTAGACTCCCCAGTCTGAGCCTTCGAGGAGGATGAGCACTCCCCGCGTGTGTGCGTGAGCCCACATGTTTGTGTATATAACGTGTGTGTGTCCTTGTGTATGGCGGTGTAATCATGTTTTGAAGCCAGATGGCCATTTGTCCTTGAGCACCTGGATCCTTGTCAATCAGCTACCGTGTGTCTTCGCTGCTGTCGTAAACAAGAGGACCAAGGAGTATGAACTACGCAGAATGTGCGACGGACTTTACGACCCTCCAAACAATCAGAATTGCTCTTAGTCCCATAGCCAATCAAGGAAAGATTGACCAAGAGGATATATGTGTCGGAGGTGGAGGGAGCAAGGAGAAGAGGGAGACCAAATTGGAGGTGGAAAGATGGAGTGAAAAAGATTTTGTGTGATCGGGGCCTGAACATGCAGGAGGGTGAAAGGAGGGCAAGGAATAGAGTGAATTGGAGCGATGTGGTATACCGGGGTTGATGTGCTGTCAGTGGATTGAATCAAGGCATGTGAAGCGTCTGGGGTAAACCATGGAAAGCTGTGTAGGTATGTATATTTGCGTGTGTGGACGTATGTATATACATGTGTATGGGGGGGGGGGGGGCCTTTTCTTTCGTCTGTTTCCTTGCGCTACCTCGCAAACGCGGGAGACAGCGACAAAGTATAAAAAAAAAGAAAAAAAAAAAGAAAAAAAAAAAAAAAAATATATATATATATATATATATATATATATATATATATATATATATATATATATATATATATATTTTTTTTTTTTTTTTATACTTTGTCGCTGTCTCCCGCGTTTGCGAGGTAGCGCAAGGAAACAGACGAAAGAAATTCCCCAACCCCCCCATACACATGTACATACACACGTCCACACACACAAATATACATACCTACACAGCTTTCCATGGTTTACCCCGGACGCTTCACATGCCTTGATTCAATCCACTGACAGCACGTCAACCCCTGTATACCACATCGCTCCAATTCACTCTATTCCTTGCCTCCTTTCACCCTCCTGCATGTTCAGGCCCCGATCACACAAAATCTTTTTCACTCCATCTTTCCACCTCCAATTTGGTCTCCCTCTTCTCCTCGTTCCCTCCACCTCCGACACATATATCCTCTTGGTCAATCTTTCCTCACTCATTCTCTCCATGTGCCCAAACCATTTTAAAACACCCTCTTCTGCTCTCTCAACCACGCTCTTTTTATTTCCACACATCTCTCTTACCCTTACGTTACTTACTCGATCAAACCACCTCACACCACACATTGTCCTCAAACATCTCATTTCCAGCACATCCATCCTCCTGCGCACAACTCTATCCATAGCCCACGCCTCGCAACCATACAACATTGTTGGAACTACTATTCCTTCAAACATACCCATTTTTGCTTTCCGGGATAATGTTCTCGACTTCCACACATTTTTCAAGGCTCCCCAAATTTTCGCCCCCTCCCCCACCCTATGATCCACTTCCGCTTCCATGGTTCCATCCGCTGACAGATCCACTCCCAGATATCTAAAACACTTCACTTCCTCCAGTTTTTCACCATTCAAACTCACCTCCCAATTGACTTGACCCTCAACCCTACTGTACCTAATAACCTTGCTCTTATTCACATTTACTCTTAACTTTCTTCTTCCACACACTTTACCAAACTCCGTCACCAGCTTCTGCAGTTTCTCACATGAATCCGCCACCAGCGCTGTATCATCAGCGAACAACAACTGACTCACTTCCCAAGCTCTCTCATCCCCAACAGACTTCATACTTGCCCCTCTTTCCAAGACTCTTGCATTTACCTCCCTAACAACCCCATCCATAAACAAATTAAACAACCATGGAGACATCACACACCCCTGCCGCAAACCTACATTCACTGAGAACCAATCACTTTCCTCTCTTCCTACACGTACACATGCCTTACATCCTCGATAAAAACTTTTCACTGCTTCTAACAACTTGCCTCCCACACCATATATTCTTAATACCTTCCACAGAGCATCTCTATCAACTCTATCATATGCCTTCTCCAGATCCATAAATGCTACATACAAATCCATTTGCTTTTCTAAGTATTTCTCACATACATTCTTCAAAGCAAACACCTGATCCACACATCCTCTACCACTTCTGAAACCACACTGCTCTTCCCCAATCTGATGCTCTGTACATGCCTTCACCCTTTCAATCAATACCCTCCCATATAATTTACCAGGAATACTCAACAAACTTATACCTCTGTAATTTGAGCACTCACTCTTATCCCCTTTGCCTTTGTACAGTGGCACTATGCACGCATTCCGCCAATCCTCAGGCACCTCACCATGAGTCATACATACATTAAATAACCTTACCAACCAGTCAACAATACAGTCACCCCCTTTTTTAATAAATTCCACTGCAATACCATCCAAACCTGCTGCCTTGCCGGCTTTCATCTTCCGCAAAGCTTTTACTACCTCTTCTCTGTTTACCAAATCATTTTCCCTAACCCTCTCACTTTGCACACCACCTCGACCCAAACACCCTATATCTGCTACTCTGTCATCAGACACATTCAACAAACCTTCAAAATACTCATTCCATCTCCTTCTCACATCACCACTACTTGTTATCACCTCCCCATTTACGCCCTTCACTGAAGTTCCCATTTGCTCCCTTGTCTTACGCACCCTATTTACCTCCTTCCAGAACATCTTTTTATTCTCCCTAAAATTTACTGATAGTCTCTCACCCCAACTCTCATTTGCCCTTTTTTTTCACCTCTTGCACCTTTCTCTTGACCTCCTGTCTCTTTCTTTTATACTTCTCCCACTCAATTGCATTTTTTCCCTGCAAAAATCGTCCAAATGCCTCTCTCTTCTCTTTCACTAATACTCTTACTTCTTCATCCCACCACTCACTACCCTTTCTAAACAGCCCACCTCCCACTCTTCTCATGCCACAAGCATCTTTTGCGCAATCCATCACTGATTCCCTAAATACATCCCATTCCTCCCCCACTCCCCTTACTTCCATTGTTCTCACCTTTTTCCATTCTGTACACAGTCTCTCCTGATACTTCTTCACACAGGTCTCCTTCCCAAGCTCACTTACTCTCACCACCTTCTTCACCCCAACATTCACTCTTCTTTTCTGAAAACCCATACTAATCTTCACCTTAGCCTCCACAAGATAATGATCAGACATCCCTCCAGTTGCACCTCTCAGCACATTGACATCCAAAAGTCTCTCTTTCGCACGCCTGTCAATTAACACGTAATCCAATAACGCTCTCTGGCCATCTCTCCTACTTACATAAGTATACTTATGTATATCTCGCTTTTTAAACCAGGTATTCCCAATCATCAGTCCTTTTTCAGCACATAAATCTACAAGCTCTTCACCATTTCCATTTACAACACTGAACACCCCATGCATACCAATTATTCCCTCAACTGCCACATTACTCACCTTTGCATTCAAATCACCCATCACTATAACCCGGTCTCGTGCATCAAAACCGCTAACACACTCATTTAGCTGCTCCCAAAACACTTGCCTCTCATGATCTTTCTTCTCATGCCCAGGTGCATATGCACCAATAATCACCCACCTCTCTATATATATATTGCAGCAAGTCACAGTGATGCGCATGGTCTAGCATTTGCTTTACCTCCTCATGTTAAGGATCATAACCGTTGTGGTGACTAAAGCCAAATCAGTGACTAACTGCCACTCCTTTGCCACGAGAAATATAATTGAATATTTTGTTAGTAAATACACAAGGAATTCTAACATTTATAGTAGTGAAGGACTGTACAAAGTGAATAGCTTTAATGTAAACAAAATTTTAAAGCAGTTCCCTTTCTTGTCCACAAAATAAAATGAAATTTTATAACAGGCATGTTGTTTGGCCCAAGTACACCGACCCGAACACCCACCATCCGGTAACGCTTGTTTACCAATGGCGTCTCAGCTACTTATGTCTCTTCCTTGTATATCAACTGACTGTTCTACGTCTATCTCATTCTTGTATCGCCCCTGACGATGTGATCATTACACGAAAGTGCACTTGGGAACTTACCATGTTTCATTTTCCCGTGGTTTTATGCATATACTAGATCGACCATATATATATATATATATATATATATATATATATATATATATATATATATATATATATATATATATATATATATATTTATTTATTTATTTATTTATTTATTTTGCTTTGTCGCTGTCTCCCACGTTTGCGAGGTAGCGCAAGGAAACAGACGAAAGAAATGGCCCAACCCACCCCCATACACATGTATATACATACACGTCCACACACGCAAATATACATACCCATACATCTCAATGTACACATATATATACACACACAGACACATACATATATGCACATGCACACAATTCACACTCTACCTTTATTCATTCCCATCGCCACCTCGCCACACATAGAATAACATCCCCCTCCCCCCTCATGTATGCGAGGTAGCGCTAGGAAAGACAACAAAGGCCCCATTCGTTCACACTCAGTCTCTAGCTGTCATGCAATAATGCCCGAAACCACAGCTCCCTTTCCACATCCAGGCCCCACAGAACTTTCCATGGCTTACCCCAGACGCTTCACATGCCCTGATTCAATCCATTGACAGCACGTCGACCCCGGTATACCACATCGATCCAATTCACTCTGTTCCTTGCCCGCCTTTCACCCTCCTGCATGTTCAGGCCCCGATCACTCAAAATCTTTTTCACTCCATCTTTCCACCTCCAATTTGGTCTCCCACTTCTCCTCATTCCCTCCACCTCCGACACATATATCCTCTTGGTCAATCTTTCCTCACTCATTCTCTCTATGTGCCCAAACCATTTCAAAACACCCTCTTCTGCTCTCTCAACCACGCTCTTTTTATTTCCACACATCTCTCTTACCCTTACATTACTTACTCGATCAAACCACCTCACACCACATATTGTCCTCAAACATCTCATTTCCAGCACATCCACCCTCCTGCGCACAACTCTATCCATAGCCCACGCCTCGCAACCATACAAGATTGTTGGAACCACTATTCCTTCAAACATAGCCATTTTTGCTTTCCCAGATAATGTTCTCGACTTCCACACATTCTTCAAGGCTCCCAGGATTTTCGCCCCCTCCCCCACCCTATGATTCACCTCCGCTTCCATGGTTCCATCCGCTGCCAGATCCACTCCCAGATATCTAAAACACTTTACTTCCTCCAGTTTTTCTCCAGTATATATATATATATATATATATATATATATATATATATATATATATATATATATATATATATATATATATATTCATTTCTATTATGCTTTGTCGCTGTCTCCCGCGTTAGCGAGGTAGCGCATGGAAACAGACGAAAGAATAGCCCAACCCACCCACATACACATGCATATACATACACGTCCACACACGCACATATACATACCTATACATTTCAACGTATACATGCATATGCATAAACAGACATACACATATATACACATGTACATGATTCATACTTGCTGCCTTTATTCATTCCCGTAGCCACCCCGCCACACATGAAATGACAACCCTTTCCCCCCCGCATGCGCGCGAGGTAGCGCTAGGAAAAGACAACAAAGGCCACATTCGTTCACACTCAGTCTCTAGCTGTCCTGTATAATTCACCGAAACAACAGCTCCCTTTCCACATCCAGACCCCACAAAACTTTCCATGGTTTACCCCAGACGTTTCACATGCCCTGGTTCAATCCATTGACAGCCCATCGACCCCGGTATACCATATCCTTCCAATTCACTCTATTCCTTGCACGCCTTTCACCCTCCTGCGTGTTCAGGCCCCGATCGCTCAAAATCTTTTTCACTCCAGACTTCCACCTCCAATTTGGTCTCCCATTTCTCCTCGTACCCTCCACCTCTGACACATATATCCTCTTGGTCAATCTTTCCTCACTCATTCTCTCATGTGACCAAACCATTTCAAAACACCCTCTTCTACTCTCTCAACCACACTCTTTTTATTACCACACATCTCTCTTACCCTTTCCTTACTTACTCGATCAAACCAACTCGCACCACATATTGTCCTCAAACATCTCATTTCCAACACATCCACCCTCCTCCGCACAACTCTATCTATAGCCCATGCCTCGCAACCATATAGCATTGTTGGAACCACTATTCCTTCAAACATACCCATTTTTGCTTTCCGAGATAATGTTCTCGACTTCCACACATAAATACATTTATGTGTATTTATGTGTATATGTTGATATGTATATGTGTATGTGCGTGTATGGGCGTTTATGTAAATATATGTGTATATGAGCGGATGGACAATTCTTCGTCTGTTTCCGCGCGCTACCTCGCCTTGAACCATGAACCTGCTGTGATGAGACAGTACTAGATAGTGTTGATCCCAGGACCAGCTGTAATTTACGTCAGTACATGCAGTGTTGACTTCCCCAGGCGGTTGCCGCTTCGTCAGCTGGGATGATGCTTATGGCCATGGTCATCACCTGGGTATTCGCCGCTGTTGCCCTACCACAGATGGAGGAACCTGGATCAACAGTCAACTTGGCCAAGGAGGAGGCCAGCTGGTTCGGTCAGTAATTACCTTTCTCTTACATATACCATTCCTGTCTGTTCCCCCATCTGCCTACCATACCCTTACTATAATCCATCATCTGTTCCTCAGTCATCTCGCTCTTTGCTGTGACCTATCGTCTGTTCCCTAGCCAACATGGTGTTACTGTAGCCCATAGTCTGCTCCCCCAAGCCATCATACACTTATTGTAAACCCACGATCTGTTTCCTAAAGAACATAATTTTGCAGTGGCCCATTGTGTTCCCATGCAACATAGTCTTGCTTTAAGCCTGCATCTATTCTGCAACCACCATACTTTTGCTTTAGCCCATAGTCTTTTTCCATCTTTCATAATATCTCTGCAGCCATTCGTCTGTTCCCCAGCCACCTGCTGTAACCCATCACCTGTTCCCCAGCCACCTGCTGTAACCCATCATCTGTTCCTCGCCTACCTGCTATAACCCATCATCTGTTGCCCAGCCACCTGCTGTAACCCATCATCTGTTCCTCGCCTACTTGCTATAACCCATCATCTGTTCCTCAGCCACCTCCTGTAACCCATCATCTGTTCCCCAGCCATCTGCTGTAACCCATCATCTATTCCCAGCCACCTGCTGTAACCCATCATCTTTTCCGCAGCCACCTACTGTAACCCATCATCTGTTCCTCAGCCACCTGCTGTAACCCATCATCTGTTCCTCAGCCACCTGCTGTAACCCATCATCTGTTCCCCAGCCACCTGCTGTAACCCATCATCTGTTCCCCAGCCACCTGCTGTAACCCATCATCTGTTCCTCAGCCACCTGCTGTAACCCATCATCTGTTCCTCAGCCACCTGCTGTAACCCATCATCTGTTCCCAGCCACCTGCTGTAACCCATCATCTGTTCCCCAGCCACCTGCTGTAACCCATCATCTGTTCCTCAGCCACCTGCTGTAACCCATCATCTGTTCCCCAGCCACCTGCTGTAACCCATCATCTGTTCCCCAGCCACCTGCTGTAACCCATCATCTGTTCCCCAGCCACTAGACTCTTGCTGTGGCCCGTAGTGTATTCCCCTGCCACCAGACTTTTGCTGTAGCCTTCATTCTGTTCCCCTAGTCACCATACTGTAACCCACCATCTATTCTCCAGCCACCATAATATTACTGTAAACATCCTCTGTTCCCTCAGCCTCCTTGCCGTTATTCCTGGGCATTCCCGGGTCAGCGGTGGTGGGGATGCTGTGTGAGCGTTTCGGGCCAAGAAAGCTGCTGCTGGTGCTGTCCCCGCCTCTGTGTGCGTCTACAGCGATGATGGCTGCGGCGTCCTTGGAGGCGATACAGGCCGCAGGGGCGGCAGAGATACTGCTCCTCGTCAGTAGGGTTCTGCAGGTACGCTCTCTCTCTCTCTCTCTCTCTCTCTCTCTCTCTCTCTCTCTCTCTCTCTCTCTCTCTCTCTCGTCAGTTCGGACCTCAGGTATGGTATCACCCATCGTAGGAGAACCCATCACCAAATATGCTCCCCACATCATGTCCCTTGCTTTAAGATGGCTTACCCATACATAGGCTTCAGTATGGGTAAGGTACTCAGTCGAGAGATAACGAGAAAGATACATATCGTGTGTATGTGTGTGTGTGTGTGTGTGTGTGTGTGTGTGTGTGTGTGTGTGTGTGTATGTTTGTGTGTGTGTGTGTGTTGCGGTTTATTCCCGAAGTTGCGTCTAGAATTTGGGATACACCGTGTGCTTTTGAGGCACATGAGGATGAATAATGGATCGCTCCCAAGAATGTGTACTTAGAGGAAAACAACTGTAACTGGTAAAGTAGACAGTTTAATGCCTAACATCTGCAGCCATGTTCAGTAGACAACTTCACCAGTCTCTCAAGAAGCTTGTGGATTTAGTGTCGTGGCTGCGGTCGCCTAGACATTATAACACTGGATTACTGAACCAGCGACTCAGTCGAATGTTCTAGAGCGTTTTAGATGGTCAGAGGTGCAGTTACCTGATGTACACAGCATGAAACACACATATCAGCACAGTCCTCCTCATGTCGCCTCATAATCAAGGCCTCCTCCCATCTCAAACCTCCACTGACTGACGTGTCATCGCAATCGCCTTGGACCAACCAGTCCTCCTCGTACACGGTTGCGAAGATGGTCCTGTACCTACTTTTGCCAGTGCTATTGTTGACCCATGAACAAGTGCCCAGCTAAGCAAGCAGATCGCTTCATTTTTCCTTAATTATGCCTATGTCAACTACCATATTACTCTAAGTCGACCAGCGTGGTACTGTTCATCACTTAATGTTTACGATCATGATACCGAATGTATGTCTGTACTACTGTGATTCAGCTAACACGTAACTTTACACGTCACGTATGTTCAGCTGATCACCACTAGATGCATAATGTATTTTGATATCGCGATTTTAATCCATCCCACCAGAAATGTTTACGTGACAGTCTACGTTGCCTATACTAATTCAGTGTTCAAACATTTTTCATCGCGACCCAGTTCGCTCTTATGTCTTATCTCCACGACCCTGTTTGCACGTCTGTTGTACCTTTCTCCCTCCGGCATGAAAACGTTTAACCAACGCATACAGACATACATACATACATTCATATACATACATACATACATGCATACATATATGGATTAAATATAATTGCGTATGTTGAAAGTATGCTACTGTAAATTTTATTTATAGAAAAAATAGTATTACAAAATATTTAGAACTTTTTTTTTTTTTTGCCGCTGTCTCCCGCGTTTGCGAGGTAGCGCAAGGAAACAGACGAAAGAAATGGCCCAACCCCGCCCCATACACATGTATATACATACGTCCACACACGCAAATATACATACCTACACAGCTTTCCATGGTTTACCCCAGACGCTTCACATGCCCCGATTCAATCCACTGACAGCACGTCAACCCCGGTATACCACATCGATCCAATTCACTCTATTCCTTGCCCTCCTTTCACCCTCCTGCATGTTCAGGCCCCGATCACACAAAATCTTTTTCACTCCATCTTTCCACCTCCAATTTGGTCTCCCTCTTCTCCTCGTTCCCTCCACCTCCGACACATATATCCTCTTGGTCAATCTTTCCTCACTCATTCTCTCCATGTGCCCAAACCATTTCAAAACACCCTCTTCTGCTCTCTCAACCACACTCTTTTTATTTCCACACATCTCTCTTACCCTTACATTACTTACTCGATCAAACCACCTCATACCACATATTGTCCTCAAACATCTCATTTCCAGCACATCCACCCTCCTGCGCACAACTCTATCCATAGCCCACGCCTCGCAACCATACAACATTGTTTGAACCACTATTCCTTCAAACATAGCCATTTTTGCTTTCAGAGATAATGTTCTCGACTTCCACACATTCTTCAAGGCTCCCAGGACTTTCGCCCCCTCCCCCACCCTATGATTCACTTCCGCTTCCATGGTTCCATCCGCTGCCAGATCCACTCCCAGATATCTAAAACACTTTACTTCCTCCAGTTTTTCTCTATTCAAACTTACCTCCATACATATATGGATTCAAAATAATTGCGTATGTTGAAAGTATGCTACTGTAAATTTTATTTATAGAAAAAATAGTATTACAAAATATTTAGAACTACTATCGTATAAATTACAACAGACAAAAATAGTTTGGGGTTACGTGCTTAGCTTGGAAGGTCCCAGCTTAGCCTGCAGGTGAATAATACCACACGTGTTACGGCAGTAGGATTAAGTCGATGTCTTTCTTTGTTTTTATCTTTGTCAGGGTTTAGATGAGGAAGGTCATTTTCTTGATCAGTTGTTAGGTTTGTCTGCAACAGCCTCTGGTCTTTCAGTTGCGTAAGTGGTCTTTTAAAAACCCTGTGCTTTTCTGTCATATCTTTAACTTTTCTATAGTGATGTTCAAAACTCGCCTACAAAGAATGAAGGTGTAGCTGTATATCGCATTCAATTTTCTTCAGATTTTCTTCACCGATGCTGTTTTCTTCACTATGCTGCAGAAGTGTTGGGAACTTGTAGTAAACAGGGCGATCAACGACAAGCCTAGCATGCCACAGTATTAATGATTTTTTTTAAATGTCTCTTCTTCCTAACTGTCGAAATATAGTCGTTTTCTTTCCCTTGCAGCTTCAGATTAAGTTCATTTAGCTTTGAGAAACTGTCTGCTAACTATGAAACAAGTATACCATGCTGGATTTTTTTCTCCAGAAGGAATATACGAATCTCCATCCTTAGGTCGTAAACCCTTGTTAAATTCTGCTACGGAAAAGCCACCGAATTTCTGTATGATATAACAGTTTGAATGATCAGCTGCCATCTCCAGGCACAACATTTCAAACAACCGTCTGTTAAGTGAACTTCCTTTGATTATGATGATAATTTTCACCGCCTCATTCAGAACACCTCTTTGGCAGCCAGCACTTTACGGTGAATGAAGCAATGTTTCAGGTAATATCATTTAATCTGCCGCTGATATTTTTGTCCAGTTCAATTTGTGTTTTCCAACTACACAGTCATTCAACACTGTATATCTGTGATCCTGATGTGTGTAGGTAAGGTTAAGTAACAGAGCAAATCTTCCAAGAAGTCATCTTTCCATACCTATCTCACATAAACCGAGAGTATTGCACACTTAGATATATCAGTAATTTCGTCGAGCTGAACAGCAAATTCTCCAGCTGAAATTCTAAATTTTCCGCATCATCACTTTTACGCCGTGACAAGTGTGTTTCACGATGGACACATTTGATCTGGTCTGTCGACTTCTCTCATCAAAAACCTCACACAATACATCCACAGCATCGGATTGTAAAATAAGTTTCTCACCGTACGTGCGTATATGATGGTACTTTCTCTTTTGCAATGCGATAGGAAACTATGCAATGTGCCGTTGTGCTTTGTCTTTAAGAGTAATGATTGCTTTACTGAGAACTTTCACTGACATCTTCATTTGCTTCTTTTTTTTTTTTTCTCCTACTCGAGTGGTTTCCCAGCGAGGTCAGCAGCTTTGTCTCATGATGTCTTTCATTTTAATGGTTTCAAACTTTCATTTGCAAAAACTTCACTGCAAATCACACACTGTGACTGGTTTTCCTTTTTTTTTTTGTTCACACCTAATAAAATAATACTTCAGAAATCCATGGCAGTACCGCCTTGTACACAACAACATTCTTCTTGGTAGGCAGCTCAGAGGAGGAGGGAGGCTGATGAGGATGAGGCCTTTCCCACACACGCCTCTCTGCTTGTGTGCATTGATCAGGTGCTGCACATTACATACTTGACCGAGCAACCACTTGACTTATTAGAAATCGATCCATTCCGTCAAAGCTCTCTCTCTCTCTCTCTCTCTCTCTCTCTCTCTCTCTCTCTCTCTCTCTCTCTCTCTCTCTCTCTCTCTCTCTCTCTCTCGTATATTATGACTATTTTTGGACTACTACTATGATGTTTATGATTATTATTATCATTTTTATTATTATTATTAGTAGTAGTAGTAGTAATAGTAGTAGTAGTAGCAGTAGTAGTAGCATCATTACTGTTAATGCATTTCACTTATTATCTATGTATCTTTCACGATGTGGCGACCCGCTGGGTCGCGACAAATACTTTGAAGAACCCTGGCCCTGTATAGTGTATTACATTACATCGCATGAAATTCACCATATATGTTTCCTTGCGCTACCTCGCAAACGCGGGAGACAGCGACAAAGTATAAAAAAAAAAAAGAAAAAAAAAAAAATATATATATATATATATATATATATATAAATATATATATATATATATATATATATATATATATATATATATATATATATATATATAAAGAGTATATGGTGTGGGAGGTAATTTGCTAGAAACTGAAAAGTTTTTATCGAGGATGTAAAACGTGTACGAGTAGGAAGAGAGGAAACTGATTGGTTCCCAGTCAATGTCGGTTTGCGGCAGGGGTGCGTGATGTCTCCATGGTTGTTTAATTTGTTTATGGATGGGGCTGTTAGGGAGGTAAATGCAAGAGTTTTGGAGAGAAGGGCAAGTATGCAGTCTGTTGTGGATGAGAAGGTTAGGGAAGTGTCAGTTGTTGTTCGCTGATGATAGAAGCGCTGGTGGCTGATTCGGGTGAGAAACTGCAGAAGTTGGTGACTGAGTTTGATAAAGTGTGTGAAAACAGAAAGCTGAGAGTGAATGTGAATAAGAGCAAGGTAATTAGGTTCAGTAGGGTTGAGGGACAAGTTAATTGGGAGGTAAGTTTGGATAGAGAAAAACTGGAGGAAGTTAAGTGTTTTAGATATCTAGGAGTGGATTTAGCAGTGGATGGAACCATGGAAGCGGAAGTGAGTCACAGGGTGGGGAAGGGGGCGAAGGCTCTGGGACCATTGAAGAATGTATGGAAGGCGAAACGTTATCTCGAAGAGCAGAAATGGGTATTTGAAGTAATAGTGGTTCCAACAACGTTATATGGACATCAACAAGTGATCAGAAATCCCACCTGCTGCCCCTCTCATCACATTCACCAACATTCTTCCTCTATTTCTTTATATTCAGTGTACATATGATACCATAAACCATATACTCTATTGCAGTGGGAGATGCCTGTTAAATGATTTATGCATGTTATTGTATCTGTCCATTAATTTGTGACGAGTTTCGAATCATTATATGTTCTGTTAGGAAATTTTGAAATAAACCTAATTTTGTTATTCAGAGCATAACTGATGTTCTACCTATAGTTATTTGAGTAAAAGCCGATCGAAAGTACTTTTAATTTTTTTCAATGTATGTGTTGCTTGCTTGATCATTTCAGCTACCATATCGCTCTTGCAAAAAAAAAAATTATGGTTGATCTCTTCTCATAAGAAATAACTTAATCACGAAAAAATAGAACTAAACTATGAAGGCAATATAGATCTGGAATAATTATTTGGAAACAGATGACACTAAAATCTCTATTAAGTATATAATGAAAATAAAGCTGTTCAAGATTTTTTTTAACTGTATGTGATGTAAATGATGTTCCATGTAAGATTTATGCTTTTGATGCAAATAATTTGTCTAGTCTGTTACATGTTTGTACTGAAAGAAAAAAACTTGAATAATTTCATTTATTTTTAGGGAGGAATTGGATCACTGTTCCTTATGCTGGTAATAGTGTACACATACGAAGTGTGTGACCGCCATCTACGCGGAACCTTCATCGCCATAACGGATGTCTGGGCGTCTCTTGCATATATATTCTGCTACTTATCGGGGGCCTACCTGCGTTGGTACACGCAAGCTTGGCTTCTCCCTGTATGTACATTAGTGCCTGGCTTCTGTGGTGCCCTGTTGTCTCCAGAGTCTCCCATGTGGCTTGCAAGAAAGGGGAGGGACGAGGCGGCCATAAAAAGCCTGACGCTTGTACGGAACTCAGTGGAAGAAATGACAGAGGAACTACAAGTTGTGCGGAACTCCAACACACAAGAAGACAATACAACACTCTACAAGTCACTTCAGCTGTGTGGGAAGAAGTTCAATTTAATACCAATTATTCTTTCCTCAACGATATTGATTCTCAAAGAATTATGCGGCGGGATGACTTTAGGGATGTATATTGTATTTATTTTTCAGCAAGCTGGGGTGGGCTTAAGCCCCATTTGGAGTTCAGTAGTGATAGGGTTGTTAAGACTAATATGCAATGTCTTCGCCAGCACTCTCCTGCATAATGCACCACGCAAACCGACGTTGTTGGCTGGGAATATTCTAATCACCCTTTCTCTGGTAGCACTTGGCACATTCTTCTTCTTGCAGTCTCAGGGTCAAGACTTATCCCGGTTAGAGTGGCTGCCATTATGTGGGTTGGGTATTTATATAGTCGGGTATGCTGGGGCATTGGGACCCACAACGTGGATTGTGGCTTTAGAGATCTTGCCCGGTGCCGTTCGTTCTCTGGGACTCAGCCTTTCTAATGTGTGTTTCTTATTCTCTGCTTTCATTATTTCGAAAGTGTTTGATGCTACAAAGGACCAGATTGGTATGCATGGGGTGTTTTGGAGTTACAGTGTAGCCAGTCTTCTCTATATGATACTGATTCTCGTTTGCATTCCAGAAACTCGTGGACTCTCCCTCGAAAAGGTAGAGTCTTACTGGAAAAAGATATAAGACAAAGAATCAAGTATAGAACTCTTATCACTCTACACATGAGTCATATGTATATGTTGTATCTAATGAATAGTAATGACATGTGCATATATTCTGTATTTCATTTTTTATTGTATCTAATGAATAGTAATGTCAGAAATGTTTATAGATTCAAATTAATGCTAAATTTGGAAGACTACTGGTGTGGCTCATGTAGTAGTAAAGTTGTTAT
Organism: Panulirus ornatus; assembly: GCF_036320965.1. NCBI lineage: Eukaryota > Metazoa > Arthropoda > Malacostraca > Decapoda > Palinuridae > Panulirus > Panulirus ornatus. The sequence continues at coordinate 85,264,923 of NC_092227.1, forward strand.
TTGCTTTCACTCCAACTGGAAAATACTTATAACTTTTATGCTTTGGGCTTACCAAACTATGAAGTTTATGCAATACAGTGAAATTATGAGGTAAAATGTTCCTATTGTTGTTTAACAGCAGATTACCAAAGTTGATCACACAGGTCATTGTCAGTACCTTATAATTTTGACTTCTCTAGATTCCAGCAGGACATTTCATTTTTCAAAATACATGCATTACTTTTGAAAAAGTTTATCATAAATTTCAGAAATATGAAAATAAATATCTGATTTGAACAATACTTGTTGAAGCATGAATATAGAAAAGGGAAAGTTGTACGAATGTTAGCTAGGAGATTTGAAAAACTATCTCTAAACCAGATCTTTAGAGGATTAGAGATCACTTAGTCAGACGAGCTTAAAAACTACTTTACTCCCTGAAATACAATATCTTTGCCAGGATTTCACCACCTTTGACCACCATGATAGTCTATCCATCTATATACCTTTTTCTTATTTTTCATACTTGATTGCAATTTCCCAAGTTAGCGAGGTAATATCAAGATCAGAAAGAAAGGCTACATTCATTCACATCCATTCTCTACCTTTCTTATGTAATGCACAAAAAACATAACTTCTTATCCACAATCAGGCCACACGAACCATTCCATGGTTCATTCCAACCACTTTACATGCTCAGCTTCAGTCCACTGACAGAACATCAACATCTGTATACCTCACTGTTCCATTTCATTGTATCACATGCATGCCTTTCGCCCTCTTGCATGCTCAGGCCCTGTTCACTTCAAATTTTTTCACTCCATCCTGCCATCTCCAGTTTGGTCTCCCCCTCTAAGCATTCCCTTCACTTCCAACACATTTATTTGTTAACCATTCCTTACTCATTCGCTCTGTATCTCCAAACATTTCAGCACACCCTCTTCAGCTTTCTCAACCATGCATCTTTTATTACCACTTATCATTCTTAATCTTTTATTAATCAAACCACCTGACACCACATATTTTCAAAAATTTAATTTCCAACACAATTACCCTTCTTTGCATGTCCTCATTGTCAGCCCTTGCATCCATATAACATTGCTGGGACTACAATACCTTCAAATATACCCATTTTTGCCCACTTAGATAATGACCTCACTTGCCACATGTTTTTCAATGGTCCCAGAACCTTCTCCCACTTACCAACCATGTGACTTACTTCCCCTTTCGTGGTTCTATTTGCCATCACATCCTCTCTCAGATATCTAAAACGTTTCACTTTCTCCAAATTTTCTTCATTCAAATACACCCAAACTAACCTGTCCTTCTACCCTGCTAAACCTAATAACATTGGTTTTATTCACATTTAACATCCTTTCTCATACCCTCCCAAACTCAGTCACCATCTTCTGCAGTTTCTCATTCAAATCTACCAACAGCATTGTGTTGTCAGCAAACAACAACTGATTCACTTCCCAAGCTTCCACAACCCCTGCAGACTGTATACTTGCCGTTCTGTCCAAGACCCATGCATTTACCCACTTCAACATCCCATTCATAAACAAATTAAACAGCCATGGTGACATCACACATCCCTACCACAGACCATCCTTCACTTTGAATCATTCACTTTCCTCTCTTCTTACTCGTATACATGCCTTACACCCTTGATACAAACTTCTTACTGCTTCAATCTATCTATATTTATCTATCTGTTTTTCTTTCTCCAACTTTCTTTCTGTTTGTATGTCTGTCTGTCCATCTAAGGCTTGTGGTTAATACCACTTGTGTATATTAAAGATGTTTCAGTAGATTAAAGTCCTAGTTGATCACATTGACAATATCATTAGCCTTGAGGATTGAGTGTACACACTTCGCAGCTAATGTGATGGCTGAGGTAGAGACAAGAGTATCTGAAGAAGTTTTCATCAATGATGTTGCTAATACTTCCCTTGCAAACATTGATTCCAGCATGGGTTTCCCCATAGGCATGTCTGTTATGCAATTCAATCACTGTTGAGATGGGACTTAGACCAGGATTTTCAGCCAATATAGCTGGAATTTAATGGGGTGAAAAAGCCTCTGCAATCCATCAAACACACCCTCAACCCATGTTTAGAGGGTTAAAGTGAAAAATGGACTTCTACACGCCCATAAAAATGCTTCTTACTTTTCACTGCAATTTTCCCCACACTTCCTTCATACACAAAACACTTCCATTGTAGCCAATCCTCAGTTGTTCGTATAGCACCTTCATCTGAAATATTGTAACATTACCCTCTTGATCTAGGATCCCCTTCTGTGGGAACTCCCAACTAGTAACATGAACCAAGTGAGACCCTAGGTCAAGAAGTGTGGTGATTTTGTGATTTCATTTTTGGTGCACAACATGTGTGAAGTAAAGGTTCAGCATCTTCAGTGTGGAGGTTGTGTCTAAGACATGAGGGATCTTGTGGTATGTTAAAACAATGTGATGCAGAGATGATTGGTGTTCAGAATGCAGATGACAAAATTGCAATTTTGATAAGTTTGGGAAGTGTAGTTTTTGATGGTTGCATGTCTCATGGAGTGATGTTGAGTGGTGTTTAAAACTGAGTTAGGGAGGGGGGATGCTGCATAGTGCTTTGCCAGGATTTTTTTTGTTGGGAGAAGGGGGGGGGGGATATTCAAGCGTAGGTTGCTAAAATTTAAGACTAGGGTGTTCGTTCATTTCTGCTTGGGTGGGACAAGTGTTATTGCAAAGAATTGGGTACCAAGATATCCTAAGTCTTGACTAATTATTTCATTAGTACACAGTCAAACCCACTTCTTAAGTTCTGCTGTACTACAAGACATCGCATGGGACAAATCAGTCACTGTCCAGTGCTACCCATGCAATGTCATTATCAAAGCTGTCTCTCTCAAAAAAAATTACTTTCAGTTGAGAATATGTCCTTAAGACTTAATGACATGCCTTTCGGCAATCTTGTTGGGTCCATGACTTTGATATGATGCAAGCTGAATGTGATGAATTTAACAGTTTGTACCATCATGCTTGAGCCAAGAAACATTTGATTGTTAGCTGAACAAACTATGAGTGATATTGACGAAAATTACAACTAACTTCAGAGAACTTATCAGTGATTCAATAAAATCATGGGCCTTCTAATGACCGATTTAATATATTTAATATATAGAGAACATTGTCTCGGAGATCAAAAATAGGTATGTTTGAAGGAATAGTAATGCCAACAATATTATAAGGTTGAGAGGTGTGGGCTATAGATAGGGTTGTGTGGAGGGTGGATGTATTGGAAATGAAGTGTTTGAGAACAATATGTGGTGTGAGATGGTTTGATCGAGTAAGTAATGAAAGGGTAAGAGAGATGTGTGGTATTAAAAAGAGTGTGGTTAAGAGAGCAGAAGAGGGTGTATTGAAATGGTTGGACATATGGAGAGAATGAATGAGGAAAGGTTGACAAAAACGATATATGTGGCAGAGATGGAGGGAACAAGGAGAAGTGGGAGACCAAATTGGAGGTGTTAGGATAGAGTGAAAAGGATTTTGAGCAATCAGGGCCTGAACATACAGGAGGGTGAGAGGCATGTAAGGAATAAAGTGAATTGGAACAATGTGGTATATCGGGGTCTATGTGCTGTCAATGGACTGAACCAAGGCATGTGAAACGTCTAGGGTAAACCATGGTAAGATCTGTGGGTCATGGATGTGGATAGGGAGCTTTGGTTTCAGTGCATTACACGTGACAGCTAGAGACCAAGTGTGAATGAATGTGACCTTCTTTGTGTGTTTTCTTGGCTCTATCTTGCTGAAGTGGGATTAGCACTGCTGTTTCCTGAGGGACGGGGTGGCACCAGGAATGGATGAAGGCAAGCATGTGTGGATATGTACATGTGTATGTATGTATATGTACACATATGGGCTTTTATGTATTTATATTTGTATATGAGTGGATGGATCGTTCTTCATCTGTTTCCTGGCACTACCTCATTGACGCAGGAATTGGCGATCAAGTACAATAATAACAAAAAAAATTCCAAAGCTTAGGTGTAAAACACTTCTGTTTCCCTAGCTTATGTTTAGTGAATCAATATAATCATGGCATACTAAGCAGTGATTTCATGACTCACCAGTTATATTGGTTATATATTTCTTCTTAATGTTTTTTCAAGACCCCTATATTCTTGTGCAGAGGGTCTGTCAGGTTCCACACTACTCTTTTCTGGAAGAAGGCACCAATAATTGCTTCACTAGTCATATTTTAATGATCAGTGAAAAAACACAACTGATTTTAATGATTTAGAGTGATGTTATTGATCTGGTGTCCATTGAGCCTCTGAGCTAGATGGGTTAGCAGGGGGAGAACCCTCTCAACTGCAAAGCAACCTGCTACCCTCTACCCTCCCAGTGAATTGTGCAATGAAAGTACCCTTGGTGACAATGTGTAGGGAGCCAGCACTTTATTGGTTGTTAAATTGCACTCCTCTGATCCAGGTAGCTCTCTTTTGTTTCTGCTTCACCCACACATGGACTGCTGGCATTCTGTCCAAAAATATGCATGTGTCCTTGTCATTTATAACGCTTGATAAAACTACACACACAGCTCATTCTTTGTAACTATGTTTTCCTGTGGTGAGCACTATGCACTATCCCTGCCTTTTAGCAAAATGGTTAGAGCAATAGAGAGTAGTAGTAGTAGTATGTAGGAACATTTAGGATGGAGCATTTGGTAGAAGTGGTAGGTAAGAATATTTAGACAGGGGCATTAGGTAGAAGTAGTAGGTTGGAACATTTGGCAGGAGCAGCAGGTAGCCACAGGTAGAAGTAGTGTGTATGAACATTAGGTAGGAGCCTCTAGAACACTGCACTAAAGTTGTCCCCAGCCAGTGGCCTGTTAAGGGTGAGGCACTAAAGGCTAAGAAGGCATTGGAGTTCACCAGCTATGGAGACTTCTTTTGTTTTTTTACCTTCATGAACTTGTATTTCCCATCCACACTTCAGAGTTAGGACAAGTACTCCTTTGTGTTAGCACCAAATTCTTATCTCTAGCATGACTACTCTCACTCCCATCCATAGTGAATTTATAATGGACTTTACTTCTAAATATCTAAATTCGTCCATAGCATCATAGCAGTAACGGAAACCTAGGTTCATGATGCAAATATTCATATTTAAGCAGAATTAGCAGCATCAGGACATAAACTTTTCAGAAAATTAGATTACATATTAAGTTTTATGATTGAAATTCTTATGTAACTGAGCTACATACGACTTATAACCCACTTTGCATGAAACTGATATGTGTGACATTGAAATAGGTATTGGAGTAGCATGTAAGACCCCCAAAACAATTTTAATAACACAATTTACTTTATAAAAATAAATGAAAATTGTCCTTGGGTAGGGGAGAAAGAATTCTATATCCATTATTCCTTGCACATTTTAAAGGGTAACTAAAAGGATAGGAGAGAGGGTTGGAAACCCTCCCCTTTTTGTATTACAGTATCTAAAAGTTGGAACAGATGCCAAGTGGGGAGTAATCATCCTCTTCGAAGACTGAGGCTGGGTTGTCTACATGTATGTGGATGTAACTAAGATGAGAAGAAACATGGATGTTCTGGTTCTGATTGAAGCAAAGCTTAAGGATAAAGTGGAAGAATGGATTGGAAATGTCTTGTTGGTAAGAGAACGAGCTACGGAAGGGGTAACACTACTGCTGAAGCCGAAGTTGCGGGAGTGTGTGAAAGAGTGTAAGGAAGTGAGCTCCAGACTGATGTGGGTAAATATGAAAGTGCTAATACACTTAGCCATGAGAAGAAAGATCATGAGAGGCAAGACCTCTCTACATTTCAGTTAAGGCCCAGCCTTGATGTGGATATTTGTCTATAACTGGAAAGCCATGAGAAGAAAGATCATGAGAGGCAAGACCTCTCTACATTTCAGTTAAGGCCTGGCCTTGATGTGGACATTTGTCTATAACTGGAATGTCCAACTTAAAAAAAAAAAAAAGTATTTCAGGAGCAGGTGATTGAGTCTATTAGCTGTTTTGATGCAAGAGACCAGGTATGAGTGATGGGTCATTTAAATGTGAAGTGAGTAATATGGCAGTTTAGGGTATAATTGAGGGGCATGTGGTTCAGGTACACTACCAATTTTCTGGCACTCTTTGTTCCAAGGCCTTACCGGATTAACAATTTTGCCGGACAAACCGTGGTCACGTACTGATAATTCATCAACACACTTCTAACCCACTAATTATACATCTCCCATGTGCATAAAGTATACCATGGACTGCTAGAAATTTGAATTAAACAAATAATAAATGTTTGAGCACCCTAAGATGGTAAGTCTGTCCTTAGATTGTTTGAATCCTGTGGGGTCTTCTTCGTCTTCTGTTGTTAGTGTTTTCCTAGGTGTGCATCTCCAGAGTAATGCAGTTTTATATAATGTATGCTCAGGACTGAGTTGCTCGTCAGCTACAAGTTTTGCAAATTCATCAACATACTTGGCAGCTCCTTCGTGGTTTGCAGAATGCTTTTCTCTACACACTTTATTCATGGAAATTCCATGATGCTTCTTGAATCTTTGAAGCCATTTTTCACTATAGTCATGCTCATGTTGTAACTTAAGTTCTTTATGGAACAACTTAGTCTGGTCCATTATCATACTACCTGACAAGTCCACTCCATCATTCCAACGCTGTCAAAACCATTCCAGCATCACTTGATTGTGCTCAGTACTATTACCATCTTTCATAGTTTTTTTAATCTTCATTTGCTACTTGGAATCGCTGTCTGCATAGAATTTCAATATTTTCTCCCTTTGCTTCTTTATATCATAAACAGTTGATGAACCAATACTGTAGATGTCACACAGTTTACGCACCGAAACACCACGGTCCATATGGACTGGTGTTTACGTTTGACACCACGACTGACACTCTCATATGTCTTAGAAGCCATAGCTAGGGATAAATTTAAGCAAAATGAGCTAAGAATCTCGCAGAATTGCGGTCTCACCACCAATAAGTGCTGTGTAAAGAATGTGAATAAGCGTGCCCTACACACAGTGCCATCTGTGGCCACCCATGTAAACTAGTCTGGTGGCCACGGAAATTTCAAGTTCCCTCACCTAATTTTGTCTGGACTAAAGGAGGCACTGAATCATCAGTTTCTGGAAAATCAGTGGTATACCTGTATTCATTATTGTGAATGGAAATGGTGAACAGCTTGTGGTGCTGTATGCTGGAAAAGTATTGAAGATTTGGAATACCTAGGACATTCACAAGTATATGTATGTGAGTTGGAAGGATGGTCAGCAGGCATTCTTGGATTACATACCAATTGTTAGGCATGTTAAAAAGACTTTTGTTTGTGAATATACTGAGAGAGGCCAGCTAGTGGATGTCTGATCATTACTTTGTGGAGGTAAGGTAAGGGTAAAGGTTTATAGAGGTTTTTAGAAAAGATTAAATGATATAAAAGAGAAAATGGTAGGAGTAAATGAGCTTGGAAAAAGAGATGTGTGAAGAAATACCAAGAGATTGAGCATAGAATTGTAAAAGGACAACAAACAAAGCTTGGGGAGTGGGTGAGGAATGGGAGGTATTTAGGGAAGCAGTGCTGGCATATGCGAGAGATGCATGTGGTATGCATGAAGTTGGAGGGAGTCAGATTAGAAAGGATAGTGAGTGGTGGGATGAAGAAGTAAAGGTGCTAGTGGAAGAAAAAAGAGAGGTATATGGGAGGCATTTACAGGGAAGGAGTGCACATGATTTGGGAGATGTATAAGGGAAAGCACCTGGATGGCAAGGGGAAGGTGCAAAGGTGGAAAAAGAGGGCAAATGTTAGTTGGAGGGAGTGAGTATCAGTAAATGTTAGGATGAATAAGTGTTTGGAAGGATGTTAAATAGTGTGTGAAAAAAAAAGAATTAATGGGAACATCAGAAAAGGGGGCAAATGAAGAAGTGGTAACAGGAGTATGTGGAGAAGGAGTATTTTGAGGCACTGTTGAATGTGGATGATGACAGGGTGGCATGTGTAGATTCTTTAAGTTGAGTTGATATGCAAAGTGATTAGAGTCATGGAGAGTAGTTTAGTGAAGAGAGAAGAGTTGATGAAAGCCTTTATAAGATGAAATGTAGCTATGCAGCTGGAGTGGATGGTACTGCAGTTGAATTACTTAAGGAAGGGGATGGCCTTGTTACTGAATGTTTAGTTAGGATTTTCAGTGTATGTATGGATCACAGCGAGGTGCTTGAGGAATTGCAAGGGGGATAAAGGTGTGTTCATACTTCAGAAGTATAAGTTTGTTGAGTGAACCTGATAAGTTATATGGGTGGGTGGTGACTGAGAGGGTGAAGGCATGGACAGAGCTTCAGAATGGGTAGGAACAGTGTGGTTTCAGGAGTGGTAGAAGATGTGTGGATAAGATGCTTGCTTTAAAGAATGTGTGAAAAATACGTAGAGACGAAGGTAGGCTGCAGTGGATACATGCATGGGTATGGAGGATGGAAAAAAAAGGACACAAGTATATGGGCCTGTAGTAAGAAGGGAGGTAAAAAGGGCAATAATGAGGAAGGTTGTAGAGGCACCTGGAGAAAATTGGATTACATTTGAGATGCTGAAGTATAGAGGAGAGAAGTGTGATAGAGCAGATACTTTTAATATATAGTTTAGCATGGAAGCTCCATCTCCAATTTGGTCTCTCCATTCTCCTTGTTCCCTCCACTTCTGACATATATCCTCCTTGTGCCAAAGGATTGGGTGAAAGCTATTATTGTTCCTTCATTCAAAGGAAAAGGTGCTAAGGATGTATGTAGCAATTATAGGGGAATATGTATGGGAGATGTATAAAGGAAAGAGGCAGGAGGTTAAGAGAAAGGTGCAAGAGGTGAAAAAGAGGGCAAATGATAGTTGGGGTGAGAGAGTATCATTAGATTTTAGGGAGAATAAAAAGATGTTTTGGAAATAGGTAAATAAAGTGCCTAAGACAAGGGAACAAATGGTAACTTCGGTGAAGGGGGCTAATGGGGAGGTGCTAACAAGTATTGGTGATGCGAGAAGATGGAGTGAGTATTTTGAAGGTTTGTTGAATGTGTTTGATGATAGAGTGGCAGATATAGGGTGTTTTGGTCGAGGTGGTGTGCAAAGTGAAAGGGATAGGGAGAATGATTTGGTAAACAGCGAAGAGGAAGTAAAAGCTTTGCGGAAGATGAAAGCCAGGAAGGCAGCGGGTTTGGATGGTTTTGCATTTGTGTGCTGAAAAAGAACTGTTGATTAAGAATACCTGGTTTAAAAAGAAAGATATACATATGTAAGTGGTAGAGATGGCCAGAGAGTGTTATTGGATTAAGTGTTAATTGATAAGCGCATGAAAGAGAGACTTTTGAATGTTAACATACTGAGAGGGGCAACTGGAGGGATGTCTGATCATTATCTTGTGGAGGCAAAAGTGAGAATTTGTAGAGGTTTTCAGAAAAGAAGAGAGAATGTCGGGGTGAAGAGAGTGGTGAGAGCAAGTGAGCTTGGGACAGAGTCTTGTGTGAGGAGGTACCAGGAGAGATTGAGTGCAGAATGGAAAATGTGAGAGCAAAGGACGTAAGGGGAGTGGGGAAGGAATGGGATGTATTTAGGGAAGTAGTGATGGCTTGTGCTAAAGATGCCTGTGGCATGAGAAAGGTGGGAGATGGGCAGGTTAGAAAGGGTAGTGATATTGGGATGAAGAAGTAAGATTGTTAGTGAAAGAGAAAACAGAGACATTTGGACAATTTTTGCAAGGAAATAATGCAAATGACTGGGAGATATATAAATGAAAGAGGCAGGAGGTCAAGAGAAAGGTGCAAGAGGTGAAAAGAAGGCAAATGAGAGCTGGGGTGAGAGAGTATCGTTAAATTTTAGGGAGAATAAAAAGATGTTTTGGAAGGAGGTAAATAAAGTGCATAAGACAAGAGAACAAATGTGACCATCGGTGAAGGGGGCTAATGGGGGGCTTTTACAAGTAGTGATGATGTGAGAAGGAGATGGAGTAAGTATTTTGAAGGTTTGTTGAATGCGTTAGATGATAGAGTGGCAGATATAGAGTGTTTTGGTTGAGGTGGTGTGCAAAGTGAGAGGGTCAGGGAGAATGGTTTGGTAAACAGAGAAGAGTAAGTGAAAGCTTTGCGGAAGATGAAAGCCGTCAAGGCGGCGGGGTTAGATGGTATTGCAGTGGAATTTATTAAAAAAGAGGGTGACTGTCTTGTTGACTGGTTGGTAAGGATATTCAGTGTATGTATGGTTCATGGTGAAGTGCCTGAGGATTAGCAGAATGCATGCATAATGCCATTGTACAAAGGCACATGGGATAATGGTGAGTGTTCAGATTACAGAGGTATAAGTTTGTTGAGTATTCCTGGGAAATTAAATGGGAGGGTATTGATTGAAAGGGTAAAGGTATGTACAGAGCATCAGATTGGGGAAGAGCAATGTTGTTTCAGAACTTGTAGAGGATGTGTGGATCAGGTGTTTGCTTTGAAGAATGTATGTGAGAAATACTCAGAAAAACAGGTGGATTTGTATGTAGCATTTATGGATCTGAAGAAGGCATATGATAGGGTTGATAGAGAAGCTTTATGGAAGGTATGAAGAGTATATGGTGTGGGAGGTAAGTTGCTAGAAGCAGTGAAAAGTTTTTACCAAGGATGTTAGGCATGTGTACGAGAAAGAGAGGAAAGTGATTGGTTTCCCATGAATGTCGGTTTGCGGCAGGGGTGCATGATGTCTCCATGGTTGTTTAGTTTGTTTATGGATAGGGTGGTTAGGGAGATGAATGCAAGAGTTTTGGTGAGAAGGGTAAGTATGAAGTCTGTTGTGGATGAGAGGGCTTGGGAAGTGAGTCAGTTGTTGTTCGCTGATGATAGAGCACTGGTGGCTGATTAGGGTGAGAGACTGCAAAAGTTGGTGACTGAGTTTGGTAAAATGTGTGAAAGATGAAAGCTGAGAGTAGACTTGAAGAAGAGCAAGGTTATTAGGCTCATTTGGATTGAGGGACAAGTTAATCGGGAGGTAAGTTTTAATGGAGAAAAACTGGACGAAGTGAAGTGTTTTAGATATCTGGGAGTGGATTTGGCAGTGGATGGAACCTTGGAAGCAGAAGTGAGTCACAGGGTGGGGGTGGGAGCCAATGTTCTGGGAGCGTTGAAGAATGTGTGGAAGGCGAGAACATTATCTCGGAAAGCAAAAATGGGCATGTGTCAAGGAATAGTGGTTCCAACAATGTTATGTGGTTGCAAGGCATGGGCTATAGATAGGGTTGTGCAGAGAAGGGTGGATGTGTTGGAAATAAAATGTTTGAGGACGAATGTGGTGTGAGGTGGTTTGATCAAGTAAGTAATGAAATGGTAAGAGAGATGTGTGGTAATAGAAAGAGTGTGGTTGAGAGAGCAGAAGAGGGTGTATTGAAATGGTTTAGTCACATGGAGAGAATGAGTAAGGAAAGATTGACAAAAAGGATATATGTGTGAGAGGTAGAGGGAACGAGAAGTGGGAGACTGGCATATCTAAGGTATGGCAAGTAGGGCAGGTACTCTGGACACCACTTGAATGGGGTCGCCACTCAACAGGTTTGTTTTTTGACATATGCTACCCGATTGACATTTTTTATGGTTTGGTTTTGTGACATAAAAAAGAAAATTGCCTACTTTTCAATTATAGGAATATTTTGCTACTGTCAGTTGCATTACCACTTCTACATGACAATTTTGATCAAAAAAGTCTTCAACTTTAAGTCTTTAAGAGTTTATATAAATTTAAGTTTGGCCTAATTCTTCAACAGTTTATAATTTCACTGTATGTATTTTTATATACATCCACTGTAGGTACATTTTTAATCAAGCCCATTGTGTATATCCGGTACATTATTCTTAATATGGCAAATATCATTTGGATTATAGTTGGTTTTGTTCAAAATATACTATCAGCTAATTTGTAGAAGGATTAGATAAAGATTTTGGCAGTATGTCTGGATCTGTTCTAGTTCTAGGTAGTAATCTGCAGGGCCTGCAGAATCTGAGACTTGAGTAGTAGTATGACTATGAAGTAAAATTTTACCATGGAACCAAATATCTTGAATTTGCTTCTGTGAGAGATACCACTTAGTACAAATGAAATGTAATGTTCTTATTGAAAAGTGTTACTTCTTTATTTTAGGTAATTTTAAGAAGACCATAAAAAAGTTTTTTCACAGAGAAGAAAAGTGGAGCTGAAGGGTGAAAGAGATGAAAGTTATTTTTTTTTTTTTTTTAGTTAATTTTAAGACCATGGAACGTTTTTCACAAAGAAGAGAAGTGGAGCTGAAGGGCAAAAGAGACGAAAGGTGGAGGCAGAGGAAGCCAAAAAATCAGCCAAGTTCTTCATGCCCTTCTTTGAAGTGCCTGGATCAAGTAGTTTGACAAGTTCCATGGAGACAACTGCGCCTGCTACAAGTTTGTTGGAATCTGGAGATGGATCGAGTGCAAATGTTTCACAAGCTAAAGAGGAAGTAAAGTCAGATAAAACTGAGTATGATGAGGTTAAGAATGAGGGTGCCAGAGAGGATGTTAACATGACAGGAAGGGAAGACAATGGAGTTGGTGATGATGTTGAATGTTTTTTTTTTTTTTTTTTTTTTTTTTTTTTTTTATACTTTGTCGCTGTCTCCCGCGTTTGCGAGGTAGCGCAAGGAAACAGACGAAAGAAATGGCCCAACCCCCCCCCCCCATACACATGTACATACACACGTCCACACACGCAAATATACATACCTACACAGCTTTCCATGGTTTACCCCAGACGCTTCACATGCCTTGATTCACTCCACTGACAGCACGTCAACCCCTGTATACCACATCGCTCCAATTCACTCTATTCCTTGCCCTCCTTTCATCCTCCTGCATGTTCAGGCCCCGATCACACAAAATCTTTTTCACTCCATCTTTCCACCTCCAATTTGGTCTCCCTCTTCTCCTCGTTCCCTCCACCTCCGACACATATATCCTCTTGGTCAATCTTTCCTCACTCATTCTCTCCATGTGCCCAAACCATTTCAAAACACCCTCTTCTGCTCTCTCAACCACGCTCTTTTTATTTCCACACATCTCTCTTACCCTTACGTTACTTACTCAATCAAACCACCTCACACCACACATTGTCCTCAAACATCTCATTTCCAGCACATCCATCCTCCTGCGCACAACTCTATCCATAGCCCACGCCTCGCAACCATACAACATTGTTTGAACCACTATTCCTTCAAACATACCCATTTTTGCTTTCCGAGATAATGTTCTCGACTTCCACACATTTTTCAAGGCTCCCAAAATTTTCGCCCCCTCCCCCACCCTATGATCCACTTCCGCTTCCATGGTTCCATCCGCTGACAGATCCACTCCCAGATATCTAAAACACTTCACTTCCTCCAGTTTTTCTCCATTCAAACTCACCTCCCAATTGACTTGACCCTCAACCCTACTGTACCTAATAACCTTGCTCTTATTCACATTTACTCTTAACTTTCTTCTTCCACACACTTTACCAAACTCAGTCACCAGCTTCTGCAGTTTCTCACATGAATCAGCCACCAGCGCTGTATCATCAGCGAACAACAACTGACTCACTTCCCAAGCTCTCTCATCCCCAACAGACTTCATACTTGCCCCTCTTTCCAGGACTCTTGCATTTACCTCCCTAACAACCCCATCCATAAACAAATTAAACAACCATGGAGACATCACACACCCCTGCCGCAAACCTACATTCACTGAGAACCAATCACTTTCCTCTCTTCCTACACGTACACATGCCTTACATCCTCGATAAAAGCTTTTCACTGCTTCTAACAACTTGCCTCCCACACCATATATTCTTAATACCTTCCACAGAGCATCTCTATCAACTCTATCATATGCCTTCTCCAGATCCATAAATGCTACATACAAATCCATTTGCTTTTCTAAGTATTTCTCACATACATTCTTCAAAGCAAACACCTGATCCACACATCCTCTACCACTTCTGAAACCACACTGCTCTTCCCCAGTCTGATGCTCTGTACATGCCTTCACCCTCTCAATCAATACCCTCCCATATACTTTACCAGGAATACTCAACAAACTTATACCTCTGTAATTTGAGCACTCACTCTTATCCCCTTTGCCTTTGTACAATGCACGCATTCCGCCAATCCTCAGGCACCTCACCATGAGTCATACATACATTAAATAACCTCACCAACCAGTCAACAATACAGTCACCCCCTTTTTTAATAAATTCCACTGGAATACCATCCAAACCTGCTGCCTTGCCGGCTTTCATCTTCCGCAAAGCTTTTACTACCTCTTCTCTGTTTACCAAATCATTTTCCCTAACCCTCTCACTTTGCACACCACCTCGACCAAAACACCCTATATCTGCCACTCTGTCATCAGACACATTCAACAAACCTTCAAAATACTCATTCCATCTCCTTCTCACATCACCACTACTTGTTATCACCTCCCCGTTTACGCCCTTCACTGAAGTTCCCATTTGCTCCCTTGTCTTACGCACCCTATTTACCTCCTTCCAGAACATCTTTTTATTCTCCCTAAAATTTAATGATACTCTCTCACCCCAACTCTCATTTGCCCTTTTTTTCACCTCTTGCACCTTTCTCTTGACCTCCTGTCTCTTTCTTTTATACTTCTCCCACTCAATTGCATTTTTTCCCTGCAAAAATCGTCCAAATGCCTCTCTCTTCTCTTTCACTAATACTCTTACTTCTTCATCCCACCACTCACTACCCTTTCTAAACAGCCCACCTCCCACTCTTCTCATGCCACAAGCATCTTTTGCGCAATCCATCACTGATTCCCTAAATACATCCCATTCCTCCCCCACTCCCCTTACTTCCATTGTTCTCACCTTTTTCCATTCTGTACACAGTCTCTCCTGGTACTTCCCCACACAGGTCTCCTTCCCAAGCTCACTTACTCTCACCACCTTCTTCACCCCAACATTCATGTTGAATGTATTGACAAAAATTTATCTAGTGAAGTGGATGGTGCCAAAGAGTCTCAAACCACCATACCAGAAGTAATTAAACAACATGACATTGGACTTCTGAAGTTTGACAGGGATACTGGAAAAGCAATTCTGTCTGATGCACTAAGAACAGAAATTATAAAGTTGGGTTCAAAGTATTTCCAGAAGTGATGGGCCTTTCCTACCAACAAACAACCTCTCAATGAACAAATCTTGATTCAAGAGAAAACTGGGAAATGGTCATGATGAGGAAGTGACTCACTCATGGCTGGTCTATTCCCCTTCTAAAGTCAGCATTTTGCATGTTATCTTCTCTATTCCAGGTCAGACCATCAATCCTCATTGGAGCAAGAACATGGATTCCACCAGTGGAAAGCACCTGAAAGGTTTAGTACTAAGTTCATGAAAATGCCATTAATCACCAGAAGTGCCTCACCCAGTGGAAATAAATTTAGTTGAGAACAGAGTTACTGACATGGAACTTCAATCACAGATTGAGAAGGAAAAGCAGAAGTGGCGTGATATCTTGACAAGAATCCTTCATGGCATAAAATTCCTTGCAACTCAGACCCTGTCTTTGCGAGGACACAGAGTCACTAGCTAGACGATGATCATGATGCCAATGTGGGAAATTTTTTCAGCTTAGTGAAACTACTGGCCATTTTTGACCGTCATGAAAGAACACTTGACCTATGTGAAAGGTCATGCTGGATCCACATCTTATCTTTCACCAAGTGTTCAGAATGAATTCATTCACCTGATGGTATCCACTGTTTGCCAGAGTTTAGTGAGAAGCATTCGTAGAGCCAAGTACACTGGTCCCATGTTCAACTCGACCCCTGATCAAGCACACTGTGAGCAGATGTCAGAAGTAGTGAGGTATGTGGAAGTTGATTTTGAGAGGAAAGTAGTCTGTGTTAAAGAGTCCTTCCTTGGTTTTATCCAGATAAGCCAGAAGGATGCTGAGAGCTTGGTCGAAGACATCTTGAAACAACGAGAGAGGGACGAAATGGAGCTCCAAGACTGTCGGTCACAGTGCTGTGACAACGCTGCTGTGATGGCTGGGCACAGAAGTGGTGTCCAACAAAGAATAAGTGAGAAAGATAAGTTGGCAGTGTATGTCAGTTGTGATAATCACTCGCTCAATTTGGTAGGTGTACATGCAGCTAAGCAGGATCTAATGATGGTCACATTTTTTGGAACTATCCAAGCTCTCTGTGTGTTTTTGTCTTGTTCAACACAGCATTGGGAAAAACTCAGAAATACTCTTCTCATGTTGTTAATTCATAGTCTGAAACCAGGTGGAGTGCAAGGACAGAAGCAGTACACCCCTTCTACAAATACCTTAAGGAGATACTGCAAGTCCTCCAGGATACGATAGACAATAAAAATTAGACCAGTGAAACAGGAAGTGAGGTGAGGCAGCTGTATAACTGCATGTTGAGTTTAGATTTTCTGACTGCTAGGATTTGGTGACAAAATACTCATTTGCATTTACCATGTTCGAAAGAGGCTACAGGATCCTTGCATGAACTTTCATGATGCTGCCCTGGATTTGAAAGCCCTTTGAGATCATTTTGATGATAAACAAGAAGTGTGGGTCAGTAAGTTGAGTCACTTGAAGGACTTAATCTCTGTCAAGAAAGGAATGTCGAAGTCGAAAAATGTTGGAGAGGAAAGAAACAAATGGCTGATAACTCAAGAGATGCTAGGTTAATAGACAAGGAGGAAATTGAAAGAGTCATGAGGGTAACGCTTGACTGTCTTCACAGAGAAATGGATGAAAGGGTCACTCATATGCTTGACACAGATGCCAAGTTTGGGTTTCTTCTCGATGTCGAGGGACTGCATTACAGCGTCGACAGCAGTGTCCTAAAGAAGTGTGAAGGTTTATGTGAACTGTACAGCTCTGATATTGATAGACAGCAGCTATATGAAGAAATTTTCAATTGAAGAATGCTGCTGTCAAGTCATACCAACATAAAGATAATTCGACCTGAAGAACTTCTCAAATTCATTGTTCAGTATGGAGATGAGTGTTTTTCCTAATCTTCGCATTTCTATTCAGATAAAGCTAACCATTGCAGTTACCATTACCAGCTGTGAGAGGTCATTTAGCAAGATGAAACTTTCATGTCTGAGAGCTTTTATGGGTCAAGACAGACTCTGTGATCTTGCTCTGCTCATTGTAGAAAAAGGAGAAACTAAGAAAACTGACTTTGAGCACATCATAGACCAGTTTGCATCAGTAGAAGCAAGGAAGATGCAGTTGTAGTTTTAATCTCGTGTCATGATTTGTTAATCAATGAGCTGTTAATTTGGTCTGAAAAGAAATGAAAAATTTAATGAGTTATGAGAGTCAAAATGTGAGTACATGTTTTTAGGACACCTTGTATTTTTATTTGAATATCTTTATACATATATTTCCAAAAATACTTTTGTGTTACTAATACTTTTTTATGTACTATTCAAAGAACCAGTGGTTTTCAGCATTAATTTTACAGTGAAATTTTCATAGTTTGGGTACCTATGGCTTAAGTAGGTTATAGTTTAATTTATGTTCTGGTGAGTCTTTCTGCTTAACCTAAATATTTTTTTTTTTTTTTTTTTTTTTTTTTTTTTTTGCTTTGTCGCTGTCTCCCGCGTTTGCTAGGTAGCGCAATGAAACAGACGAAAGAAATGGCCCAACCCACCCCCATACACATGTATGTACATACATCCACACACGCAAATATACATAACTACACAGCTTTCCATGGTTTACCCCAGACGCTTCACATGCCCTGATTCAATCCACTGACAGCACGTCAACCCCGGTATACCACATCGATCCAATTCACTCTATTCCTTGCCCTCCTTTCACCCTCCTGCATGTTCAGACTCCGATCACACAAAATCTTTTTCACTCCATCTTTCCACCTCCAATTTGGTCTCCCACTTCTCCTCATTCCCTCCACCTCCGACACATATATCCTCTTGGTCAATCTTTCCTCACTCATTCTCTCCATGTGCCCAAACCATTTCAAAACACCCTCTTCTGCTCTCTCAACCACGCTCTTTTTATTTCCACACATCTCTCTTACCCTTACATTACTTACTCAATCAAACCACCTCACACCACACATTGTCCTCAAACATCTCATTTCCAGCACATCCATCCTCCTGCGCACAACTCTATCCATAGCCCACGACTTGCAACCATACAAAATTGTTGGAACCACTATTCCTTCAAACATACCCATTTTTGCTTTCCGAGATAATGTTCTCGACTTCCACACATTCTTCAAGGCTCCCAGGATTTTCACCCCCTTCCCCACCCTGTGATCCACTTCCGCTTCCATGGTTCCATCCGCTGCCAGATCCACTCCCAGATATCTAAAACACTTCACTTCCTCCAGTTTTTCTCCATTCAAACTCGCCTCCCAATTGACTTGACCCCTCAACCCTACTGTACCTAATAACCTTGCTCTTATTCACATTTACTCTTAACTTTCTTCTTTCACACACTTTACCAAACTCAGTCACCAGCTTCTGCAGTTACTCACATGAATCAGCCACCAGCGCTGTATCATCAGCGAACAAACAACTGACTCACTTCCCAAGCTCTCTCATCCCCAACAGACTTCATACTTGCCCCTCTTTCCAAAACTCTTGCATTCACCTCCCTAACAACCCCATCCATAAACAAATTAAACAACCATGGAGACAACACACACCCCTGCCGCAAACCTACATTCACTGAGAACCAATCACTTTCCTCTCTTCCTACACGTACACATGCCTTACATCCTCGATAAACACTTTTCACTGCTTCTAACAACTTGCCTCCCACACCATATATTAATACCTTCCACAGAGCATCTCTATCAACTCTATCATATGCCTTCTCCAGATCCATAAATGCTACATACAAATCCATTTGCTTTTCTAAGTATTTCTCACATACATTCTTCAAAGCAAACACCTGATCCACACATCCTCTACCACTTCTGAAACCAAACTGCTCTTCCCCAGTCTGATTCTCTGTACATGCCTTCACCCTCTCAATCAATACCCTCCCATATGATTTACCAGGAATACTCAACAAACTTATACCTCTGTAATTTGAGCACTCACTCTTATCCCCTTTGCCTTTGTACAATGGCACTATGCACGCATTCCGCCAATCCTCAGGCACCTCACCATGAGTCATACATACATTAAATAACCTTACCAATCAGTCAATAATACAGTCACCCCCTTTTTTAATAAATTCCACTGCAATACCATCCAAACCTGCTGCCTTGCCAGCTTTCATCTTCCGCAAAGCTTTTACTACCTCTTCTCTGTTTACTAAATCATTTTCCCTAACCCTCTCACTTTGCACAGCACCTCGACCAAAACACCCTATATCTGCCACTCTATCATCAAACACATTCAACAAACCTTCAAAATACTCACTCCATCTCCTTCTCACATCACCACTACTTGTTATCACCTCCCCATTTGCGCCCTTCACTGAAGTTCCCATTTGCTCCCTTGTCTTACGCACTTTATTTACCTATTACATAGTCTTAGATATGTACTTGAACCAAAGTCTTATATAAAGCCTAGATATATATTTATTTTATTTTGCTTTGTCGCTGTCTCCCGCGTTTGCGAGGTAGCGCAAGGAAACAGACGAAAGAAATGGCCCAACCCACCCCCATACACATGTATATACATACACGTCCACACACGCAAATATACATACCTATACATCTATACATCTCAATGTACACATATATACACACACACAGACATATACATATATACACATGTACATAATTCATACTGTCTGCCTTTATTTATTCCCATCGCCACCTCGCCACACATGGAATAACATCCCCCTCCCCCTCATGTGTGCAAGGTAGCGCTAGGAAAAGACAACAAAGGCCCCATTCGTTCACGCTCGGTCTCTAGCTGTCATGTAACAATGCCCGAAACCACAGCTCCCTTTCCACATCCAGACCCCACAGAACTTTCCATGGTTTACCCCAGACGCTTCACATGCCCTGATTCAATCCAATGACAGCACGTCAACCCTGGTATACCAAATCGATCCAATTCACTCTATTCCTTGCCCGCCTTTCACCCTCCTGCATGTTCTGGCCCCGATCACTCAAAATCTTTTTCACTCCATCTTTCCAACTCCAATTTGGTCTCCCACCTCTCCTCGTTCCCTCCACCTCCGACACATATATCCTCTTGGCCAATCTTTCCCCACTCATTCTCTCCATGTGCCCAAACCATTTCAAAACACCCTCTTCTGCTCTCTCAACCATGCTCTTTTTATTTCCACACATCTCTTACCCTTACATTACTTACTTGATCAAACCACCTCACACCACATATTGTCCTCAAACATCTCATTTCCAGCACATCCACCCTCCTGCGCACAACTCTATCCATAGCCCACGCCTCGCAACCATACAACATCATTGGAACCACTATTCCTTCAAACATACCCATTTTTGCTTTCCGAGACAATGTTCTCGACTTCCACACATTCTTCTGGGCTCCCAGGATTTTCGCCCCCTCCCCCACCCTATGATTCACTTCCGTTTCCATGGTTCCATCCGCTGCCAGATCCACTCCCAGATATCTAAAACACTTTACTTCCTCCAGTTTTTCTCCATTCAAACTTACCTCCCAATATATATTTGAATAAAACTTTTATTCAACGAAGGGTGGCTCGATTTGGTTATTTTTCTTAATAATCTCATCCTTATTGCACATTTACCTCACTATTCCTCAATTCAGTTTTCTGTTTCACAAAGTCTGTTGGATTCTTTAATTTTTGAATAGTTCTTTCTATGTCTACCACAGTACTCTTTTAGTTATTTTTTTTTTTTTTTTTTTTTTTGCTTTGTCGCTGTCTCCCGCGTTTGCTAGGTAGCGCAATGAAACAGACGAAAGAAATGGCCCAACCCACCCCCATACACATGTATGTACATACATCCACACACGCAAATATACATAACTACACAGCTTTCCATGGTTTACCCCAGACGCTTCACATGCCCTGATTCAATCCACTGACAGCACGTCAACCCCGGTATACCACATCGATCCAATTCACTCTATTCCTTGCCCTCCTTTCACCCTCCTGCATGTTCAGACTCCGATCACACAAAATCTTTTTCACTCCATCTTTCCACCTCCAATTTGGTCTCCCACTTCTCCTCATTCCCTCCACCTCCGACACATATATCCTCTTGGTCAATCTTTCCTCACTCATTCTCTCCATGTGCCCAAACCATTTCAAAACACCCTCTTCTGCTCTCTCAACCACGCTCTTTTTATTTCCACACATCTCTCTTACCCTTACATTACTTACTCAATCAAACCACCTCACACCACACATTGTCCTCAAACATCTCATTTCCAGCACATCCATCCTCCTGCGCACAACTCTATCCATAGCCCACGACTTGCAACCATACAAAATTGTTGGAACCACTATTCCTTCAAACATACCCATTTTTGCTTTCCGAGATAATGTTCTCGACTTCCACACATTCTTCAAGGCTCCCAGGATTTTCACCCCCTTCCCCACCCTGTGATCCACTTCCGCTTCCATGGTTCCATCCGCTGCCAGATCCACTCCCAGATATCTAAAACACTTCACTTCCTCCAGTTTTTCTCCATTCAAACTCGCCTCCCAATTGACTTGACCCCTCAACCCTACTGTACCTAATAACCTTGCTCTTATTCACATTTACTCTTAACTTTCTTCTTTCACACACTTTACCAAACTCAGTCACCAGCTTCTGCAGTTACTCACATGAATCAGCCACCAGCGCTGTATCATCAGCGAACAAACAACTGACTCACTTCCCAAGCTCTCTCATCCCCAACAGACTTCATACTTGCCCCTCTTTCCAAAACTCTTGCATTCACCTCCCTAACAACCCCATCCATAAACAAATTAAACAACCATGGAGACAACACACACCCCTGCCGCAAACCTACATTCACTGAGAACCAATCACTTTCCTCTCTTCCTACACGTACACATGCCTTACATCCTCGATAAACACTTTTCACTGCTTCTAACAACTTGCCTCCCACACCATATATTAATACCTTCCACAGAGCATCTCTATCAACTCTATCATATGCCTTCTCCAGATCCATAAATGCTACATACAAATCCATTTGCTTTTCTAAGTATTTCTCACATACATTCTTCAAAGCAAACACCTGATCCACACATCCTCTACCACTTCTGAAACCAAACTGCTCTTCCCCAGTCTGATTCTCTGTACATGCCTTCACCCTCTCAATCAATACCCTCCCATATGATTTACCAGGAATACTCAACAAACTTATACCTCTGTAATTTGAGCACTCACTCTTATCCCCTTTGCCTTTGTACAATGGCACTATGCACGCATTCCGCCAATCCTCAGGCACCTCACCATGAGTCATACATACATTAAATAACCTTACCAATCAGTCAATAATACAGTCACCCCCTTTTTTAATAAATTCCACTGCAATACCATCCAAACCTGCTGCCTTGCCAGCTTTCATCTTCCGCAAAGCTTTTACTACCTCTTCTCTGTTTACTAAATCATTTTCCCTAACCCTCTCACTTTGCACAGCACCTCGACCAAAACACCCTATATCTGCCACTCTATCATCAAACACATTCAACAAACCTTCAAAATACTCACTCCATCTCCTTCTCACATCACCACTACTTGTTATCACCTCCCCATTTGCGCCCTTCACTGAAGTTCCCATTTGCTCCCTTGTCTTACGCACTTTATTTACCTATTACATAGTCTTAGATATGTACTTGAACCAAAGTCTTATATAAAGCCTAGATATATATTTATTTTATTTTGCTTTGTCGCTGTCTCCCGCGTTTGCGAGGTAGCGCAAGGAAACAGACGAAAGAAATGGCCCAACCCACCCCCATACACATGTATATACATACACGTCCACACACGCAAATATACATACCTATACATCTATACATCTCAATGTACACATATATACACACACACAGACATATACATATATACACATGTACATAATTCATACTGTCTGCCTTTATTTATTCCCATCGCCACCTCGCCACACATGGAATAACATCCCCCTCCCCCTCATGTGTGCAAGGTAGCGCTAGGAAAAGACAACAAAGGCCCCATTCGTTCACGCTCGGTCTCTAGCTGTCATGTAACAATGCCCGAAACCACAGCTCCCTTTCCACATCCAGACCCCACAGAACTTTCCATGGTTTACCCCAGACGCTTCACATGCCCTGATTCAATCCAATGACAGCACGTCAACCCTGGTATACCAAATCGATCCAATTCACTCTATTCCTTGCCCGCCTTTCACCCTCCTGCATGTTCTGGCCCCGATCACTCAAAATCTTTTTCACTCCATCTTTCCAACTCCAATTTGGTCTCCCACCTCTCCTCGTTCCCTCCACCTCCGACACATATATCCTCTTGGCCAATCTTTCCCCACTCATTCTCTCCATGTGCCCAAACCATTTCAAAACACCCTCTTCTGCTCTCTCAACCATGCTCTTTTTATTTCCACACATCTCTTACCCTTACATTACTTACTTGATCAAACCACCTCACACCACATATTGTCCTCAAACATCTCATTTCCAGCACATCCACCCTCCTGCGCACAACTCTATCCATAGCCCACGCCTCGCAACCATACAACATCATTGGAACCACTATTCCTTCAAACATACCCATTTTTGCTTTCCGAGACAATGTTCTCGACTTCCACACATTCTTCTGGGCTCCCAGGATTTTCGCCCCCTCCCCCACCCTATGATTCACTTCCGTTTCCATGGTTCCATCCGCTGCCAGATCCACTCCCAGATATCTAAAACACTTTACTTCCTCCAGTTTTTCTCCATTCAAACTTACCTCCCAATATATATTTGAATAAAACTTTTATTCAACGAAGGGTGGCTCGATTTGGTTATTTTTCTTAATAATCTCATCCTTATTGCACATTTACCTCACTATTCCTCAATTCAGTTTTCTGTTTCACAAAGTCTGTTGGATTCTTTAATTTTTGAATAGTTCTTTCTATGTCTACCACAGTACTCTTTTAGTTATTTATTTTTATTTTATTTATTATACTTTGTCGCTGTCTCCCGCGTTTGCGAGGTAGCGCAAGGAAACAGACGAAAGAAATGGCCCCCCCCCCCATACACATGTATATACATACGTCCACACACGCAAATATACATACCTACACAGCTTTCCATGGTTTACCCCAGACGCTTCACATGCCTTGATTCAATCCACTGACAGCACGTCAACCCCTGTATACCACATCGCTCCAATTCACTCTATTCCTTGCCCTCCTTTCACCCTCCTGCATGTTCAGGCCCCGATCACACAAAATCCTTTTCACTCCATCTTTCCACCTCCAATTTGGTCTCCCTCTTCTCCTCGTTCCCTCCACCTCCGACACATATATCCTCTTGGTCAATCTTTCCTCACTCATTCTCTCCATGTGCCCAAACCATTTCAAAACACCCTCTTCTGCTCTCTCAACCACGCTCTTTTTATTTCCACACATCTCTCTTACCCTTACGTTACTTACTCGATCAAACCACCTCACACCACACATTGTCCTCAAACATCTCATTTCCAGCACATCCATCCTCCTGCGCACAACTCTATCCATAGCCCACGCCTCGCAACCATACAACATTGTTGGAACCACTATTCCTTCAAACATACCCATTTTTGCTTTCCGAGATAATGTTCTCGACTTCCACACATTTTTCAAGGCTCCCAAAATTTTCGCCCCCTCCCCCACCCTATGATCCACTTCCGCTTCCATGGTTTCATCCGCTGACAGATCCACTCCCAGATATCTAAAACACTTCACTTCCTCCAGTTTTTCTCCATTCAAACTCACCTCCCAATTGACTTGACCCTCAACCCTACTGTACCTAATAACCTTGCTCTTATTCACATTTACTCTTAACTTTCTTCTTCCACAATAAAATAGATATTGCATATTGCATTCTGCCCTTATGGTCTTGTTAAGTCGCAAAATTTAGATTTTTTCCATGAAAACATATCTTTGGCATTTGGAATCACATTGATATCATAAGTTCAATAGTTACTCACAAAAATTTATATTTCTGTAATGGCATTCGGGATCCAGACAATGATTCAGATCACTACCAAAATCTAATCAATTGGTCCTTGTGTCATTTCTGACTTTCCCTGAAAATTTCATCAAAATTTGTTCATAACTTTTGTTGAAAGTTGCTCACAGACAAACAAACAAACGCCGGTAAAAACATAATCTTGGCGGAGGTAATAAAAATAAAAAATATTGGTTCATATTGGTCATATATTTGGACAGGCACAGTTTCAGTGCTTGCCATGGGCACTATTTCCCCTAGATACGCCCCTGGAGGTGGAAGGATGGAGTGAAAAAGATTTTGAGTGATCAGGGCCTGAAAATGCAGGAGGGTGAGGCGTGCATGGAATAGAGTGAATTGGAACGATGTGATATACTGGGGTCGATGTGCTGTCAATGGATTGAACCAGAGCATGTGAAGTGTCTGGGGTAAACCATAGAAAGTTTTGTGGGGCCTGGATGTGGAAAGGGAACTGTGGTTTCGGTGCATTACACGTGACAGCTAGAGACTGAGTGTGAATGAAAGTGGCCTTTGTTGTCGTTTCCTAGTGCTACCTCGCACATGCATGGGGGGGGGGATGCTATTCATGTGTGGCAGGGTGGTCACAGGAGTGGTAGCAAGTATGATTATGTATATGTTTGTATACATTGAAATGTATCGGTATGTATGTGTGCATGTGTGGGCTTTTATGTATATACATGTGTATGAGAGTAAGTGAGCTTGGGAAGGAGACATGTGTGAGGAAGTACCAGGAGAAACTGAGTACAGAATGGAAAAAGGCGAGAACAAAGGATGCAAGGGGAGTGGAGGAGGAATGGAATGCATTTAGGGAAGCAGCGATGGCTTGCACAAAAGATGCTCGTGGCATGAGAAGCGTGGGAGGTGGGCAGATTAGAAAGGGTAGTGAGTGGTGGGATGAAGAAGTAAGATTATTAGTGAAAGAGAAGAGAGAGGCATTTGGATGATTTTTGCAGGGAAATAATGCACATAAGTGGGAGATATATAAAAGAAAGAGGCAGGAGGTCAAGAGAAAGGTGCAAGAGGTGAAAGAGAGGGCAAATGAGAGTTGGGGTGAAAGAGTATCGTTAAATTTTAGGGAGAATAAAAAGATGTTTTGGAAGGAGGTAAATAAAGTGTGTAAGACAAGGGAACAAATGGGAACATCACTGAAGGGGGCTAATGGGGAGGTGATAAGTAGTGGTGATGTGAGAAGGAGATGGAGCGAGTATTTTGAAGGTTTGTTGAATGTGTTTGATGATAGATTGGCAGATATAGGGTGTTATGGTCGAGGTGGTGTGCAAAGTGAGAGGGTTAGGGATAATGATTTGGTAAACTGAGAGGAGGTAGTAAAAGCTTTGCAGAAGATGAAAGCCGGCAAGGCAGCGGGTTTGGATGGTATTGCAGTGGAATTTATTAAAAAAGGGGTGACTGTGTTGTTGACTGGTTGATACGGTTATTTAATGTATATATGACTCATAGTGAGGTGCCTGAGGATTGGCAGAATGCTTGCATAGTGCCAGTGTACAAAGGCAAAGGTGATAAAGGTGAGTGTTCAAATTACAGAGGTATAAGTTTGTTGAGTATTCCTGGGAAATTATATGGGAGGGTATTGATTGAGAGGGTGAAGGCATGTACAGAGCATCAGATTGGGGAAGAGCAGTGTGGTTTCAGAAGTGGTAGAGGATGTGTGGATCAGGTTTTTGCTTTGAAGAATGCACGTGAGAAATACTTAGAAAAGCAAATGAATTTGTATTTAGCATTTATGGATCTTGAGATGGCATATGATAGAGTTGATAGAGATACTCTGTGGAAGGTATTAAGAATATATGGTGTGGGAGGCAAGTAGTTAGAAGCAGTGAAAAGTTTTTATCGAGGATGTAAGGCTTATGTACGAGTTGGAAGAGAGGAAAGTGATTGGTTCTCAGTGAATGTAGGTTTGCGGCAGGGGTGCGTGATGTCTCCATGGTTGTTTAATTTGTTTATGGACAAGGTTGTTAGGGAGGTGAATGCAAGAGTTTTGGAGAGAGGGTTAAATATGCAGTCTGTTGTGGATGAGAGAGTTTGGGAAGTGAGTCAGTTGTTGTTCGCTGATGATACAGCACTGGTGGCTGATTCAGGTGAGAAACTGCAGAAGTTGGTGACTGAATTTGGTAAAGAGTGTGAAAGAAGAAAGCTGAGAGTAAATGTGAATAAGAGCAAGGTTATTAGGTACAGTAGGGTTGAGGGACAAGTCAATTGGGAGGTAATTTTGAATGGAGAAAAACTGGAGGAAGTGAAGTGTTTTAGATATCTGGGAGTGGATACGGCAGTGGATGGAACCATGGAAGCTGAAGTGAGTCATAGGGTGGGGTAGGGGGCGAAAGTTCTGGGAGCGTTGGAAAATGTGTGGAAGGCAAGATCATTATCCGGTAAAGCAAAAATGGGTATGTTTGAAGGAATAGTGGTTCCGACAATATTATATGGTTGCGAGGCATGGGCTATAGATAGAGTTGTGCGGAGGAGGGTGGATGTGCTGGAAATGAGATGTTTGAGGACAATATGTGGTGTGAGGTGGTTTGACCGAGTAAGTAATGAAAGGGTGAGAGAGATGTGTGGTTATAGAAAGAGTGTGGTTGAGAGAGCAGAAGAGGGTGTTTTGAAATGCTTTGGTCATGTGGAGAGAATGAGTGTGGAAAGATTGACCAAGAGGATATATACGTCAGAGGTGGAGGGAATATTCATACTTGGTGAGCAAGTATGAATATGTGTAAACATTATTTCATTTTATTTATTTATTATACTTAGTCGCTGTCTCCCGCATTAACAAGTTAGCGCAAAGAAACAGACGAAAGAATGGCCCAACCCACCCACATACACGTTATATTTATTATACTTTGTCACTGTCTCCCGCGTTAGTGAGGTAGCATAAGGAAACAGACAAAAGAATGGCCCAACCCACCCACATACACATGTATATACATACACGTCCACACACGCACATATACATACCTATACATCTCAATGTATACATATATATACACACATACAGACATATACAAATATACACATATACATAATTCATAGTCTGCCCTTATTCATTCCCATCACCACCCCGCCACACATGAAATGACAACCCCCTCCCCTTGCATGTGCGCGAGGTAGCAATAGGAAAACACAACAAAGGCCACATTCGATCACACTCAGTCTCTAGATGTCATGTATAATGCACCAAAACCACAGCTCCCTTTCCACATCCAGGCCCCACTAAACTTTCCATGGTTTACCCCAGACGCTTCACATCCCCTGGTTCAATCCATTGACAGCACGTCGACCCTGGTATACCACATCATTCCAATTCACTCTATTCCTCGCACGCCTTTCACCCTCCTGCATGTTCATACCCCAATAGCTCAAAATCCTTTTCACTCCATCTTTCCATCTCCAATTTGGTCTCCCCCTTCTCTTTGTTCCCTCCACTTCAGACACATATGTCCTCTTCTGCTCTTTCTGCCACTTTCTTTTTATTCCCACTTACCTATCTTACCCTTTCATTGGTGAAGTACGTGTAAGTTACATCACAAAATGTGATGTAACTTGCACAAATGTTTTATGTAAGAAAGTACACACATTAATTAAAGACATGAATAAGTACTACAAGTTCATGAGATCTAGAAAAAACAGAGCTGTTCCTTGAAAAACACTCCAGTACTACAGGAACAAGCTCAAAAAACTACAAGTTTTTATGCTTGTGTTTTTATTAATTTCTGTGCTAAAACTGCAAATGTGGGAGAGTATCTTTGATTATTAAACTGGGCATTATGATATAACTACTACATTATAACATGTCTCTCCCTTGCTGCAGTAATACATTAAAAAAAGAACCTATCTATCTATCATTCATTGTGTATGCTCCCAAACCTGAACTCGCTGCTGTGTAAAGGTGTCGGGTTTGGAACCTATAAACGAGCTCGCAAAGAAAAAGTACCAAATTTTACTCTTTTTGCAATATTATTGTCGAATGTGAAGAAATTTTTGATAAAAGTTATTTCAACCATTCACTATTTCATTTCGAACTACATATGATGATCTGACCTATGTAGTAATTCATTTTCACATATACCGTCAATACCTGTACATTTAAACCATGTAGGACATTTTTTGTTTCACTTGGCCCCTAGCTATTGACTTGATCTATGACATGAAGCACATCAGTACATTGCTAAACAAGCATCAAATACAGTACATGCTTGGAGCTTATGAATTTTTGCTTGTTCTTATAATTGCCACTTCAGGAGGAGGAGCCTATTCATCCTCATATTCAATAAGAACATTTGGTCTTTCAGGTGTCATGCATTGGTTCATCCAAATCTGAGGGGTTAACAAGAGAAGATGAAGGTTGAGGGTCCAAAACAGAGGTTGAAGGTGATGATTTTAAAATTTTATTCTCAAAAGAAAAGGAACCCCATCCACAATATGGTGAGATGCCTGCATTACAATTTTACCACTTACAACTGGCAACACACTTGTAAGCATTAAGTAACAACATTCTATATACATTACCTCCAGACTTTAACAGCCTTCTTAATGTGATGTATAGGCTAGAAAGCATTAATGATCACATCTTTTCTCCTCAATCTACACCTAGACAGCATGTTACAATCTTAAAATATAATGCTGAAGGGTATCTTTTTCTTTAGCCAAACATATCTTACATTTTTTGTTTTCCTCAAAACTTGCTCCATTTTCCCGTCCATTAATGTATTCTAATCTGAAACAAACCACAATAACATCCCCCCACCTATTTTTGCTATGTGTATAGAATCCAGAACCTTCACATACTTCGTCATACCTCATTATACTCCTACTGTTGTCATTCATATCATCTCTCTCCAATAGCTCCTCCCAAAATTTACTTTGGACAATGTTCTTTGTCCTGTATGTTTAGGAACATGAAAGTCTACCTTATCCCTGTTCTTTGTCCTGTATGTTTAGGAACATGAAAATCTACCTTATCCCTCATACATCCATCTTTTGCTGTAGTATGAGCATATTCACTTCCAAAAAGTCCAACATGTACATGCATCCAGAGGAATGAACCTTGTCATCCCTGTTTTGTAATAACATAAACACTGCATCTAATTTTCCAAGGAAGCATATCATCCAAATTAGTCACAACCAAGATATTATCAGAATTTAGCTTTTTTTCTTTACAGCCTCAGTTATAACAACTAGTTCTGCCTGTGTAAACTCCAAAATAATCTATCTCCTTAATCCATGACCCATTTTTCCATGTCAAAATCTCATTCCACTTCTCACATTTACTTGAAAACTGCTATTTGTAAGACACCCATCTTCTATTGTGATAATACATTATAAATTTTCAGATCACTAATAGTAATGCCTTCATCACAGACAGTATACTCAGTAACATCATCCTCAATACCATAATCTCCATTATTGGATACAATAGTCTTGGTCCATTTCCCCTTGGATTTTATGAAGGCAATGAGATTAGCTGAGCCACTTAGGGGAATGATGATGGTGATTTCATTGGGGTACTGCAGCAAAGTAAAGGAGAGGGAAGTGGTACATACATGGATGTACTCACCCCCCTGAGGGAAGAACATGTCCCACTGTCTTAAGCAAATGCCAATCTCTTTTTTTTTTTTTAACAAATCTCTCCTGTGGCTTTATAATTACTCTGATCCTCATCTCCCATGTGCCATATCATACAGTGGATGAAATCCATCATCATCCATGTTATGGGTAACAAATCTCACAATCTCATCCACCTTCCTAATCTTTGATAATTTGATGTTAAATCTTGTTAGCTTCCCATTCTTCATCATCACCTTCCTATATGGAGATGTTTGTGCTGTTCATACTGAGATGTTAGCAGTAATTTATACCACATTCTCTTCCACCTCCATCCCGTCCTCAGCAGCTTGTTCCTATACTTTAGCATCCCCAATCTTTTGAATGAAATCACTGTACTCCTGGACAGCAAAATCCCCATCTTTTGCCTTCTGATCCACATCCTACACCAGTCTGCTGGATAAAATTCTCAAGGAATCACTAGGGTTTTAGTGTCAAAAAAATCCCAACTGGATTTGTTATTATAAACACAGAGATTGAACGTTAATAATTTCCTGGGTTCTCTTCCCTTATCTCCCTCCACAACTGGGCAGCCATCCATCATATTTCTCTTATATCCCTCTCCACAGTTAAAATGATGCCATAGTCTACAGGCTAAAGCACTTAGCATTTAAAATATGGCTTTATTATGACCAATAATAGCATTTAAAATATGGCTTTATAAAGCTGGTCAGGATTTCCTTCAGTGGTTGCCAAGTTGCACTCCTCAGACCTAGGTAGCTGTCTTTCTGTCACACCTGCACTGAATTGCTGATATTCTGTACACAAACATACAATCCATGTTATACAGAAAACTTGACATCACCTAACTCGCACAACTCATTCTTCATGACTAGATTTTCCTGCAGTGAGCACTATGTGCTAGACCTGCCTTTTGGGAAAAATGGTAGAAACCAGATGGAAGTAGTAGGTATGAACATTAAGTAGAGCTAGAAGGGTGGAACATTAGGTAGATATATTAGAAGTAGTAGGTAGAAACATTTGGTAGGAGCCTCTGGAAGCACGGCACTAGAGTTGCCCTTTGCCAGCGCCTGTAAGAGTGAGGCATTAAAGGCTAAGAAGTGGCACTGGAGTTTACCAGTTAAAGACTTTTGTGTGCATTTCCTTTACTTCCCAATAATTCTTCTATTTAAACTCTTTGACTATATGACTTCTTGCTATGAAGCTTTGCTCTCTTCACATCCATGCACCAAGATCCCCTATGCAGATTTCCATGTACACCACAAGGGTTGGTTACATTTTAACCAGTACAATCCTGGTGGAGTTAAGGCCTTTTTTTTTCTCTCCTTAATGAGCTGGAGCAATTAATTAAACGTCCTACATAAGGTAACACCCATAACAATTACTCTTCTAACACACTTGACTTTTTTACTGCTGAACCCTCCCACTATTCATATACCATTTCTGCCCCCCTTCAGATATTCTACTACTTCCTATTTCCTCACCCCTTGAAACACCAACTGTGACACTTTG
Source organism: Panulirus ornatus (assembly GCF_036320965.1). Taxonomy (NCBI): domain Eukaryota; kingdom Metazoa; phylum Arthropoda; class Malacostraca; order Decapoda; family Palinuridae; genus Panulirus; species Panulirus ornatus. The sequence goes on from NC_092227.1 coordinate 85,297,216, forward strand.
GAAGAACTCAGAGGTATTCCCTGTATTATGCTAAACACATAGCAAGAGGTCATCTTTCAAATCTTTTTCTACTAAAATGTAGTTTGATCACTCCTGCTTTGGTATCTTTCATGCCAAGGATGGTTTGTTCCAGACTATGAAACTTTTCCCTTCCCCAGAAACCCACTCCACTTTCATTTCTGCTCAGAATCATTGTAGAGTTGTTCCTCGAAGAGCCAAGTGCACCTTAATAAAGAGTGTGCAAATTTTACTTCTAATCACAAATATTTTTGGTTCTTAACCAAAAGCATCTCCAAGAATTGTAATTCAACCTTTTCTCCTCTTCTGACCTGATCAATCTACTGCTACCTCTCCAACTCATATATCCATTCTCTTTGGTTCCTTGTCTTCCTTAAACTCAACTTTTGATGATTCAGCTTCTAATCCTCTACCCTCATCTCTTCCCACTGAACCTATGCCATCTGCATTTCCCTCACACAGAGTCTTCCAGGTACTCTCCCAGCTTCAGGTTGACAAGGTGTATAGCTCAGATGGCATAGCTCCATGGGTTCTTCGGGAGTGTACCTCTAAGGTAGCACCAAACCTTGCTAGCCTATTTCACCTGTTTAAAAACCCAGACTTTCTCTTCCACTTGAAAGCATGCCTTGCTACAGCCCATCCCTAAGATAGGTCACTGCTCTAGGCCCTCCAACTAACCCCCCACCTAATAGCTCACACTTCTGCTAACTCTCTCAAACACTTAGAATCTCATTTCCTTTTAGATAACCCAAGTGTATTCTATAGAGCTAGGTCAGTTGATCTCTGATATGTGACTCACCTTTTGTCCTTCTCTCTCAGGGATTTTGGTGAAACTTTTGTCTAGCCTCTAAAGGCCTGTCTACACGAGCGGGCCTGATCGGCGGGTTTGCCCGATAACGGGCAAATTCTGGCGGGCCTGCCCGTGAATGTTGTCCACACGACCGAAGTGATGAACAGCCGGGCCTGCCCGACAATGTTACCAGTAGCGGGTGGAGTGTGGTACAAGAACCATGGTGCCTAACACTGTCAAGAAAAAGATTTTGTGCTCTATGATAATAGTTTTGTGTCTCAAGAAGAGAAGGATATGGTGTAAAGACTGGTTAAAGAAAAGAAGTATGTTTGGAAGCACTGCAACAATACTTCATGAACTACAAAGTAGTGAGGAACACAACTTCAGAAATTACTTGAGGATGAGTGTAAACACTTTTTACATCTTGTTATCAAAGGTGGAGCCATACATAGTGAAGAAAGACACAGTTATGAGAAACAGCATTACAGCAGAAGCTCGTCTGGAAGCAACCCTGCGATTTTTAGCAAGTGGGGTCTACTTATTCAGAGTTGTAGTACAGTACACGCATATCAAAGCAAAGCTTGTCCCCTATAATACCAGAAACATGTAGGGCCATATACGAGGTGCTGAAGGCTGACTACTTAAGACGTATCCTCACCATTCCCAGTGTTTTGGCTTGTGTCCAAGTTTGACAATGAAGGTCTTGGATTATCACTGTCATGGAGGAAAATCAGGTCATAGAAGCACCACAATTTAGGTACATAGATATCTTCACTCCCAGCTCCTGACTTCTGTGAATGCTTTACTTTCTTGCATTCATGCCAAAATTGGTTACGCAGCGTGTCTATTTTCTTTTTTATGTCATCCGTCGTAACGGAAGTACCATGCTCTCTCATCTCCGCAGCAATAGCCTTCACTGTTGTTATGTGTTTGTCTCTGTTCTTATAGCATTTCAGCTTCACATTCCATAAACATGGATTCTTACAATAAAGGTCAATCAAAGTACTAGTAAGTGCTTTAGACCAAAAAATTGTTGGTGGCTCACTAGAGTTATCCTGGGCTGCCATCGTTAAATGTTCACTGTGCTACTATGCCGTGGGATGTGGGATGAAGGCCCGCCGTGGGTTCACGATATTATCTTGCGTCTGGCAGGGTAGAAAATCCAGCTACCTGGCACCAGCTCAGTGATTTACGGCAGGCTTTTGGGCAATTTGATCGTTTGCCTGTCAAATATGCCCGTTAACGGGCAAGCCTGCCGATCAGGCCCGCTCGTGTAGACAGGCCTTAATACCTCCAAAGCATTTGACAGTATGGCATGTCTTTGCTTTCTAAATTCCTTAACTTTAAAGTCACTGCTTCTCTCACTTCTCTGATGCATAGTTTCCTTTCTGAACATTCCATCACAGTAGATGTTGATGGAGCAACTTTCCCCTCCTATCCTATTGGTAGTGGTGTTTCTCAGGTTTCTGTCCTATTGTCTACTCTCTCTCTCTCTCTTTCATCTCTCTATAAATGATCATTTCTCTTCTACTTCTAACATTATTCACTCTTATGATGATTCCACTTTATATACAATATCCTTCTTTTCTTTCCCTTCTTTCTCACACCAATCATATTTCCTCTCCAATGTTTCAGAGTGGGGAAGCAATGATGAATGTAAAAATTCAATAGTCCTAAAATGCAATTTTTCCCTGTATCTCTTTCTAGGAATCATTTTATTCTCTGTTCAATTTCAAAACACATTTCAGCCCTGCAGCAACATAACACATGATGGGCAAAACCATATCCTCCACTCTGTAACATTTAGAATGTGGGGTTTCCAGAACGAAGTCTGCTTCCCAAAACTTGGGAGTATTGTATAGATGCCATGATTATTTTTCTTGTGGACATCAATTTCGTATCTACAGGGGTTTTATTCACCCAAGTTTGGAATACTGCTAAGTTGGCTCATCCTTCACGTCTTTGTTAACTAGAGAGGAATCAAAAAGTCTTCCATCCCAATAATTCTCCTAGCATCACCTCCTTCCAATCCTCCCTTTGCATATACCACGATGTTCTTGCTATTTCTCTATTCTATAGATAACATTTTGGCTATTGTTCTTGTGAGATGTCTGCATTTGCCCCCAACCCTAAAGTTTGGATCCATGGCATGTGTTTGGCAGATGCTTCTCACAGTTTCTGTTTGGAGTCTGGCCTCTCAAGGACTGGCTGTTATGATACCTACTTCTTTCCAAAAAAAAACTAAGCTATGGAATTTTATCCTTCTTTTGTCTTTTTCTTTCCATATAAACTTATTTCCTTTAAGAGACAAGTCTACAAGAATTTACAGAGCCCTGATTAATTTCTACTTTCTTTTAATTTTACTTATACTCAAGATTGTCTCAATTGGAGCATGTTTTGCCCATCCCATGAAAAATATCTATTAACTTCACAGGAAAGAGTTGTGAGCCCTAGGCACAATGAAACATGCAGCAGGACTGGGATGAGGGAGATTGTGAAAAAGCTAATGGGAGTGCCAATGACCAACTAGATGCACACCTATGAACCATCAGCTAGCCAGCACAAAGTTTTGTAATGGAAAAGCTGTGCATCAGTGACTTCATTCAATCCAGACAAAATGTCCAAGCCAAAAAGATCTCTTTTTCCTGTAATCCAATGACTGGCAGGTCATCATAACATAAGAAGTGCTTTGTTCCCCACACAGTCTACTTCATACATACCAAGAGATTCCTCCTCATAAGGTGCAAATCTGATCTCTTTTGTCACTGGTTTAACTTTCTGGGAATCATGGTACTGTATATTCAGAATATTCAGATATAGGATACATTGTACTTAAAAGATAAACTTAATAAATAGAGAGTAATGCCCATGTGTGAGCCCTCACTGACTACAGAATATTCTACATGAACATGCCTTTGTGCTTTACATCTGGCTCTATAAGTTTAACTGATAGAACTGTCTACGAATTTCATAGAGAATTATGCCTGCAGCTACACTTGTATTCAGGCTATCCATACCTTTTTCTTGAGGAATAGTCACCTGAATACCTTCATTGACATACGCAAATTTTTTGGCAGCAGTACTAATGCCAGCTTCTCCACCAATGATGATGACAGCACCTGTGCTTGAATTAGAGATCTTTTGGAAAACCTCTACTTTATCATAGTAATAAACTGGAAGCTGAACATTTTCAAAGTTACGGAGATGTTCCTCATCAACATAACTAGGATCAATAAATACTTTGTTCCCCTCACTGTCAACTTCATACATGCCTACAGATTCCTCAACATAAGGTGCAGATCTGTTCTCTTTTGTCACTGGGTTAACTTGTAGAGCATCATGCTGCTGTGTATTTACATTCATATTTCTATTTGGATCCAGTTCTTGACACACATCAGCTAAGAGAAGTGGAGCATTTTCTGGTATGTAGTTGTTGAGAATATCCCAGGTTACCTTGGATATCAACTTTATCCGGAAATGTGCACCACATGCTGCCCGTAAGACTTTAGATTCCCATGGATCACAACATCCTGAAAATAAATACCAAGCTTAGTTTTCAATTTTCTCTTTAGCAGATTTAAATGCCACCAACACATCTTAAAAATTAACTAAGGAGACTTTGGAATCATTATCTTCTATTCCTTGACATTATTAAATAAGGTAACATCTGAGAACGATTTGGTGAACAGAGAAGAGGTAATGAAAGCTTTGCGGAGGATGAAATCTGGCAAGGGGGCACGTTTGGATGGTGTTGCAGGGAAATTTATTAAGAAAGAGGGTGACTGTGTTGTTGATTGATTGGTAAGGATATTCAATGTATGTATGGACCATGGTAAAGTGCCTGAGGATTAGCAGAATGAATGCATAGTGCCATTGTACAAAGGCAAAGGGGATAAAGGTGAGTGTTCAAACTACAGAGGCATAAGTTTGTGGAGTTTTCCTGGGAAATCATTAGGGAGGGTAATGATTGAGAGGGTGAAGGCATCAGATTAGGGAAGAGCAGTGTGGTTTCTGAAGTGGTAGAGGATCTGTGGATCAGGTTTTTGCATTGAAGAATGTATGTGAGAAATACTTAGAAAAACAAATGGATTTGTATGTAGCATTTATGGAACTGAAGGCATATGATAGAGTTGATAGATGATAGAGATGCTTTGTGGAAGGTTTTAAGCGTATATGGTGTGGGAGGTAAGTTGACAGAAGCAGTGAAAAGTTTTTACCAAGGATGTAAGGCATGTGTACAAGTAGGAAGGGAGGAGAGGGATTGGTTCCCAGCGAATATCAGTATGCGGCAGGGATGTGTGATGTCTCCATGGCTGCATAATTTGTTTATGGATAGAGTGGTTAGGGACGTAAATGCAAGCATTTTGGAGAGAGGGGTAAGTATGCAGTCTGTTGGGGATGAGAGGAACAGGGAAGTAAGTCATTTGTTGTTCGCCAATGATACAGCTCTAGTGGCTGATTTGCACAAGAAACTGCAGAGGTTGGTGACTGAGTATGGAAAAGTGTATGAAAGAAGTTGAGAGTAACTGTGAATAAGAGCAAGGTTATTAGGTTCAGTAGGGTTGAGGGACAAGTTAACTGGGATCTAAGTTTGATTGGGAAGAAATTGGAGGAAGTGATCTAAGTTTGATTGGGAAGAAATTGGAGGAAGTGAAGTGTTTTAGATATCTGGGAGTGGACTTAGCAGCAGATAGATCCATGGAAGCGGAAGTGAGTCACAGGGTTGGGGAGGGGGCAAAGGGTCTGGGAGCAATGAAGAATGTGTGGAAGGAGAGAACATTATCTCAAAGAGCAAAAATGGGTATGTTTGAAGGAATAGTGGTTCCAACAATGTTATATGGTTGCGAGGCATGGGCTATAGATATGGTTGTACGGAGGAGGGTGGATGTGTTGGAAATGAAATGTTTGAGAAAAATATGTGATGTGAGGTGGTTTGATCGAGTAAGTAATGTAAGAGAGACGTGTGGAAATAAAGAGAGAGTAGAAGAGGGTGTGTTGAAATGGATTGGACATATGAAGAGAATGAGTGAGAAAAGACTGACAAAGAGGATATATGTGTCAGAGGTGGAGGGAGCAAGGAGAAGTGGGAGACCAAATTGGAGGTAGAAGGATGGAGTGAAAAAGATTTTGGGCAACCAGGGCCTGAACATACAGGAGGGTGAGAGGCATGCAAGGAATAGAGTGGATTGGAACGATTTGGTATACCAGGGTTGATGTGCAGTCAATGGACTGAACTAGGGCATGTGAAGCGTCTGGGGTAAACCATGGAAAGGTGTGTGGGGCCTGGATGTGGATAGGGAGCTGTGGTTTCAGTGGATTGCACATGACAGCTAGAGACTGAGTGTGAACGAATGTGGCCCTTTTGTCTGTATTCCTGGCGCTGCTTTGCTGAAGCAGGGGATAGCGATGCTGTTTTCCTGTGGGGTAGGGAAGCGACACGAATGGACGAAGGCAAGTCAGTATGAATATGTACATTTGTATGTATGTAATGTCTGCATATGTGCATTATATGTATGTATATGTTGATATGTGTATGTATGTATATGTGCATATGTGGGTGTTTATGTGTATATATGTGTATGTGAGTGGATGGGCCATTCTTCGTCTGCTTTCTGGCGCTACTTCGCTGAAGTGGGAAACGGTTGATTATGTATAATAAATACATACCAACAACAATAATATCAAAAGTAAAGGGATCAAAGGGAACAGGGGGACCAAGAAGGAGTTGGAAGGATTGATTATGGAGACTTGGGGTATCAAGACCAGAACATTCATGAAGGCAAGGTGAGTGCAGAGGATTGAACATATTGGATGATGTGGTATATGTTGGGAAACTTGTTCTCAATAAGCTCAACTAGGGAAGATAACGTGGTGAAGATAAACCATGGAGTGGTCACTGGTATTTGGCTGTGGACTGTGGTTCTGGTTTTGGCATATCATGGATACTTAGAAATTGGATGTAAGTGATGCAATCTTGCTAAGACAGAAAAGACAATTAGGAATAAAATAAATTTCATCTGATGTTAACATGCCTAGTATCTACGGTGTACTGGGTTTAAATGACTGGTTGTCTGAATGACTATGAGTACATCTTTTTAATATTTCAAATTTTGCACATTTTTGCTTCTCTCTGGGAAACTCCATTTTTTAAATGACTGGTTCTTTGAATGACTGATTATGAGTACATCTTTTTAATATTTCAAATTCTGCACATTTTTGTTTGTCTCTGGGAAACCACTTTTTTAACCATAGCATCTTACTATTGCTAAATTGGCTAACACAGTAAATTATTTTGAAGACATTTTTTTCATACTATTCACCATTTCCCGCATTAGTGAAGTAGCATTAAGAACAGAGGACTAAGCCTTTGACGGAATATCCTCACTTGGCCCCATTCTCTGTTCCTTCTTTTGGAATATTAAAAAAGAGAGGGGAGGATCTCCAGCCCCCCCGCTCCCTCCCCTTTTAGTCGCCTCCTATGACATGCAGGAATACATGGGAAATATTCTTTCTCTTCTATCCCCAGGGATAATTTTGAAGACATAAAATTCTTTTTTTTTCATACATCACCATTTCCCACGTTAGCGAGGTAGCGGTAAGAACAGAGGACTGAGCCTTCAAGGAAGTCTCCTCACTTGGCCCCCTTCTCTGTTCCTTTTTGGAAAATTAAAAAAAATGGAAGGGGAGTATTTCCAGCCCCCCACTCCCTCCCCTTTCAGTCACCTTCTACAACACACAGGGAATACGTGGGAAGTATTCTTTCTCCCCTACCCCAGGGATAACATAAAATTCATGTTTACGATATTATCTGAAAAGAAATTTGTGTAAATATGCTGCACAACATTCCTTAATATAAAAATGTATTTATATTCCTTTCTAGTTACAATTAGAACTACTAAGACTAACACCATATACCATCTAGTCAGCTACTGTGTACAACCAACTAGGAAACAATGACTTAAAGGGCTGCCTATAGAGAGTAATGTGTGGAGATATGTAATGAAGTGGTCTTTTCAATAGATTTCTCTAGGGAAACTTTGCTATCAAACATGGAAATGAACAAAAGATATCAAGCAAAATACCTATCTTAAGAATCATACGTAACACTGACTGCATACCTTTCATAAGAATTGCATGATCGATTCCAACTGATGCTAATGTGCGCAGAATCCCACCAATGTTCCCTGGTTCTCGTACCTGATCCAGGATAACAGTAACTGGAAGGCTTTTGTGGGATGAGTAATTCTTACATGATTCTTGATGCTTAAAAACACCTGCAAGTAAATAAAGTATAATACAATATTAAACAATATATGGAGAGAATGAGTGAGGAAAGATTGACAAAGAGGATATACATGTCAGAGGTGGAGGGAAGAAGGAGAAGTGGGAGACCAAACTGGAGTTGGAAAGATGGAGTGAAAAAGATTCTGAGTGATCGGGGCCTGAACATGTAGGAGGGTGAAAGGCGTGCAAGGAATAGAGTGAATTAGAACGATGTGGTATACTGGGGTAGACGTGCTGTCATTGGATTGAACCAGGGCACGTGAAGCGTCTGGGGTAAACCATGGAAAGTTCGGTGGGGCCTGGATGTGGAAAGGGAGCTGTGGTTTTGGTGCATTATACATGACAGCTAGAGACTGAGTGTGAACGAATGGGGCCTTGGTTGTCTTTTCCAAGTGCTACCTCGCGCACATGCGGGGGAAGGGGGTTGGTATTTCATTATGTGGTGGGGTGGCAACGGGAATGAATAAGGGCAGACAGTATGAATTATGTGCATGTGTATATATGTATATGACTTTGTGTGTATATATATGTATACGTTGAGATGTATAGGTTTGTATATGTGTGTGTGTGGACATGTATGTATATACATGTGTATGTGGGTGGGTTGGGCCATTTTCTCGTCTGTTTCCTTGCGCTACCTTGCTAATGCGGGAGACAGTGACAGAGTAAAATAAAATAAATAAATAAATATATTATTCATCTATTTATTATACTTAATCACTGTCTCCTGCATTAGCTAGGTAGTGCAAGGAAACATACGAGAAATGGCCCGACAAAAAGGCCACATTTGCTCAAACTCAGTCTCTAGCTGTTATGTGTAATGCACCAAAACCACAGCTCCCTTTCCACATCCAGGCCCCACAGACCTCTCCATGGTTTACCCCAGATGCTTTACATGCCCTACTTCAATGCAATGACAGCATATCGACCTTGGTATACCAAATCGTTCCAATTCACTTTATTCCTTGCATGCCTTTCACCCTTCTGTATGTTCAGGCCCTGATAACTCAAAATCTTTATCACTCCATCCTTCCACCTCCAATTTGGTCTCCCACTTCTCCACGTTCCCTTTACCTCTGACACATACATCCTCTTTGCCAATCTTTCCTCACTCATTCTCTCCATTTCAATACACCCTCTTCTGCTCTCTCAACCACACTTTTTATTACCACACATCTCTCTTACCCTTTCATTACTTACTCGATCAAACCACCTCACACCACAGGTTGTCCTCAAACATCTCATTTCCAACACATCCACCCTCCTCCACACAACCCTATCTACAGCCCACACCTCACAACCATATACATTGTTGGAACCACTATTCCTTCAAACTATTCACTTCCCAAGCCCTCTCATCCACAACAGACTGCATACTTGCCCCTCTCTCGAAAACTCTTGCATTCACCTCCCTAACAACCCCTTCCATAATCAAATTTAACATCCATGGAGACATCATACACCCCTGCCGCAAACTGACATTCACTGGGAACCAATCACTTTCTTTCCTCTCTTCCTACTCATACACATGCCTTACATCCTCGATAAAAACTTTTCACTGCTTCTAGCAATTTGCCTCCCACACCATATACTCATAATACCTTCCACATGCGTAAGACAAGGGAGCAAATGGGAACTTCAGTGAAGAGCGTAAGTGGGGAGGTGATAACAAGTAGTGGTGATGTGAGAAGGAGATGGAATGAGTATTTTGAAGGTTTGTTGAATGTGTCTGATGACAGAGTGGCAGATATAGGGTGTTTGGGTCGAGGTGGTGTGCAAAGTGAGAGGGTTAGGGAAAATGATTTGGTAAACAGAGAAGAGGTAGTAAAAGCTTTGCGGAAGATGAAAGCCGGCAAGGCAGCAGGTTTGGATGGTATTGCAGTGGAATTTATTAAAAAGGGGGTGACTGTATTGTTGACTGGTTGGTAAGGTTATTTAATGTATGTATGGACTCATGGTGAGGTGCCTGAGGATTGGCAGAATGAATGCATAGTGCCATTGTACAAAGGCAAAGGGGATAAAGGTGAGTGTTCAAACTACAGAGGCATAAGTTTGTGGAGTTTTCCTGGGAAATCATTAGGGAGGGTAATGATTGAGAGGGTGAAGGCATCAGATTAGGGAAGAGCAGTGTGGTTTCTGAAGTGGTAGAGGATCTGTGGATCAGGTTTTTGCATTGAAGAATGTATGTGAGAAATACTTAGAAAAACAAATGGATTTGTATGTAGCATTTATGGAACTGAAGGCATATGATAGAGTTGATAGATGATAGAGATGCTTTGTGGAAGGTTTTAAGCGTATATGGTGTGGGAGGTAAGTTGACAGAAGCAGTGAAAAGTTTTTACCAAGGATGTAAGGCATGTGTACAAGTAGGAAGGGAGGAGAGGGATTGGTTCCCAGCGAATATCAGTATGCGGCAGGGATGTGTGATGTCTCCATGGCTGCATAATTTGTTTATGGATAGAGTGGTTAGGGACGTAAATGCAAGCATTTTGGAGAGAGGGGTAAGTATGCAGTCTGTTGGGGATGAGAGGAACAGGGAAGTAAGTCATTTGTTGTTCGCCAATGATACAGCTCTAGTGGCTGATTTGCACAAGAAACTGCAGAGGTTGGTGACTGAGTATGGAAAAGTGTATGAAAGAAGTTGAGAGTAACTGTGAATAAGAGCAAGGTTATTAGGTTCAGTAGGGTTGAGGGACAAGTTAACTGGGATCTAAGTTTGATTGGGAAGAAATTGGAGGAAGTGATCTAAGTTTGATTGGGAAGAAATTGGAGGAAGTGAAGTGTTTTAGATATCTGGGAGTGGACTTAGCAGCAGATAGATCCATGGAAGCGGAAGTGAGTCACAGGGTTGGGGAGGGGGCAAAGGGTCTGGGAGCAATGAAGAATGTGTGGAAGGAGAGAACATTATCTCAAAGAGCAAAAATGGGTATGTTTGAAGGAATAGTGGTTCCAACAATGTTATATGGTTGCGAGGCATGGGCTATAGATATGGTTGTACGGAGGAGGGTGGATGTGTTGGAAATGAAATGTTTGAGAAAAATATGTGATGTGAGGTGGTTTGATCGAGTAAGTAATGTAAGAGAGACGTGTGGAAATAAAGAGAGAGTAGAAGAGGGTGTGTTGAAATGGATTGGACATATGAAGAGAATGAGTGAGAAAAGACTGACAAAGAGGATATATGTGTCAGAGGTGGAGGGAGCAAGGAGAAGTGGGAGACCAAATTGGAGGTAGAAGGATGGAGTGAAAAAGATTTTGGGCAACCAGGGCCTGAACATACAGGAGGGTGAGAGGCATGCAAGGAATAGAGTGGATTGGAACGATTTGGTATACCAGGGTTGATGTGCAGTCAATGGACTGAACTAGGGCATGTGAAGCGTCTGGGGTAAACCATGGAAAGGTGTGTGGGGCCTGGATGTGGATAGGGAGCTGTGGTTTCAGTGGATTGCACATGACAGCTAGAGACTGAGTGTGAACGAATGTGGCCCTTTTGTCTGTATTCCTGGCGCTGCTTTGCTGAAGCAGGGGATAGCGATGCTGTTTTCCTGTGGGGTAGGGAAGCGACACGAATGGACGAAGGCAAGTCAGTATGAATATGTACATTTGTATGTATGTAATGTCTGCATATGTGCATTATATGTATGTATATGTTGATATGTGTATGTATGTATATGTGCATATGTGGGTGTTTATGTGTATATATGTGTATGTGAGTGGATGGGCCATTCTTCGTCTGCTTTCTGGCGCTACTTCGCTGAAGTGGGAAACGGTTGATTATGTATAATAAATACATACCAACAACAATAATATCAAAAGTAAAGGGATCAAAGGGAACAGGGGGACCAAGAAGGAGTTGGAAGGATTGATTATGGAGACTTGGGGTATCAAGACCAGAACATTCATGAAGGCAAGGTGAGTGCAGAGGATTGAACATATTGGATGATGTGGTATATGTTGGGAAACTTGTTCTCAATAAGCTCAACTAGGGAAGATAACGTGGTGAAGATAAACCATGGAGTGGTCACTGGTATTTGGCTGTGGACTGTGGTTCTGGTTTTGGCATATCATGGATACTTAGAAATTGGATGTAAGTGATGCAATCTTGCTAAGACAGAAAAGACAATTAGGAATAAAATAAATTTCATCTGATGTTAACATGCCTAGTATCTACGGTGTACTGGGTTTAAATGACTGGTTGTCTGAATGACTATGAGTACATCTTTTTAATATTTCAAATTTTGCACATTTTTGCTTCTCTCTGGGAAACTCCATTTTTTAAATGACTGGTTCTTTGAATGACTGATTATGAGTACATCTTTTTAATATTTCAAATTCTGCACATTTTTGTTTGTCTCTGGGAAACCACTTTTTTAACCATAGCATCTTACTATTGCTAAATTGGCTAACACAGTAAATTATTTTGAAGACATTTTTTTCATACTATTCACCATTTCCCGCATTAGTGAAGTAGCATTAAGAACAGAGGACTAAGCCTTTGACGGAATATCCTCACTTGGCCCCATTCTCTGTTCCTTCTTTTGGAATATTAAAAAAGAGAGGGGAGGATCTCCAGCCCCCCCGCTCCCTCCCCTTTTAGTCGCCTCCTATGACATGCAGGAATACATGGGAAATATTCTTTCTCTTCTATCCCCAGGGATAATTTTGAAGACATAAAATTCTTTTTTTTTCATACATCACCATTTCCCACGTTAGCGAGGTAGCGGTAAGAACAGAGGACTGAGCCTTCAAGGAAGTCTCCTCACTTGGCCCCCTTCTCTGTTCCTTTTTGGAAAATTAAAAAAAATGGAAGGGGAGTATTTCCAGCCCCCCACTCCCTCCCCTTTCAGTCACCTTCTACAACACACAGGGAATACGTGGGAAGTATTCTTTCTCCCCTACCCCAGGGATAACATAAAATTCATGTTTACGATATTATCTGAAAAGAAATTTGTGTAAATATGCTGCACAACATTCCTTAATATAAAAATGTATTTATATTCCTTTCTAGTTACAATTAGAACTACTAAGACTAACACCATATACCATCTAGTCAGCTACTGTGTACAACCAACTAGGAAACAATGACTTAAAGGGCTGCCTATAGAGAGTAATGTGTGGAGATATGTAATGAAGTGGTCTTTTCAATAGATTTCTCTAGGGAAACTTTGCTATCAAACATGGAAATGAACAAAAGATATCAAGCAAAATACCTATCTTAAGAATCATACGTAACACTGACTGCATACCTTTCATAAGAATTGCATGATCGATTCCAACTGATGCTAATGTGCGCAGAATCCCACCAATGTTCCCTGGTTCTCGTACCTGATCCAGGATAACAGTAACTGGAAGGCTTTTGTGGGATGAGTAATTCTTACATGATTCTTGATGCTTAAAAACACCTGCAAGTAAATAAAGTATAATACAATATTAAACAATATATGGAGAGAATGAGTGAGGAAAGATTGACAAAGAGGATATACATGTCAGAGGTGGAGGGAAGAAGGAGAAGTGGGAGACCAAACTGGAGTTGGAAAGATGGAGTGAAAAAGATTCTGAGTGATCGGGGCCTGAACATGTAGGAGGGTGAAAGGCGTGCAAGGAATAGAGTGAATTAGAACGATGTGGTATACTGGGGTAGACGTGCTGTCATTGGATTGAACCAGGGCACGTGAAGCGTCTGGGGTAAACCATGGAAAGTTCGGTGGGGCCTGGATGTGGAAAGGGAGCTGTGGTTTTGGTGCATTATACATGACAGCTAGAGACTGAGTGTGAACGAATGGGGCCTTGGTTGTCTTTTCCAAGTGCTACCTCGCGCACATGCGGGGGAAGGGGGTTGGTATTTCATTATGTGGTGGGGTGGCAACGGGAATGAATAAGGGCAGACAGTATGAATTATGTGCATGTGTATATATGTATATGACTTTGTGTGTATATATATGTATACGTTGAGATGTATAGGTTTGTATATGTGTGTGTGTGGACATGTATGTATATACATGTGTATGTGGGTGGGTTGGGCCATTTTCTCGTCTGTTTCCTTGCGCTACCTTGCTAATGCGGGAGACAGTGACAGAGTAAAATAAAATAAATAAATAAATATATTATTCATCTATTTATTATACTTAATCACTGTCTCCTGCATTAGCTAGGTAGTGCAAGGAAACATACGAGAAATGGCCCGACAAAAAAGGCCACATTTGCTCAAACTCAGTCTCTAGCTGTTATGTGTAATGCACCAAAACCACAGCTCCCTTTCCACATCCAGGCCCCACAGACCTCTCCATGGTTTACCCCAGATGCTTTACATGCCCTACTTCAATGCAATGACAGCATATCGACCTTGGTATACCAAATCGTTCCAATTCACTTTATTCCTTGCATGCCTTTCACCCTTCTGTATGTTCAGGCCCTGATAACTCAAAATCTTTATCACTCCATCCTTCCACCTCCAATTTGGTCTCCCACTTCTCCACGTTCCCTTTACCTCTGACACATACATCCTCTTTGCCAATCTTTCCTCACTCATTCTCTCCATTTCAATACACCCTCTTCTGCTCTCTCAACCACACTTTTTATTACCACACATCTCTCTTACCCTTTCATTACTTACTCGATCAAACCACCTCACACCACAGGTTGTCCTCAAACATCTCATTTCCAACACATCCACCCTCCTCCACACAACCCTATCTACAGCCCACACCTCACAACCATATACATTGTTGGAACCACTATTCCTTCAAACTATTCACTTCCCAAGCCCTCTCATCCACAACAGACTGCATACTTGCCCCTCTCTCGAAAACTCTTGCATTCACCTCCCTAACAACCCCTTCCATAATCAAATTTAACATCCATGGAGACATCATACACCCCTGCCGCAAACTGACATTCACTGGGAACCAATCACTTTCTTTCCTCTCTTCCTACTCATACACATGCCTTACATCCTCGATAAAAACTTTTCACTGCTTCTAGCAATTTGCCTCCCACACCATATACTCATAATACCTTCCACATGCGTAAGACAAGGGAGCAAATGGGAACTTCAGTGAAGAGCGTAAGTGGGGAGGTGATAACAAGTAGTGGTGATGTGAGAAGGAGATGGAATGAGTATTTTGAAGGTTTGTTGAATGTGTCTGATGACAGAGTGGCAGATATAGGGTGTTTGGGTCGAGGTGGTGTGCAAAGTGAGAGGGTTAGGGAAAATGATTTGGTAAACAGAGAAGAGGTAGTAAAAGCTTTGCGGAAGATGAAAGCCGGCAAGGCAGCAGGTTTGGATGGTATTGCAGTGGAATTTATTAAAAAAGGGGGTGACTGTATTGTTGACTGGTTGGTAAGGTTATTTAATGTATGTATGACTCATGGTGAGGTGCCTGAGGATTGGCGGAATGCGTGCATAGTGCCATTGTACAAAGGCAAAGGGGATAAGAGTGAGTGCTCAAATTACAGAGGTATAAGTTTGTTGAGTATTCCTGGTAAATTATATGGGAGGGTATTGATTGAGAGGGTGAAGGCATGTACAGAGCATCAGATTGGGGAAGAGCAGTGTGGTTTCAGAAGTGGTAGAGGATGTGTGGATCAGGTGTTTGCTTTGAAGAATGTATGTGAGAAATACTTAGAAAAGCAAATGGATTTGTATGTAGCATTTATGGATCTGGAGAAGGCATATGATAGAGTTGATAGAGATGCTCTGTGGAAGGTATTAAGAATATATGGTGTGGGAGGCAAGTTGTTAGAAGCAGTGAAAAGTTTTTATCGAGGATGTAAGGCATGTGTACGTGTAGGAAGAGAGGAAAGTGATTGGTTCTCAGTGAATGTAGGTTTGCGGCAGGGGTGTGTGATGTCTCCATGGTTGTTTAATTTGTTTATGGATGGGGTTGTTAGGGAGGTAAATGCAAGAGTCTTGGAAAGAGGGGCAAGTATGAAGTCTGTTGGGGATGAGAGAGCTTGGGAAGTGAGTCAGTTGTTGTTCGCTGATGATACAGCGCTGGTGGCGGATTCATGTGAGAAACTGCAGAAGCTGGTGACGGAGTTTGGTAAAGTGTGTGGAAGAAGAAAGTTAAGAGTAAATGTGAATAAGAGCAAGGTTATTAGGTACAGTAGGGTTGAGGGTCAAGTCAATTGGGAGGTGAGTTTGAATGGAGAAAAACTGGAGGAAGTGAAGTGTTTTAGATATCTGGGAGTGGATCTGTCAGCGGATGGAACCATGGAAGCGGAAGTGGATCATAGGGTGGGGGAGGGGGCGAAAATTTTGGGAGCCTTGAAAAATGTGTGGAAGTCGAGAACATTATCTCGGAAAGCAAAAATGGGTATGTTTGAAGGAATAGTGGTTCCAACAATGTTGTATGGTTGCGAGGCGTGGGCTATGGATAGAGTTGTGCGCAGGAGGATGGATGTGCTGGAAATGAGATGTTTGAGGACAATGTGTGGTGTGAGGTGGTTTGATCGAGTAAGTAACGTAAGGGTAAGAGAGATGTGTGGAAATAAAAAGAGCGTGGTTGAGAGAGCAGAAGAGGGTGTTTTGAAATGGTTTGGGCACATGGAGAGAATGAGTGAGGAAAGATTGACCAAGAGGATATATGTGTCGGAGGTGGAGGGAACGAGGAGAAGAGGGAGACCAAATTGGAGGTGGAAAGATGGAGTGAAAAGGATTTTGTGTGATCGGGGCCTGAACATGCAGGAGGGTGAAAGGAGGGCAAGGAATAGAGTGAATTGGAGCGATGTGGTATACAGGGGTTGACGTGCTGTCAGTGGATTGAATCAAGGCATGTGAAGCGTCCGGGGTAAACCATGGAAAGCTGTGTAGGTATGTATTTTGCGTGTGTGGACGTGTGTATGTACATGTGTATGGGGGAGGTTTGGGCCATTTCTTTCGTCTGTTTCCTTGTGCTACCTCGCAACCGCGGGAGACAGCGACGAGGTATAAAAAAAAAAAAAAAAAAAAAAACCTTCCACAGAGCATCTCTACCAACTCTATCGTGTGCCTTCTCCAGATCCATAAATGCTACATACAAATCCATTTGCTTTTCTAAGTATTTTTCACATACATTCTTCAAAGCAAACACCTGATCCACACATCCTTTACTACTTATGAAACCACACTGCTCTTCCCCAATCTGATGCAGTACATGCCTTGACCCTCTCAATCAATACCCTCCTCATATAATTTTCCAAGAATACTCAACAAACTTATACCTCTGAAATTTGAACACTCACCTTTATCCCCTGTGCCTTTGTACAATGGCACTATTCATGCATTCCACCAATCCTCAGGTACTTCACCATGAACCATATATACACTGAATATCCTCACCAACCAGTCAAAAAACATTCACCCCTTTTTGATAAATTCCACTGCAATACCATCCAAACCCGCCGCCTTGCTGGCTTTGCAAAGCTTTCGCTACCTCTTCTCTGTTTACCAAACCATTCTCTCTGACCCTCTCACTTCGCACACCATCTCGACCAAAACACCCTATATCTGCCACTCTTATCATCTAACACATTCACAAACCTTCAAAATACTCACTCCATCTCCTTCTCACATCACCACTACTTGTTTTTACCTACCCATTAGCCCCCTTCACCGATGTTCCCATTTGTTCTCTTGTCTTACGCACACTTTATTTACCTTCTTCCAAAACATCTTTTTATTCTCCTGAAAATTTAATGATGCTCTCTCACCCCAACTCTCATTTGCCATCTTTTTCACCTCTTGCACCTTTCTCTTGACCTCCTGCCTCTTTCTTTTATACATCTCCCACTCATTAGCACTATTTCCCTGCAAAAATCATCCAAATGCCTCTCTCTTCTCTTTCAGTAATAATCTAACTTCTTCATCCCACCACTCACTACCCTTTCTAATCTGCCCACCTCCCATCTTTCTCATGCCACAAGCATCTTTTGCACAAGCCATCACTGCTTCCCAAAATACATCCCATTCTTCCCCCACTCCCCTTACGTCCATTGCTTTCACCTTTTGCCATTCTGCGCTCAGTCTCTCATGGTACTTCCTCACACAAGTCTCAAGCTCACTTCTCTCACCACTCTCTTCACCCTAACATTCTCTCTTCTTTTATGAAAACCTCTACAAATCTTCACCTTCACCTCCACAAGATAATGATCAGACATCCCTCCAGTTGCCCCTCTCAGCTCATTTACATCCAAAAGTCTCCCTTTCACGCACCTATCAATTAACACATAATCCAATAACACACTCTGGCCATCTCTCCTACTTACATACGTATACTTATGTTTATCTCTCTTTTTAAACCAGGTATTCCCAATCACCAATCCTCTTTCAGCACACAAATCTACAAGCTCTTCACCATTTCCATTTACAACACTGAACTCCCCATGTACACCAATTATTCCCTCAACTGCCACCTTACTCACCTTTGCATTCAAATCACCCACCACTGTAACCCGGTCTCATGCATCAAAACTGCTAACACACTCATTCAACTGCTCCCAAAACACTTGCCTCTCATGATCTTTCTTCTCATGCCCAGATGCATAGGCACCAATAATCACCCATCTCTCTCCATCCACTTTCAGTTTTACCCATATCAATCTAGAGTTTACTTTCTTACACTCTATCACATACTCCCACAACTCATGTTTCAGGAGTAGTGCTACTCCTTCCTTTGCTCTTGTCCTCTCACCAACCCTGACTTTACTCCCAAAACATTCCCAAACCACTCTTCCCTTTTACCCTTGAGCTTCATTTCACTCAGAGCCAAAACATCCAGGTTCCTTTCCTCAAACAAACTACCTATCTCTCCTTTTTTCTCATCTTGCTTACATCCACACACATTTACACACCGCAATCAGAGACTTTGAGGAGGATGAGCAACAGCAAAACAATGGAAAGGTGCAGAGAAGGGGTGTGGTAGTGAAGTGTCATGGCTAGTGACCGGACTATTTGCAGATGATACTGAGTGAAGTAGAGTTGCAGGGGGTTGTAAGTGTGTTTTATTACGTGTGTAAGCATAAGTGATCGAAGATAAATGCTAGTAAAATAATGGTATCTGAAAGATACAGAGTGAAAGTATAGATTTTGCAAAACCCTACAGAGTGAAAAAGTATACTAAACTGTGTTACAGATATTAGGGATGCAACATTGGAAGAGATCTGAGAATTTAAGAATTTATATGCTTAGTGAGATAGAGAAAAGGGAGAAAGCTGTACAGGCTAGAAGAGTGATTGGGTCCCTTAAAAGAATGATGAAGGGTATGGAAGAGAAGAGAGGATTAAGGAACTGCATAGTCCTCTTGACCCTGACCTGTGCAGCCAAAACATGGACAAGGAATGAGTCACAGAGGCCAAGAATTCAGGCTGTGGGAATGAGCTAACTGAGAGGAGCATGTGGTATGACTAGACAGAATGAAGAAAGAAATGAAGGGGTGTATGAAAGATGTGGTATGGTAGGGGATGAATTGTGGAGTGGTATAGTGGGTTAAACATAATACTTTGAGGTGGTATGGGCATGTAGAAATAATGCAAGATGGGGAGTTTACAAGGAGAATGTATAATAGTACAATTAAAGGGGTTGATGTGATTGACGGAAAGGGTCAAAGACTACTGGTGGAAGAATGCATGGAATTATGTATGTAAGGGAGGCATGTCAGGACAGGGATACATGGAGATTCTTTTGCCACCCCTTGATGGGAGTTCCTAGAGGTAAAGGGCACCAGGGAAATAGACAGACAATTTCGTCCCTCTAGTGTATCTAGTGAAATAATTACATGTCTGTTAGAATGAAAACGCTCTCTTCTGGGGTAAAGAACAGAGGATTCAGTAAAATGTCTTAATCACTTCCAAATGCATATGGATAAGCAGTTAAAAATCTCATACCCAGAATGCCAGGACAAGTTGTGAGTGAGGACCAAGTCTGCAAAGTCTTGTAAGGAGTCTTATACAGTGGCAGGTTATTTAGGGCAGCGAGTTCCTCTTGCCCTAAACAAGACGATCTAGACTTCAGCTGAAGTAGTAGATGAAGTTGAGAAAAGAAGATTGCTTCGGGAGTAATACCAGCATCCAATGCTTCTCGAATTATGTGAAGTCCCTCCACCATAAAAAGTTTATTTTTGTCTCTGAACTTCCGGGAGTTAACATTCGTAAGGAGTGCTCTGAAAGGAAATCAATAAACAAATACAAAATCCTGTAAAACAATTAGGATACATTTGCTACACTTACTTCAGTGCAAAAACACATCTTCACTATGGCACTCTATTTGCAACTAACTTCAGTTTCAATATGTCCAACAAACACCATACTGAATACAAGTAAATGGAACAATAACAGAAAAAAATACTTTGCCCATTAGAAAGGTTTATGAAGTGTACCATAAAAACAATGAAAATTACAAATGTAAGGTGAGTAGAATGAATGTTTTACGTCTTTTTCAATGTAAATTTTTAAATTTATATATTGACAAAAAGAAATGGTCTAAAATTTGGTCTAAATGGTCTAAAATTTCAGAATGCATCATAAATTCATTCATCAATGATTACTCATAAAAGTTAAGTCACAAAGCAAAGAGGGGACTGTACTTTGGTGGTAAGAAAATAAGATGAAGGGTTGTAAATGAAGAGTACTAATCAAATGTCAAGCCTCAGAATGGCTATAACTAATAAATGGAATACTGAAGGGATCAATTTTGGGACCAAATATTTCTCTGACAAGCATATCATTATTGGTGATGATAGATTGATCATGTTATAAGGTATCAAATTCACTGATGACCCTAAACAGGAAAGAAAAAACAAGAATTTGAATGTCTACAGCTGGTAGCTGATTTAAACTAATAAACTGGGCTTACAAATGCCAAATGAATTTTCCTCTTGACATGCAAAGCCTGACATAACAAACAACGGCATGAACTCTGTTAAGCTATCTATCTAGCATTAGTTCTGACATCCACTCCTTATGGGAACTCACTAAAAGAGGGTAGCCACAGCAAAAGAGTCTTCATTACTGGTGAACTCCAGTTAAGCTACATAATAAAGATGAAGACATATATGTACTTTAAACACCAACATCCACAAGCAAATTCAGTACTCTTGAAGTGATGATACACAGGGTAGGGTAAACAAAAGCCATCTTCACTACAAATCTATCTACACTCCAGCCTTATGGATCAGGTAAAGTTAATCGTTACACATCTACCTTCACTGCACTCAACACAAATGGCAGTAACCTTACTTCATAGATCAAGTCAAAGTACATCTTCACTGTACCCTCATCTTCAATACATTCTCATCTTCATCAAACCTTTGACATCATAAGCATTTGACTTGACCCTTACAGAACAGGTCAAAGGCAATCTTCACTACACCCTAATCTTCAAAACCCTCAATTTCACTATACCATCAATACCACTAGCCTTTTGTGAAAATGTGTCTGTCCAAAACTTTATTGTCAAATTCAACTTCAGTATCCTAAGGTTAAATAAAAGACTAACTTCATGACACCACCTTTGGTACACTCTCAAACACCAGTGGCCTCTGGCCATACTTTTAAAGGTTAGGATAAAGGTCTTAGTTTGTTAAAAATGCATTTAATCTGATCCTTGCATGTCAAACACATCTTTATTAAATCAGGGTTAGGGTGCTGATTTTGGAAATAATAGGAAATAACAAGAAGAAACATAGGGCACTCAAATTGAAGTCCAAGAAATCACTCTAAATTCTGCACATTCTATATCATTTACAGGTGCTTCCCCTCATCTGACCCTTGAATGCTACTTTGGTTGCTGTACTTGAGAAAAGACACAGGGAAAATAACAAGTACAACAACCAACCACTATGATGATTCCCAGTCCAAGAAAAGGGGAGCATGAATTCTACCCATATATCTCCTTGTGAGAGGCAACAAACAGGGGAAGGAAAGGAGGACTGGAAACCTTCCCTCTTGTATTATAATTTTTTAGAATTAGGAACTGAAGAAAGAGCCAAATGAGGAGTTGTCCTTGAAAGTGCAGGATGGGGTGTCTAATGATATGGCTGTAACCAGAACAAAAAGAAGAAAAGGAAGTCCGAGGTCAGTGAGAAGGAACAAAAGTGGGGTTGGCACTTCTGATGAGGAAGGAACTGTGAAACAGGGTTTATTCTCAAGGGTCTCAAGCCATATCTGAACAGTTTATGTTTACTGTACCTTAACTACCTTCTCCCGCTATCCACCACCATTCATACGGGCCTTTAAACATCAAAACCACTAAACCATAGCCATATACTTTGTGTTAGCTCTCGTTTTTGTAATAACCTTTCTTTTTACGTGTATTTCTTTCGCTGTATAATGAGAAACAGAAAATCTGTGGTTAGTTCATTTTTCTGTACATAGCCTTTCCTTTTACATGTATTTTATTTCATTATTTAATGAGAAACAAAATTTGTGGACCTTGTTTTTGTCGATATGATTCACAAACAGAAAATATTCAACCAAATAATCCCTATGTGGTCTAGCCCTGGAATTTTAGGAGGGTGCACAGGACTGGGGTTTATATGAAAAAAAACTTAGTTTTATCAATTAATAGTAAATATGAAAAAAAGTCCTCGATAAAAGCTTTTCACTGCCACTTGCAACTTACCTCCCACACCATATACTCTTCATACCTTCCACAGAGCATCTCTATCATATGTCATCTCCAGATCCATAAATGCTACATACAAATCTATCTGCTTTACAAAGTATTTCCCACATACATTCTTCAAAGCAAACACCTGATCCACACATCCTCTCCCACTTCTGAAACCACACTGCTCCTCCCCAATCTGATGCTCTGTAACATGCCTTGACCCTCTCAATCAATACCTTCCCATATAATTTCCCAGGAATACTCAACAAACTTACACCTCTGTAATCTGAACACTCACCTTTATCCTCTTTGGCACAATGTCGGTTTGCGGCAGGAGTACTTGATGTCTCCATGGTTGTTTAATTTGTTTATGGATGGGGTTGTTAGGGAAGTGAATGCAAGAGTTTTCGAGAGAGGGGCAAATATGCAATCTGCTGGGGATGACAGGGCTTGGGAAGTTAGTCAGTTGTTGTTCGCTGATGATACAGCGCTGGTAACTGATTCAGGTGAGAAACTACAGAAGATGGTGACTGAATTTGGTATTGTTGCTAAGCATTTATCTGCGTATATATTTGCCTTTTGCTATGTCAGACTTTAATTTCATTCTTTTCTGCTGTGGTGTATATACATTTGTCTGTCCATTGACATATTTGTCACACCATCGGGACCATGTGAGATTAAAGTCCATGTTATCTCCACCGAGATGAGGTTGGGACACACATAAAACACTAGAAATCTAGTGTGTGTATGTCTTTTAACCTCCATGTAGCCGAGGTAGCCAGATGCCCTACCCAGGGTTCAAAGCCAACACATGGTGTATGTACATCTGTCCGTCCATCGACATACTTCCTCATCACCTTTTCCTTCGAATAAAGGAACAATAATAGCTTTCAGCCAATCCTAAGGCACAACCTTCTGTTTCCATGCTAAATTACATATCAGATGCATCCACTCTATCACACTTTCTCCTCCATACTTCAGCATCTCAGCCATAATCCCACCCACTCCAAGTGCCTTTCCTACCTTCAGCCTCATTATTACCCTTCTTACCTCTCTTTTTCTTATAGGCCCTTGCACTTGCATCCTCTTCCTTCCATCCACCATACCCATGAATGTAAAAGCTGCTGCCGCCCCTTCTCCCACATTTGTTAGTTCTTCAAAATACTCTTTCCATCTTCCTTTCACTTCTTTTTGATTTAACAATTCCCCTTCCTTACTTCTTACATCAACATTTCCACTCTTACATCCACCTCTCCTTCCTCACCTCCTTCCAGGGAAAATGAGTGTTGGGGTTGAGAGTGTATCATTAACCTTTAGGGAGAATAAAAAAAATATTTTGGGGGGAGGTAAATAATGTGCAAAAGACACGAGAGGAAATGGGAACATCAGTGAAGGGGGCAAAAGGGGAAGTGATAATAGGTCATGATGGAGTAAGGAGATGGGGTGAGTTTTTTGAAGGACTGTTGAATATGTTTGATGATAGAGTGGTAGATAAAGGGTGTTTTGGTCAGGGTGATAGGCAAAGTGAGAGTTAGGGAGAATGGTTTGAAGAGAGAAGAGGTACTGAAAGCCTTGTGGAAGATGAAATCCGGCAAGGCAAAGAGAGTGGATGGTATTGCGGTATTATTCATAAAAAAGGAGGGTGACTGTGTTGTTGACTGGTAGGTATACAGGCAAAGGCCATAAAGGTGAGTGTTCAAACTACAAAGGTATAAGTTTGTTAAGTATACCTTATAAATTATATGGGAGGGTACTGATTGTGAAGGTGAAGGCATATGCAGAGCATCAAGTTGTGGAGGAGCAGTGTAGCTTCAGAAGTGGTAGATGTGTGGATCAGGCATTTGCTTTTAAGAATATGCATGAGAAATACTTCGAAAAACAGATGGTTTTGTATGTGGGATTTATGGATCTGGAGAAGGCATATGATAGGGTTGATAGAGATGCTTTGTGGAAGGTCTGAAGAATATATGGTTTGGGAGGTAAGATGCTAGAAGCAGTAAGTTATTAACATGGATGTAAGGCATGTGTAAGAGTAGGAAGAGGAGAGTGATTAATTCCAAGTGAAGGTCAATCTGTGGCAAGGGTGTGTGATGTCACCATGGTCGTTTAATTTGTTTATGGATGGGGTGGTGAGGGAAGTAAATGCAAGAGTTTCGGAGAGGGGTATATATGCACTCTGTTGGGTATGAAAGAGCCTGGGAAGTGAGTCAGTTGTTCTTTGCTGATGACAGAGCACTGGTGCCTGATCATGTGAGAAAATGCAGAAGTTGTTGACTAAGTTTGTGAAAGGAGAAAGTCGAGAGTGAATATAAATAAAAGCAAGGTTCAGTAGGGTCGAAGGACAAGTTACATGGGATGTAAATCTGCATGGAGAAAAATTGGAGGACGTGAATAATGGTTTCCATAAGTTTTCCAACAACATATGTTAAGCTAACAGGATGATAATTTCTGGGAAGTGACTTGTCACCTTTTTTGAATACTGGTGTTACTTAGGCAAACTTCCATTCATTTGAAACTTTTCCCATAATATGCGACTTACTGAAAAGGCTAATCAAGGACTTTACAATCTCATTTTTTGCCTTGCAGTTATTCTCCTTGAATTATCCATATGCCTTCCAACTTTTACCACAATGATCTATGAGTTTATGATGTCTTCCAATATCACAAACAGCTTTGAAAGGACCCAAAGGTCTCTTGCTGTTTGAATTCCTTTGTATTTTTATGGATTATGATAAATGAAACATGCTCATAATGATGAACAACTGTAAGAGGGCCAAACAAATAAAAGTAATGGATTTAAAGGGGTGCTAAGTTCAGTGTTGCCAAGCCATAAACACTTATTAAAAACATTGTAACTTACCATTAATATCTATCTTCCTATCTATCTGTATCTTTGACGCCTGTTCCCAACTGGTACTCCCTCAAGGAGGTAGCCATAGCAATCGAGTCTCCATCACTAGTGAACTCCAGTGCTGCTTCTTAGCCTTTAATGCCTCACCCTTAACAGGCCACACACAAAGGACAACTTAAGTGTAGTGTTTGCAAAAGTTCCTTCCTCATGTTTCTACAGACTACTTCTACCTAATACTCATTACTTATGCATTATAATACATAATACACATACAAAGAACATCTCAACATTATAACATCCACAAAGTACAGTACCTCAATAATACTGAAAACGAAGTAAAACAGAAAAAAAGATAAATGAATCCCTAGGTGAGTGACAGTCATAAAATGATTGAGTTACTCTATATGTAAGAAGTTTCAGATAGCTGCTGCATGGGGGAAGCACCTCAAAGGAGCCCTGAGCCATTTCCTGGATGAAAGACAGGTTGTGAACCACACGTGACCTTCAAACTAGTTTTTGAAAACTAATGAGAAAACCCTGTTATCACAGCTAATTGCAAGTTAACTTCTCAGGAATTTCTCTGCTATTACAGCAAAAGGGTTGAAAGGGAATGGTGATTGGACACCCTGTTTAAAAAAGTGCATACTCAAGTATACAGTTTGAATATTAGTGTTGTTCAGGGTCAATGGGCATCAAAGAACTGGATTATGTGCTGGTAAGCAACCTGGGAAAGGAAGCCTATGTGCAGTTACCAAAAGCAGTCAGATGAAAAATGATATAGGGTGAAGGCAAATGAAAGGTTAAAAAGCTGAAAAACAGCACAAATGAGAGATGAGGTGAGTGTATCAATGAAATTCAGAAAGAATAAAAAAAGTGGCATGATATGAGATGATTAGCATGAATAGAACAAGAGAATAAATGGTGCAACAATGCAAACAGAAGATAAGTAAATAGTAAAAGGCTTAGAAGTTGAAAAGATACAGAGTATTCTGAGAGAATACAGAATGTAATAGCTGAAAATGTGGTGAATGTGTTTGGACTGTGGTGGCATAATAAGTGACAGACATGGCAAATGATGCAGTGAAAGGAGATAAGGAAGTGAAAGCCCTATACAAATGAAGTTTGGCAAGGAAGCAGGATTGAATGTAAATACAGTGAATTTCTCAAAAAAGAGGGTAACAGAGCCCTTAATTGGTTAGTCAGGCTATTCAGCATTTGTTTAGCCCATGTGCTGGCAAAATGTATGTACAGTGCTCTTATAAAAAGGCAAAGGAAACAAAATGTGGAGGGATTGAGTATAACTGGTATCTAAGTGCATGGGAGAGTGATGACTGAGAGAGTGGTGGCATGTAAGCAACATCTTATTGAGAAGAATCAATTTGGCTTCAGGGAAGGTGTGTGGCCCAGGTATTTGCTTTGAAGAAACTGCATAGAAAATACTTAGAGGAAGTAAATGAACTGTATGTGGCATTATGGATCTGGAGAAAGCATATGAAAAGGATGGCAGTTACATTTCATGGACTGAGAGGCTTACTTCAGCTTTCAAGGTTCCGTGCGTTACCATGTCCACACCCAGGTACAGTGTCTAAAACACTCCACTTCCTCCAGGTTCTCTCCACTGAAACCCAAACTCCAACCAACCTGCCTCTTTCCCCTGCTGCCAAGTAACTGCAAACATCTAACACCTATGCTGTGAATAACACATCTTTCACACCATAAGCTACCTTTACCACCACCCTCCCAACAGCTAACCAGTTATATACCATCTCATTATTCTGGAAAGCAGGCTAAGGAGCAAGCTACCCAATTAAATAATTTTTCTGCATAGTTGCTGCAGTCACTCTGGATAACAAAGGATTTGTGTGGTGGCAGCCTCCTCAGAATATGAAAAACTCTAATCAGTCGGTTGACCATAGGAAGGGAACCTCTGTGCAAGTGATAAGTGGTTCTCAATGCCTCCCAGTAAAGGCCTAGACAGAATCAAAACATTAGTTAAAGACTTGCCTGGGCCAAAGCAACACTATCAACTCAAACCAGCTTTAAGAGCAGAAACAAGAAATCATAACATATTAGTGGGTGTGGTGTGACTGAACAACAAGAACTGATTTTATGCCTGCAAAAGCCCCAATGCTAATCCACAGAAGCAAAACCAACGATCTATTCCATATGGCTTCACTGTAGTATGCAACCCAAAACATAGCTTGGCTACATTTTTACATAGTGTATACAACTCCCATTGAAATTCCATACTACAGCAACATATCTAAGTACCTAAAATACTTGGCCATCATTAAAAGCTTTGGTTCTACTTACTGCATACTTCCAAAGCTCAGTTGAAAATAAATGACATGTGGCAAGGTATGCAAGATTCTAAACATGTTGGGAACAAGACAATCTTTGTACTGAACACAACTAAAGGTCTGTTGTGGTTTCAAAGGGAACAGCCCCCCAATAATTAGTAAAAGATTTCTCCTAGGTAGACATCCTCGGATTTGGATTCCCTAGGCCCTAGGATATCACTTACACTCTAGAGGGGGAAGTGGGATATGAACCTCAGGCCTCAGAATCTGTCTTTGACTCCACCATTGATGAAACAGAGTTGCTGTATCCAATGTTATCTATGTCTGTTTTACAATATTTCTTCAAAAAATACTTAATAATCATGTTGGTGTTCTCTGGACACCTTCTAGTCCACAATGGAGCCATTTCTATGTCAGTCCTCTCAATGACATTTATTACACATTCATCTGTCCATAAAACATGGGAGCATTTCACAGTCATTTCACTTCCCTTTTGATGTGTAATGCTTCATAAAATCCTCAAGCTTTTAAAGTCAATTGTAATCTCCAGTACTTAATTCACCCTTTAACTTCATGTGCTGTATGTTCTTTGCTGCTACTGTAGACATTTCTACTAACAATATCATATCAAAAACTAGCAATCTTTTACTTGTGTTTATATATTTATTTATTATTTTATTATTTTGCTTTGTCGCTGTCTCCCACGTACCGAGATAGAACAAGGAAACAGACGAAAGAATGGCCCAACCCACCCACATACACATGTATATACATACACATCCACACACGCAAATATACATACCTATACAACTCAATGTATACATATATATACACACACAGACATATACACATATACACATGTACACAATTCATAGTCTGCCTTTATTCATTCCCATCGCCACCTCGCCACACATGGAATAACAACCCCCTCCCCCCTCATGTGAGTGAGGTAGCGCTAGGAAAAGACAACAAAGGCCCCATTCATTCACACTCAGTCTCTAGCTGTCATGTAATAATGCACTGAAACCACAGCTCCCTTTCCACATCCAGGCCCCACAGAACTTTCCATGGTTTACCCCAGACGCTCAACATGCCCTGGTTCAATCCATTGACAGCACGTCAACTCCGGTATACCACATCGTTCCAATTCACTCTATTCCTTGCACGCCTTTCACCCTCCTGCATGTTCAGGCCCCAATCACTCAAAATCTTTTTCACTCCATCTTTCCACCTCCAATTTGGTCTCCCACTTCTCCTCGTTCCCTCCACCTCTGACACATATATCCTCTTGGTCAATCTTTCCTCACTCATTCTCTCCATGTGACCAAACCATTTCAAAACACCCTCTTCTGCTCTCTCAACCACACTCTTTTTATTACCACACATCTCTCTTATCCTATTATTACTTAGTCGACCAAACCACCTCACACCACATATTGTCCTCAAACATCTCATTTCCAGCACATCCACCCTCCTGCGCACAACTCTATCCATAGCCCATGCCTCGCAACCATACAACATTGTTGGAACCACTATTCCTTCAAACATACCCATTTTTGCTTTCCGAGATAATGTTCTCGACTTCCACACATTCTTCAAGGCTCCCAGAATTTTCGCCCCCCTCCCCCACCCTATGATTCACTTCCGCTTCCATGGTTCCATCCGCTGCCAAATCCACTCCCAGATATCTAAAACACTTCACTTCCTCCAGTTTTTCTCCATTCAAACTTACCTCCCAATTGACTTGACCCTCAACCCTACTGTACCTAATAACCTTGCTCTTGTTCACATTTACTCTCAACTTTCTTCTTTCATACACTTTACCAAACTAAGTCACCAGCTTCTGCAGTTTCTCACATGAATCAGCCAACAGCACTGTATCATCAGCAAACAACAACTGACTCACTTCCCAAGCTCTCTCATCCACAACAGACTGCATACTTGCCCCTCTTTATCACAGTCAATTCCATTCTCTCAATTTTCCAGTCCACCAATTTCTGCAGTCCTGAAATGCTTTTCTGTTTTTTCCCATACAAATTTCATCAAATTTTGTCAAGATTTTAATCTCAGCCTTTGTCACAATCATCAGCCACCATTTCTGATAATTACAAAATATAAACCTTTTACAGCCAGAAGGATCCATGATCTCCACCACAGTAACCATACTTCCAACTCATTAAGCTAATTTCCACTATCATGCAAGCCTACAGAATTCATATCATGTGTCAAAAACTTAGTCACTGCAAAAGTATGTCTTTATTTACAGACTTATATGAAATTAAATCCTAAACTTGCCCAAGTGCTCTACAATGTAACACTAATTATTCAATGTGGTTTTTCTCCATATAAGTTCACAAATAAGGGGATATTCTTTAGTTAGGCATGATAAGGTTACATGTTTTTTGTATAGTTTGGAAATGTGTATTATTTCAGACTCAATTACACGGTTCAACAATTTATGTGAAACTATCTCATATGTGAAAAAACTGTATGATATGCATTTCAACAACATAAGTCAATAAATGGACATGTATCTTTAAATCATATTTTCAAAATTTTCCTACCTGATATGGTCCCCAGCATCATCTAAATTTTTGTACTGAATTTCTTTTCTTAGATCTAAAGTACCAATATCTGATGGAATCCCAGAGGTGCCAGAGAACCTTTCATTACTTGTGATATCCTTTTGTGGTTTTGACCCTGGAATTAAACAGATTTTTCAAAACTTGTGACTACTGGATATGAAAAAAGAAGAAAGTCTGAGAAATTACATATTGTACTGTAAACTATCTATGCAAAACAAAAGGTATCTGGAAATACAGTCACTCTAAATGAACCAGAGAAAGCATAATAAGACCATGAAAAAAATGGTTAATTCACCAACATGATTACTAATTATATAACCCAGAAAACCCCTTTACAGGGCTTCTGCAGCTTCAAGGCTGCTCTGCAATCAGTTACATGAAAAAGATGGGCTATTTTGGAAAAAAAATTTTTCATCAAGGTTGTACTTTTCATCCACAGGCGATGATAAAACTTCATCAAAGAAGAATTTTCAGTCTCAGTGTAACCTCACCCAGGAAGAGTCCACTAAACACTTGCATCAGATCAAGATCAAGAACAATACAGCTTCAGGAGTGGTACAGGATGTGTGGACAAGATGTTTGCTTTGAAAACTCATGTGAGAAATACTTAGAGAAAAAGGAATTTGTACGTGGCACTTATGGGCCAAGAGAAAGCACATGATAGGCAATATATCATGTGGGAAGATCACAAGTAAAGGTAAAGAAAGGAATTTTTATCAAGAGAATAAGGTGTGTGTGCAAGAAAATGAAAGAAGGTAAAGGGTTCCAAGTGAAGGCAGGTTTGTGTCAAGGGTGTATGATGTCACCATGGCTCTTTAATCTGTTTATGGATGAGGTGGTGAAGGATTTTGGGGAAAGCAGCAGACCTGCAGTCAGCTGGGAGTTAAGGTATGGGGAGGTAAGCCAGATGCTGTCATACTGGCAGACTCAAGTGAAAACTGCAGAGGCTGGTGTCTAAGTTTGGGATAGTGTGCAAACAGAGTACGGTGAGAATTAATATTAACAAAAGTAACGTGATGAGGTTTATCAGAGAACAGAGATAGTTCTGTTTGAGTGTAAGTTTGAACAGAAATATCCTGGAGGAAGCATGTTGTCTTAGATACCTGGGGATGGGTGTTAATGGACAGTTCTATGGGAGCTGAAGGGAATCAAAGAGTAGGTACAGGGATAAACATCTTGGATACATTGAGAAGTGTGTGTCTATGAGGGATATATTGAGTGTGTTCCATAGTACAGTGGTCCAACTGATACTTCGTGGATGCAAGTCATGGATAATAAATGAAAAGTACCTGGTGAGTACCCAGTGAAGTCTTCTGGGGTCTTCATCCCCACAGACTGCTGGACCAGGTCATTAGACAACCAAACTGGTGGAAGCCACAGCCCTCAGGCCAACATAGCTTCCACAGGCTGGCTGGTCTATTGCACTTTGTAAGTACCTGTCCAGTGCACTCTTCAACTTCTCTACTGTGCATCCCATCCTGTTTCTGATGTGAGCTGGTAAGGTGGTGAGGAGTCTTGGGCTCCAGATGTTTGAGGTGTTCTCTCTTTTTGTGAAAATTACTCCTTTGGACTTCAGAGGTAGTATCTTACAAAGTCTTCTATGCCTGGCATGCCAGTATCAAAAGTAGATGAGTTAGATATGAAATGCTGGTGGACAACATGTGATGTGAGGAAGGTTGTTTGAATAAAAAGTGACATTGTGAGAGAGAGAAGTGTGGCATCAAATGGAGTATGTCTGGGAAAGTTAAGCAGGGTGTACAGAAATGGTAAGGAAATATGGAAAGGATGAGTGAGGAGAACTTAGAATGAATATACAAGCACCAAAAGTGAAAGGAATAAGGAGGAGGGAGATACTGAGGATGAGATGAAAGGATGGAGTGAAAAAAATCTTGACTTATTGGGACCTGAACTTGGTGGAGGGTATAGGCCATGAGACAGAACAAATCAGAGCGACATGGTATACAGGGGTGATGTGGTGTCAGTGAGCAGAACTGATGCATATAAAATGGTCAAGGAAAACAGAAAAAAATCTGTGGAATTTGGCTGTGGATAAGGAGACCAGGTTTGGGTGCATTAGAAATGACAACTAGAGATTGAATATGGGAAAATGAATGCCATTTCTTCATTTGTTCCTAGCATTACCTCGTTAATGCTGGAAAGAAGACTTATGCATGTATGTATATATGCATGAATGTGTGTGTGAGTGTGTATGTGTGTGTATATACCTACTTTTGCCCTTCCAGATAACGTTCTCTCATTCCATCCATTCTTCAGTGCTCCCAGAATCTTCACCACTACCTCACCCTGTGACTCATTACTGCTTCCATGGTTCCATTCACAGCCATTTCCACTCCCAGATATCTATAACACTTCACTTCTCCCAGTTTTCTCCATTCTAACTTATAGCCTAACTATCTTGTCCCTCAACCCTGCTGAACCTAATTATCTTGCTTTTATTCACATTCACTCTCAACTTTCTCCTTTCACACACTCTACTAAACTCAGTCACCAACTTATGCATTTTCTCACTTGAATTTGCCAGTATCATCAGCAAACAACATATGATTCACTTCCCACTCTCTTGCATCCCCTACAGACTGCACACTCACCCCTCTCTCTAAGCCTCCTGCATTCAACTCCCTCACCACCCCATCCATAAACAAATTAAACAACCATGGTGACATCAAACATCCCTACCATAGACCAACCTTCACTTGGAACCATTTACTCTCCTAACTTCCTACTCATATACAAACCTTACACCCTTGGTAAAAACTTGTCACTGCTTCCCTCCCACACCATATATTCTCAAGACCTTACATAAAGCGTCTGCATCAACCCTATCATATGCCTTCTCCAGATCAGTAAATGCCACATACAAATCCAGCTGTATTTTCTAAGTATTTCTCACACACACTCTCCAGAGCAAACATCTGATCCATACATCCTCTATCACTTATGAAACCACACTGCTCCTCTCCAGTCTGATGCTCTGTGTATCCATTCACCCTGTCAATCAATACCCTCCCATACAATTTACCAGGTATACTCAATAAACTTATGCCTCTGTAGTTTGAACATACACCTTTATCACCTCTACCTTTACACAATGGGACTATACATGCATTTTGCCAATCCTCAGGCACTTCACAATGATCCATACATACACTGAAAATCCTTACCAACAACACAATCACCCCTTCTAAATAAATTCAACTGTAATGCCATCTACTATCACCACTTTGCTGCATTTCATCTACTGTGAGGCTCTCACCACCTCCTTCCTCTTCACCAAACCACTCTTCATGACTCTCTCACTTCGCATACCCAGACCAAAACACTCTATATCTGCCACTCTATCATCAAACATATCTAACAATCCTTCAAAATACTCACTCCATCATGACCAATTATCACTTTCTCTTTTGCCCTATTCACCAATGTTGCATTTGTTCTCTGGTCTTTCGATCATTATTTACTTACTTTCAAGACATCTTTTTATTATCCCTAAAGTTTAACAATACTCTCTCATCCCAACTCTCATTTGCACCTACCTACTGACCTCCTGCCACTTTTTCCTATGCATCTCCCAATCACATGCACTTCATTGTAAGTACTGACCAATCACTTCCCTTTTCTCTCTCACTAGCAACTTTACTAATTCATCCCACCACTCACTACCCTTTCTAATCTGCCCACCTCCCATCTTTTGTATGCCACATCCATCTCTTGCACATGCTATCACTGCTTTCTTTAATATCTGCCATTCCTCACCTACTCCCTTCACTTTATTTGCTCTAACCTTTCACCATTCTACACTCAATTTCTCCTGGTGTTTTCTTCACACAAGACTCCTTTCCAAGCTCACTTACTCTCATCAATCTCTTCTCCCCAACAATGCCTCCTATTTTTTAAAAACCTCTACAAATCTTCACCCTCGCCTCCACAAGACAGTGATCAGACATCTCACCAGCTGCCCCCTCTCAGCACATTTAATCCAGAAGTCTCTCTTTTACATGCATATCAATTAGTACATAATCCAATAATGCCTGCTGACCATCTCCCCTACTCACATACATATATTTGTGTACATCCCTCTTCTTAAGCCATGTATTCCCAATCACCAGTCTTTTTTCAAAACACAAATTCACAAGCTCTTCACCATTTCCATGATACTGAAATATCCCATGCGCACCAATTATACCCTTAACTGCCACATCAATTACTTTAACATCTAAATCACCCATCACTAATACCCGAACTCATGCACCAATACTACTGACACTCACTCAGCTGCTCCCAAAACACTTGCCTCTCATTATTTTTTCTTCTCATGGCAAAGTGCATTAGCACCAATAATCACCCATCACTCACCATCCACGTTCAGTTTTACCCACATCAACCTAGAACGTACTTTAATACATTCTATCACACACTGTACAACTCAAGCTTCAGGAGTAGTGCTACTCCTTCCTTAGCTCTTGTCCTCTCCCCAACCCATGACTTTACTCCCAAGACATTTCCAATCCATTCTTCTTCTTTACCCTTGAGCCTTGTTTCATGGGTGTGTGGATCAGGTATTTGCCTTGAAGAATGTATGTGAGAAATACTTAGGAAAACAGATGGATTTGTATGTAGCATTTATGGATCTGGAGAAGGCATATGATAGGATGGATAGAGATGCTTTGTGGAAGGTTTTAAGGTAAATTGCTAGAAGCAGTGAAAAGTTTTTACCAAGGATGTAAGGCATGTGTATGAGTAGGAAGAGAGGAAAGTGATTGGTTCCCAGTGAATGTCAGTTTGCGGGAGGGGTGCGTGATATCTCCATGGTTGTTTAATTTGTTTATGGATGGAGTGGTTAGGGAGGTGAATGCAAAAGTTTTGGAGAGAGGGGCATGTATGCAGTCTGTTGTGGATGAAAGGGCTTGTGAAGTGAGTCTGTTGTTCTTAGCTGATTCGGGTAAGAAACTGCAGAAATTGGTGACAGAGTTTGGTAGTATTAGAAAGAAGAACGTTGAGAGTACATGTGAATAAGAGCAAGGTTATTAGGTTCAGTAGGATTGAGGGGCAAGTTAATTGGGAGGTAAATTTGAATGGATAAAAAATGGAGGAAGTGAAGTGTTTTAAAAATCCGGGAGTGGATTTAGCAGCTGGAACCATGGAAGCGGAGGTGAGTCACAGGGTAGGGGAGGGAGCCAATGTTCTGGGAGCATTGAAGAATGTGTGGAAGGCGAGAACGTTAGCTCGGAGAACAAAAATGGGTATGTTTGAAGGAATAGTAGGTCCGACAATGTTATATGGTTGTGAGACATGAGTTATAGATAGGGTTGTGCAGAAGAGGGTGGATGTGTTGGAAATGAGATGTTTGAGGAAAATATGTGGTGTGAGGTGGTTTGATCAAGTAAGTAATGAAAGGGTAAGAGAGATGTGAGGTAATAAAAAGAATGTTGTTGAGAGCAAAAGAGGGTGTGTTGAAATGGTTTGGACACATGGAAAGAATGAGTCAGGAAAGATTGACAAAGAGGATATATGTGTCAGAGGTAGAGGGAAGCAGAAGCAGGAGACCAAATTGGAGGTGGAAGGATGGAGTGAAAAAGATTTTGAGCGATTGGGACCTGAACATACAGGAGGGTGAAAGGCGTGCAAGGAATTGAGTGAATTGGAATGATGTGGTATACCGGGGTCAACGTGCTGTCAGTGGATTGAACCAGGGCATGTGAAGCATCTAGGGTAAACCATGGAAAGGTCTGTGGGGCCTGGATGTGGAAGGGGAGCTGTGGTTTCGGTGCAATACAAATGACAGCTAGAGACTGAGGGTGAATGAATGTGGCCTTTTTTGTCTGTTCCTGTTGCTGCTTCGCTGGAGGGGGGGGGGGATGCTCTTTCATGTGTGATGGGGTGGCGACAGGATTGGATGAAGGCAGCAAGTATGGATATGTACATATGTATATGTCTGTGTATGTATACGTTGAAATGTATATGTATGTACATGTGTGTGTGTGTGGGCGTTTATGTATATACCTGTGTATGTGGGTGGGTTGGGCCATTCCTTGTCTGTTTCCTTGCACTACCTCGCTAATGCAGGAGCTGTGGTTAAGTAAAATAAAACAAAATAAAAATTTTCAAAGAAAATACTTGATCTGCACATACTCTACCACTTCTGAAACCATACAGCTCTTCCCCAATCTGACGCTCTGTACATGCCCTCACTCTCTCAATCAATACCCTCCCATATAATTTCCCAGGAATATTCAACAAACTTAAGCCTCTGTAGTTTGAACACTCACCTTTACTCCCTTTGCCTTCGTACAATGGCACTATGCACGCATTCTTCCAATCCTCAGGCACTTCACCATGGTCCATACATACACTGAATATCCTTACCAACTAATCAACACAACACAACACAACACAGTCACCCCCCCATTTTTTAATAAATTCAACTGCAGTACCATCCAAACCTGCTGCCTTGCCTGCTTTCATCTTCCGCAAAGCTTCCACTACCTCTTCTCTCTTTACCAAGCCATTTATCCTGGTCCTCTCACATCGCACACCATCCGAAACCTTATATCAAAAACATTCCCTCAATCACTCAAAATATTCACTCCATCTCCTTCTCACTTCATCACTACCTGTTATTACCTTCCCACCTGCCCATTGCAACAATACTCCCATTTGCTCTCTTGTCTTATGCACGTTATTTACTTCCTTCCAAAACATCTTTTATTCTCCCTAAGATTTAATGACACCCTCTCACCCCAACTCTCATTTGCCCTCTTTTTCAACCCTTGCTTCTTCCTCTTTACCTCCTGCCACTTTCTTTTATACATCTCCCAGTCACTTGCACTGCTTTCTGCAAGTATCATCCATACACCTCTCTTT
Source organism: Panulirus ornatus (assembly GCF_036320965.1). Classification (NCBI taxonomy): domain Eukaryota; kingdom Metazoa; phylum Arthropoda; class Malacostraca; order Decapoda; family Palinuridae; genus Panulirus; species Panulirus ornatus. Next base: position 85,334,507 of record NC_092227.1, read on the forward strand.
TTTCTTTCACTAACAACCTTACTTCATCCCACCATTCATTACCCTTTCTATTCTGCCCAACTCCCACCATTCTCATGCCACAAGCATCTTTTGCGCATGCCAGCATTGCTTCCCTAAATATATCCCATTCCTCACCCAATCCCCTCACACCATTTGCTCTCACCTTTCGCTATTCTACACTCAATCTCTCCTGGTACTTCCTCACACAAGTCTCCATCCAAGCGCACTTACTCTCACCATTCTCTTCTCCCCAACATTCTCTCCTCTTATTGTTTATTGTTATCTTAGTATGGTTGCTAATATGCTCTCATGACATGTTTGTTATTGTGCTTATTGTTATCTTTGTATGGTTGCTAATATGCTTTCATGACATGTTTGCTATAGCACTTCTTGCTATCTCAGTATGGAAGCTAATAAGCTTGCAGCAAATGTTTGTTATTTCTCACTAGGTAGGGTAGGTTTTACATTACTTGCTTCTTGGTTTTAAATTTCTTATTTGATGATCTTTCTTTTCATGACATAGAAACTATTTTCAACTTTACATGAAAAAACTTAAATTTTTCAAAGACCAAAATGAATGACATCACAGTATTAGGCAGGAAATCATATGGTAATTTCATAAAAATAATACAGACAAGAAATATTGAAGATATATACATAAATTTCACTAATCAACTGGGTTTTCTACATTAATATAGGTGTATTTCACTGACAATGAAAATTCCATTGAATTCTGGTGAGATCTGTTGTTTTGGGATACTATTAATAAACTTTGTAAAATATCACTGAAACCCACAAAGCCATTATCTAGAGGCCAAATGATAGCGCATGCAGAAATATATCATAAAATTGTCTGTTGCTTGGCATTACATGGCAACTTGTTGTGTCATCTGTTTATTGACAATGAGCACCACTCCTGCATTCTCAAAGCTGTACTAAACAATAAGTTAAACTTGACTGCTAGGAAAGTTAGCTTTGATTTTTGTAAGTTCTATTGATTTTTAAGAAAAGTAATACCTACTTTTACAATTTCCCTGTTACTTTTGCCATACCTTGTATCACCTAATAATATATAATGTGCCAAATCTTACTCTGCAACTGATTGTATTCTGGAAACACTACATTAGTACCAAAAAACATCGCTATATCCATAATTAATAAGATTTTCGAGCTCAACTGTACTTCAACCTATATTTGTATAACACCAATGCAAACCTAAAGTACACACTTATCATTACAAAATGTCAAAACAATGTCATACTGGAAAGAAAACACATATAACTTATCACTAAAAATATGCAAGACTAAAGCTGTACCAGTTCGTAGTATAATGCTTGCTACAGTTACTTGTCTCTTTAGATGACGAGGCACATTTCAATTTCTCATCACTGTCATATCTTTTCTTAAATTGGCTGATGCTGCCTCAACTACCTATGTAGTTCAAAACCTGATGCCAGCCATCCACTACTCTCAGACAGAAGTGCTTTTAATGTGTTTCTTACTTTGCAACTTATGAAGTTTATGTATATTCTCAAATCATTCTTATTTTCTTCAAAGAATTTTGTCTACATACCGGTAAGCTTAGCTGGGATGTATGTATATATGTGTTATTCATAAGGTTAAGGCATTGTATATAATCTAGATAAGGAGAAAAAACAACACTGAAAAGAAAATAGTAATTACAATATCACATGAAAATAGTCTCACCTGAGGTAGATTGAGGTGAAGGGTCGCCAATGAGGGCTGACGACTTCTTGCTTTTCTTCTTCATATTCAACTTATTCTTTGAAACGTGATCTTCGTAATATTTCAGAGTACTTTCTGCATCGCTGACTACGGGCATGTGAACCCGCACTGGCTTCCTCGCTAATTTACGATAATACCTTAATGCTAAACATGGCTTGGATGAACATAATCGTAACCCAAAACGATACATTCTGGGTGCCTTTCAAAAGGTTGCCGTTTCTATCTACACCACCTGATTGTTTCGTCTCAACACGTCCCTCCTAAAGTCAAGAAACAATCTTGTTTCAGTCTGACTTACCAATTCATTCTAATTCTCATTCAGGCACTGTCACTGAAGAAGTATCGAGGTCTTATTTCAATGGATGAATCACCGTACATGATCTATGTTTACTTTCAACCTTTGCATTTTCATCTCCTTTGAACATTCACTCGCTGCTGTATTCGGCTGCAGCTCGTCTTTCACTCGTATATGTCCTAAATTCCATAAAAAGCAGATAATTCTACATTCAACTAGGACGGTAACCGTCACACATGCACTCGATAGATGTAAACATAGTTTTTGCTACTCTCTAGCGCACTTCGCTATACCCATACTTCCTGAATAGCAAACACCGCTAAGTCTTATACCCCATCCCATCACCTCTCCCTTAATAACGAAGTCCGCCGAATAAATTAACATAATAATAATAATGATGATGATAATAATAATGATGATAATAATAATAATAATAATAATAATAATAATAATAATAATAATGAATAGTGGTTCCGACAATGTTACATGGTTGCGAGGCGTGGGATATAGAGTAGAAGGGTGTATGTGATGGGAATGAGATGTCTGAGGACAATATGTGGTGTGAGGTGGTTTGATCGAGTAAGTAATGAAAGGGTAAGAGAGATGTGTGGTAATAAAAAGAGTGTGGTTGAGAGAGCAGAAGAGGGTGTTTTGAAATGGTTTGGTCACATGGAGAGAATGAGTGAGGAAAGATTGACCAAGAGGATATATGTGTCAGCGGTGGAGGGAAGAAGTGGGAGACCAAATTGGAGGTGGAAACATGGAGTGAAAAAGATTTTAAGTGATCGGGGCCTGAACATGCGGGAGGATGAAAGGCGTGCAAGGAATTGAGTGAATTGGAACGATGTGATATACCGGGGTCGACGTGCTGTCAATGGATTGAACCAGGGCATATGAAGCGTCTGGGGTAAACCATGGAAACTTCTGTGGGGCCTGGATGTGGAAAGGGAGCTGTGGTTTCGGTGCAGCTAGAGACTGAGTGTGAACGAATGGGGCCTTTGTTGTCTTTTCCTAGCGCCACCTCGCACACATGAGGGGGGAGGGGGTTGTTATTTCATGTGTGGCGGGGTGGCGATGGGAATGAATAAAGGCAGACAGTATGAATTATGTACATGTGTATATATGTATATGTCTGTGTGTGTATATATATGTACACGTTGAGATATATAGGTATGTATATTTACGTGTGTGGACGTGTATGTATATACATGTGTATGTGGGTTGGTTGCAACATATCTGATGACATAAAGTTTACTTGTAAATCTGGAAAGATAACTGGGTATGCTGTGTTAAATGTCATAAATTCAATATTTGAGCACTTAGAATGTATTGGCACTTTTATTTGGGACTTACTCATTGAATTTAGCTTAGAATTTGACACAATCAAGACTACCAGTTGATAAAGCTGAATTTGTCTTCACCAATAATTTCGGATTTTGTATAGACTATTTTATCAAACAGGATACAATGAGTTCAAGTTAGGAGTACATGATCTTTCATTATTGTTGTTGATACAAGTTCTGGGCTTTGTTTTGTCAACACTATTGTTCACTTTTATACAATCATGATCTGAATACTCATTTCAGTGATAATAGAATTGAAACATATGCTGACAACACTGATTATTGTTTTATAATGGTGTAGATGGGTCTGTGGCAAATGTGTGTCATGTGAACATGGCTTTTTAATCTGTTTGTGGATGGGATAGTGAGAGGTAAATGTTAGGGGTCTTGGAGAGAGGCAGATTTTCAGTATGATGAGGGGGGCAGGGGCTTGGGATGAGTCTTTTGCTATTTGCTGATGACATGCCTCTGGCAGTAGACCTGAGCACTTAATGTTATAATGAGATCTCATGGCAACATTATAGTTTTCTCTTTATAAAAACAAAAGTACTATTATATATGGCTTGAGCTCGGCATGAAGCTCCTCCTTTATCTGGGTAGTTTACAGGAATAGCCTTCAGTCTTTTTCTACCACATGAACCTAGAGTGCTTATCCACCATACATGTATGGTCTTTAATTCCTGTGTTCACTTTCTTACATACAAGGTTTGCATGATTTACACCACCACTTTCTTACATACAAGGTTTGCATGATTTACACCACCACCAATAATCATAATCTTCATATTCTCATGAGATGAATTAACTGCTCCTTTTCAGTTTGCCTATAATTTTTGTTGATTAGTTTTGTCAATTTTGTTTCCTGAATTCCACAAAATAATGAAATTTGTGATAACATTTCATTCACTAGAATTATTAAATCTATACAAATTATGTCATTTTCATTAAAAGATCTCAATATGTATAAAAGCTAGTTTGTCTACATTTGCTAAAATTGTATTTTATGTGATCAGAGCACATAATATTTTTGTATATTACAACACCCAAGTGCTTCACTTATGAAATAGCAACTAGATCACCATTAACTGTTCATGCCCAGTCATTCTCTTTCTAAAATTGAATATCAAATACAAGGAAGTTACTCTAATAATTGCTGTCATAATTTTGTCTATTTCACTATTCTTATATGGGACTCTGGCGCCAGGTTAGGGATGATGTCTTCTTCCAAGTTCTCCTCACACACGCAATCCTTAAGCTTTTTTCCTGTAAGGTAACAATCATGTTGAGGCCATCTTTTGCATTGCCCCCTCTTCATTACTCACTCAGGTTGAATTTCATCAACCATGTTTCAGGCCAACTTTAGAGTCTTTAGTTTCCCTTGTAACTGTTGCAATTCTTCTTGCTTTTCATTAACCCTTATAACCTTTGTATTGGCAGGAAACAATTTAGGATAGGATTCCATACCTTCATACAGGTCATTAAAATCAATCAAGAAGAGTAATGCTTCCAGAACAGACCCCTGTGGCATTCTGTTGGTCATCTCAACCCATTTGGAAAAGGCTCCTTAAACATGCATGCTTTGTTCTCTCCCACCAAGATCCAGCTTCTTGATCAGCCTCCTTTGTGGTACTATGTCAAATTCCTTTTGGCACTCTAGATGCAGACATTCCACCCACCCTTCCCCTTTGTCTAGGACTGAGCTCACTCTCTCAAAGAACTCTAAGAGGTTAGTTGCATGAGCTCCTTTCACTAAAACCATGTTGTCTCTCACCTGTGGAAGTTTCCCCTCCATAGAAAGTCATCCACTTGCTTTCTAATTATCTCTTCCAGAGCCTTGCTTTTCATACTTGTGAGTGGTCTGTAGTTTTACACCTGTTCCTGGTTATATAGGTATAATGTTTGCCCTTTTCCATTTCTTTGTCCCTATGCCTCTTTTCATGACATCTTGAACAGCAATTCACGGGGTTCATCTATTGCATATGCACGCATCTTTGGCACATATGATAAACTTTCATCAGGACCATGAGCCATCTTTGGGTCATCCTTTTAGTAATCTGATAACATCTTTTTTAGATATCTCAACGACTTCCAAAATCTACCTATTCCATCTCAATCATGTTGGATCTGTAATGTCTTATAGTGAAAACACTTTTGAACTCATTATTCAGTTCCTCACATAACCTTACATTGTCCTTTGCAATTTTTCCCTCCTGAATCCCATAGCCTGATTAGCTGCTCATTAACTGACAAGTTGTCAGTGACTTCTGATGAATTTATGGAAAAGTTTTGGAAATTGAGCTGCCTTGTTCACAAAATTCCTTGCAGTTTCTTTATTTCTCCTTTGTTGTCATTCTGCATGCTCTTATACCTAGCAGATGCTGGTTGGCTAGTGTTGTCTATGTCTTTGCTAATGCACATTTTGAAGCTCCTTTGCTTTATGATATCTTTATTCAAACCATTCCAACTCTGTTACCAATAATTACTACATTGCAAATGTCACAAAATTTCTTAACACAAAGCTCTGCTCTGGTTCCTTAGAAGACACATTATTCAGTTTCTCACATATCCTTACATAATCCTATGCAAATTTACCCTCTGAATCTTTTAGCCTGATTAGGTGCTCCTTGACATTTGACTCAAGAATTTATGGAAAAGTTCTGGATTTTCACCTACCTTTTGCACATTATTCTTTACAAAATTTCTTTGCTTCTTTCTTATCCTGCTCAGTACTTTCTTACACCTTGCAGGTACTGGCTGGCTGAAGGGCAGTCTATATCTTTGCCACTGCCAAAACACCATAATGGTGCATCCATTGTTGACAGTTGCTTCCATTACTGGTTTGTTTATGGTTTATGGTATCCCCAAATGCCATATAATTGGTTCTTCTTTTCAAGAGCCCACATAAAGAATCTTAAAAATTTTCCACTTCTATTAAGTTTCCTTTCCATCCCTCTGAATCTCACATTTTTCAAGTTGTTTAATAAATGAAGTGAGCTTTACATTTTCAAAGATACTCACATAACTATGAAAAGAATCACTTCAGAAATATACAGGTTGAGCCTCTTTAATCTGGCAACCTTTGGATATGGCCATTGCTGGACCACAGAAAATGCCAGAAAACAGAAATTGACCCTTAAAGGGAACCCCTTGTGTAAATAAATGCCTGACCCTTAGTCTTGCCAGCTCATTCCACATACATATTGCTGTTATCAGAGGTAGAACAAAGTTTAAAACAGGAAATCATACAACCATTAATGCTTCCACACAAGGCTTTTATTATATCAGATTGCATTACAAGTACCCCCAGATGAAGACCTTGATATATTTTGGACAAGGGTTTATTTCGTGTGGCATATGATGCCAATACAGGGCGGACCAGCATTATGCACTTTTTCTGGGGCTAAGTTTTCCGCTACCACTAACTGTGCAAATTCATCCACAAACTTTGTCATAGCTTTGTGATGAGTAGTTAATGTAACGAATGATCATAGGTTGGTAGTTAGCTTTGGTCAACTCTTGTTACTATTGTTGTCAGCAAGGCAGCCAGCCTACGCTGAAGCATCAGTCCAAGACAGGCAGCTGGCTCGTACTCTCTCTTTCGTCCTGTACATATTGTTGTTAGTTGTTTGATAGAGAATTGGAGTTCTTATTCTTTTAATATGACCTTACACTACAAGCTTCCATGTCAGCACTACACTTTTCACCACACACACAGACTATGTGCTGAAATTCCATATCTCCACTTAAACATGTGTAACCGTCTGCAGCATAGTCTAGCTTTAGTTCTCTATGAAAAACTTTGACCTGCTTGATAAGCACAATAAGTGCTTACACCTTCATTACATGGGAGCTTAGACCACTTTAAAAGTGCAGTCTAATTCTGTACTCCTGGTACCTTTCAAAGTTTTCCGAAATTTTAAACCTTTTTGGCTTTCATTTTCAGTAAAAAAACTGAATATAAGAGGTTGACATGACTGTTAATTAGCTTGGCTGCATTGTAAACAGATTTTGGTGCCTTAACACTGCTAACAGCACCACCTTGGCGGCAGATCCACAAACTAATGGCAACAGATTCAAAATGTATCAGACCATGGGAGTTACTGGGCCACAGAGCTCCAGATTAGAGAGGTACAACCTGTGTTTCATACAATACTACATCTCTGGTGATGTGCAGAGTTCTAGTAGTTGTGGCAACACATGGTAAAAAGTGTAGCAGCAACCAAGGCCTAAGTGTCAAGTTGCCACTATGCATCTATCTCTGACTCTTGTTCCCAACTGGAACTCCCTCAAGAGGGTGGCCGTGGCAATAGTTTCCATAACTTGTAAACTCCAGTGCCATTTCTTTGCCTTTAGTGCCTCATCCTTAAAAGACCAATGGCAGCGGGTAAATCTAGTGGACTGTTTGCACAGGCTCCTACGTAATGTTTCTATTGACTGCTACTACCTAATGGTCCTGCTTAATGTTCCTACCTGCTACTACTACCTAATGCTTCTGCCTAAATGTTCCTGCAGACTACTTGTATCTACTGCATCTATCATTTTGCCAAAATGCTGGGCTGGTGTATGCCACTATGCATGTTTTATCACCTACCTTATGCAAAAAATTGTATTAATGATTTATCTTGTTATAAATCTTTTATTCTCATAATCAGTGTGATTCATTGATGAAACTTCATGACAGGAAAATTATATAAAAGATTCTAAATTCATCAGTTGCAACAAGCAGATGATGTCAAGGCTTGCAAGCAGTAGCAACACTGTCTCCACTTGTGCCAGAATCTACCTCTCCTGCCCCATCTTGGTCAACTTTCAGTGCTGGAAGACTCAGTGTCCATAAAATCATATTCCACATGATCTGAGGACAAATCATCACTGTCAAATAATTCTGATTTATCTAATTATGACTGATTGTGGGAAGTTAGTTCTGTCTGGTGAGAAAATAAAGGTGTTTATAGAAGTGTGTGTCATTGTCATGCATTTTTGTTTTTCTGAACCTCAAGGACTCCTAAAGCTTTTCAGATTTTCACTGTATGCCTTTTTGCTACCTTCAAGATCTTATGACTGAACATCATCCATGCATGTATTTCAAAATGTAGGATGAAAACTTCAGAGAAAACAAACTTTATCGAGTCTTCATTATTTAACAAACCAACATCAGGCTATGATTCATAATTACCTGCAGTGATCATATGCAACTTGATCATTTATCCAATCAAATTGTATTTTGTTCTAATTGGCCATGATAATATGATTACATACTTTTTTTTACATTCCACAACCACAGTAGTTTCATACAAGGACACATACTGAGCAATATTCAAGCTCACTATGTCAAGACTATATAGATGGTATAATCAAGCAGAAAATACATTTCAGTATTTACTCAACTAACCTTCAGCCACTGCCTTCTTATGTATAGACAATCATAGTTTTCAAGCTTAACAGAAGTCTCTTGGTCCACAATGTCTGTACATTCCTGTAGGTTTATTGTGACCAGCTAGTTAATTAGGGTTGGCCAACTCTGTGCAGCTGCTGGATATAAAGGCAAAATTCTTAATTGAGAAAGTATAAAAATTTCCAGGCCTCTTTGTCCCCTCAATCACCAAAACTTTTTCCATCCTTATGGGTCAAGTCGATGGCAAACTGATAGCCCTATTCAGTCACCTTTTATGAAAGCCAAGGGGATGCTGAGGGTGTTTTTTTTAACTTGAATTTTCATTGGGTCACAGAGGAATAGAAAATAAAACAAATGCTAATAGGAATCGTTTAATAAGGCACCCTTTGAGGAATCACACATGTAGGGTTTTAATGTACTATGGGCATCTAAACTTGCCCAATCATACAGTGTCATCCCTTTACAGTGGAAAACAATTGGTTAACGCAATGTAGCACACAATGTATGTAGCACACAATTCAGGAAACAATTTGCATGTCAGCTTCATTCACTCCCCTAATCTACAGTTCATAAGTATTTGATGGATACAGAACATTCAAATGAAATTATTTTCAAATTCATACATTTTTTTCTCAGTATATCTGTACATCATTTATCAAATTTATACTTTAAACTTAAGAATCATACTTTATACTCTTGATAAATATTTTAAGTACTCGAATCCTTACACACTAGGACATCTCTGTAGCATATTTTGCATGCAAATGCTTTATGCCTTTCATTAACCTGTTAGTCAATTTTATTAGCATTGAACACAGACCACCTCAATGATAGTGTGAACCCTGGAAAATATACTATGTATTTGAAATTTTAGATTCTTGATATAACAATGTGCATATACAGATGTCACATCCCACATACATTCTCAGGGCTAATGAATTACTCTTGAATGGCGATATTAGATTATCATAATATTCACTGGTCTCTTTTTATACAGTATTCAAATATTCAGAAGGTACCTACTGATTGATATAAGGTAACTTACAGACTTCACTTTTACTAAAATACAATGTATATTTGTATAATATTCACTCGTCACAGTATTTAACATTCAGAGGGTACCTGCTGACTGAGTTAAGCTCTTTCAGGCAATGATCACACATTTGTTGAATGATTTTAACCTAACAAAATATTTAAGAGTTCTCCTATGACAGTACAATCTATCTCCAAGAAGGCAACAGATTGCAGCTGAATATTCAAGCTATCATTGGGCATAATTTGCCTGTATTTTGGTACATCAAAAATCTTCCAGATCTGCATTGATATTGATATAGTACTGCTTCTATGAAAATCTTGAGTGATCTAATGTTACACTCACAAGGAAAAGTGATAAAAATAAAATTATATCAAATATGTGTCAACTTTTTCTTTTATGTATTAGTTGCAGATCTCCCTTTATTGATCATCAACTGTAAGCAATTAAATAAAAAATATAAAAATTTATTAATATTCAATTCCTTATCAATGACACTTTGTGATATAGACCCTGATGTATTACAGTGAAAACTCAAAAAGAACAAATATACCAACAGTGTAATCACAATAGATTTCTTTTTCATTAATACATTAACATATAGTAGTTGTGAATAAGAATATAACAATCCTCATTTATGTAGTTACTAAGAAATACATTCAATAATTGTGGAGGCAGCTGAGAAAAAGAATTGGCTACTGCTATAAATTTTTGGGGGGATTTGAAGAGGTCTGTGGATAATTTATCTATAAATGTTCAATATTTCAATCCTTAATTATCATTTTTCATAGAAAAAGAACTTGTAACAACCTCTGTTTTTCATAATAATATTGAACCATAATTATTCTGAAACCACCTTTATATTCTGGTTTACAGAACTGAACTTTAACCCTCTAACCACTCAGTAAAATTTTATCCCCACACCTACATAACATTTTTTTCCTAGTTGTATGAAAGACACTTTCAACCATACGAAAGATATATAAACAAAGTAAAATCAAATTTTGATGTGTAAAGTTTCTGAACAACTTGTACACCATTAGCGTTATGGAAAACAATGACAGTTTAGCCAGCATGCAAGTCTTATTGTTTCAATATATATTAGCAGAATGATTATTTATCTTTCATTGTTATAATTCTCTCTCTCTCTTTCTCTCTCTCTCTCTCTCTCTCTATATATATATATATATATATATTTTTTTTTTTTTTTTTTCATACGATTCGCCATTTCCCGCATTAAAGAGGAAGCATTAAGAACAGAGGACTGGGCCTTTGAGGGAATATCCTCACCTGGCCCCCTTCTCTGTTCCTTCCTTTGGAAAATTAAAAAAAAAACAAGAGGGGAGGATTTCCAGCTCCCCTCTCCCTCCCCTTTTAGTCACCTTGTACGACACGCAGGGAATATATGGGAAGTATTCTTTCTCCCCTATCCCCAGGGATAATATATATATATATCTATTATCCCCCACACATCCTCGCAAACGCGGGAGACAAAAAAAAAAAAAAAAAAAAAAAAAAAAATCTATTATATTATTTTGCTTTGTCGCTGTCTCCCATGCCTGCGAGGTAACGCAAGGAAACAGACAAAAGAAATGGCCCAACCCACACCCACACACACACACACATCCACACACGCAAACATACACACCCACACATCCCAACGTACACACATATATACACACACAGACACACACACATACACACATGCACACAATTCTCGACTTCCACACATTCTTTAAGGCTCCCAGGATTTTCGCCCCCTCCCCCACCCTATGATTTACTTCCGCTTCCATGGTTCCATCCGCTGCCAGATCCACTCCCAGATATCAAACACTTTACTTCCTCCAGTTTTTCTCCATTCAAACTTACCTCCCAATTGACTTGACCCTCAACCCTACTGTACCTAATAACCTTGCTCTTATTCACATTTACTCTTAACTTTCTTCTTTCACACACTTTACCAAACTCAGTCACCAGCTTCTGCAGTTTCTCACATGAATCAGCCACCAGTGCTGTATCATCAGCGAACAACAACTGACTCACTTCCCAAGCTCTCTCATCCCCAACAGACTGCATACTTGCCCCTCTTTCCAAAACTCTTGCATTCACCTCCCTAACAACCCCATCCATAAACAAATTAAACAACCATGGAGACATCACACACCCCTGCCACAAACCTACATTCACTGAGAACCAATCACTTTCCTCTCTTCCTACACGTACACATGCCTTACATCCTCGATAAAAACTTTTCACTGCTTCTAACAACTTGCCTCCCACACCATGTATTCTTAGTACCTTCCACAGAGCATCTCTATCAACTCTATCATATGCCTTCTCCAGATCCATAAATGCTACATACAAATCGATTTGCTTTTCTAAGTATTTCTCACATACATTCCTCAAAGCAAACACCTGATCCACACATCCTCTACCACTTCTGAAACCACACTGCTCTTCCCCAATCTGATGCTCTGTACATGCCTTCACCCTCTCAATCAATACCCTCCCATATAATTTACCAGGAATACTCGACAAACTTATACCTCTGTAATTTGAGCACTCACTCTTATCCCCTTTGCCTTTGTACAATGGCACTATGCAAGCATTCCACCAATCCTCAGGCACCTCACCATGAATCATACATACATTAAATAACCTTACCAACCAGTCAACAGTACAGTCACCCCCTTTTTTAATAAATTCCACTGCAATACCATCCAAACCTGCTGCCTTGCCGGTTTCATCTTCCACAAAGCTTTTACCACCTCTTCTCTGTTTACCAAATCATTTTCCCTAACCCTCTCACTTTGCACACAACCTCAACCAAAACACCCTATATCTGCCACTCTATCATCAAACACATTCAACAAACCTTCAAAATACTCACTCAATCTCCTCACATCACCACTACTTGTTATCGCCTCCCCATTAGCCCCCATCACTGAAGTTGCCATTTGCTCCCTTGTCTTACGCACTTTATTTACCTCATTCCAGAACATCTTTTTATTCTAAAATCTAATGATACTCTCTCACCCCAACTCTCCTTTGCCCTCTTTTTCACCTCTTGCACCTTTCTCTTGACCTCCTGTCTCTTTCCTTTATACATCTCCCACTCATTTGCATTTTTCCCTGCAAAAATCGTCCAAATGCCTCTCTCTTCTCTTTCACTAATAATCTTACGTCTTCATCCCACCACTCACTACCCTTTCTAATCAACCCACCTCCCACGCTTCTCATGCCACAAGCATCTTTTCCGCAATCCATCACTGCTTCCCTTAATACATCCCATTCCTCCCCCACTCCCCTTACCTCCTCTGTTCTCACCTTTTTCCATTCTGTACTCAGTCTCTCCTGGTACTTCCTCACACACGTCTCCTTCCCAAGCTCACTTACTCTCACCATCCTCTTCACCCCAACATGCTCTCTTCTTTTCTGAAGGCGACTAGAGGGGACGGGAGCGGGGGGCCAGAAATCCTCCCCTCCTTGTATTTCAACTTTCTAAAGTGGGAAACAGAAGGAGGAGTCACGCGGGGAGTGCTCATCCTCCTCGTAGGCTCAGATTGGGGTGTCTAAATGTGTGTGGATGTAACCAAGATGTGAAAAAAGGAGAGATAGGTAGTATGTTTGAGGAAAGGAACCTGGATGTTTTGGCTCTGAGTGAAACGAAGCTCAAGGATAAAGGGGAAGAGTGGTTTGGGAATGTCTTGGGAGTAAAGCCAGGGGTTAGTGAGAGGACAAGAGCAAGGGAAGGAGTAGCACTACTCCTGAAACAGGAGTTGTGGGAGTATGTGATAGAATGTAAGAAAGTAAATTCTAGATTAATATGGGTAAAACTGAAAGTTGATGGAGAGAGATGGGTGATTATTGGTGCATATGCACCTGGGCATGAGAAGAAAGATCATGAGAGGCAAGTGTTTTGGGAGCAGCTGAATGAGTGTGTTAGTGGTTTTGATGCACAAGACCAGGTTATAGTGATGGGTGATTTGAATGCAAAGGTGAGTAATGTGGCAGTTGAGGGAATAATTGGTATACATGGGGTGTTCAGTGTTGTAAATGGAAATGGTGAAGAGCTTGTAGATTTATGTGCTGAAAAAGGACTGGTGATTGGGAATACCTGGTTTAAAAAGCGAGATATACATAAGTATACGTATGTAAGTAGGAGAGATGGCCAGAGAGCGTTATTGGATTACGTGTTAATGGACAGGTGCACGAAAGAGAGACTTTTAGATGTTAATGTGCTGAGAGGTGCAACTGGAGGGATGTCTGATCATTATCTTGTGTGGCGGGGTGGCGATGGGAATGGGTGGGGACGGGCGGTGTGAATTGTGTGCATGGGTGTATGTGTGTGTGTCTGTGTGTATATATATGTGTACATTGAGATGTATGGGTATGTATATTTGCGTGTGTGGACGTGTATGTATATACGTGTGTATGGGGGTGGGTTGGGCCATTTCTTTCGTCTGTTTCCTTGCGCTACCTCGCAAACGTGGGAGACAGCGACAAAGCAAAATAAATAAAATAAAAATAAAATATATATATATATATATATATATATATATATATTTTTTTTTTTTTTTTTTTTTTTTTTTTATAATTTGTCGCTGTCTCCCGCGTTTGCGAGGTAGCGCAAGGAAACAGACGAAAGAAATGGCCCAACCCCCCCCATACACATGTACATACACACGTCCACACACGCAATATACATACCTACACAGCTTTCCATGGTTTACCCCAGACGCTTCACATGCCTTGATTCAATCCACTGACAGCACGTCAACCCCTGTATACCACATCGCTCCAATTCACTCTATTCCTTGCCCTCCTTTCACCCTCCTGCATGTTCAGACTCCGATCACACAAAATCCTTTTCACTCCATCTTTCCACCTCCAATTTGGTCTCCCTCTTCTCCTCGTTCCCTCCACCTCTGACACATATATCCTCTTGGTCAATCTTTCCTCACTCATTCTCTCCATGTGCCCAAACCACTTCAAAACACCCTCTTCTGCTCTCTCAACCACGCTCTTTTTATTTCCACACATCTCTCTTACCCTTACGTTACTTACTCGATCAAACCACCTCACACCACACATTGTCCTCAAACATCTCATTTCCAGCACATCCATCCTCCTGCGCACAACTCTATCCATAGCCCACGCCTCGCAACCATACAACATTGTTGGAACCACTATTCCTTCAAACATACCCATTTTTGCTTTCCGGGATAATGTTCTCGACTTCCACACATTTTTCAAGGCTCCCAAAATTTTTGCCCCCTCCCCCACCCTATGATCCACTTCCGCTTCCATGGTTCCATCCGCTGACAGATCCACTCCCAGATATCTAAAACACTTCACTTCCTCCAGTTTTTCTCCATTCAAACTCACCTCCCAATTGACTTGACCCTCAACCCTACTGTACCTAATAACCTTGCTCTTATTCACATTTACTCTTAACTTTCTTCTTCCACACACTTTACCAAACTCCGTCACCAGCTTCTGCAGTTTCTCACATGAATCCGCCACCAGCGCTGTATCATCAGCGAACAACAACTGACTCACTTCCCAAGCTCTCTCATCCCCAACAGACTTCATACTTGCCCCTCTTTCCAAGACTCTTGCATTTACCTCCCTAACAACCCCATCCATAAACAAATTAAACAACCATGGAGACATCACACACCCCTGCCGCAAACCTACATTCACTGAGAACCAATCACTTTCCTCTCTTCCTACACGTACACATGCCTTACATCCTCGATAAAAACTTTTCACTACTTCTAACAACTTGCCTCCCACACCATATATTCTTAATACCTTCCACAGAGCATCTCTATCAACTCTATCATATGCCTTCTCCAGATCCATAAATGCTACATACAAATCCATTTGCTTTTCTAAGTATTTCTCACATACATTCTTCAAAGCAAACACCTGATCCACACATCCTCTACCACTTCTGAAACCACACTGCTCTTCCCCAATCTGATGCTCTGTACATGCCTTCACCCTCTCAATCAATACCCTCCCATATAATTTACCAGGAATACTCAACAAACTTATACCTCTGTAATTTGAGCACTCACTCTTATCCCCTTTGCCTTTGTACAATGGCACTATGCACGCATTCCGCCAATCCTCAGGTACCTCACCATGAGTCATACATACATTAAATAACCTTACCAACCAGTCAACAATACAGTCACCCCCTTTTTTTATAAATTCCACTGCAATACCATCCAAACCTGCTGCCTTGCCGGCTTTCATCTTCCGCAAAGCTTTTACTACCTCTTCTCTGTTTACCAAATCATTTTCCCTAACCCTCGCACTTTGCACACCACCTCGACCAAAACACCCTATATCTGCCACTCTGTCATCAGACACATTCAACAAACCTTCAAAATACTCATATATATATATATATATATATATATATATATATATATATATATATATATATATATATATATATATATATTTTATATTATATATTATATTTTTTTATATATATTATAGTATATATATATATATATATATATATATATATATATATATATATATATATATATATATATATATATACTATTCGCCATTTCCCGCATTAGCATGGTAGCATTAAGAACAGAGGACTGGGCCTTTGAGGGAATATCCTCACCTGGCCCCCTTCTCTGTTCCTTCTTATCCCAAGGTAGTGCCAGGCACAGGCAAGGTAAGGCTGCATTTGCTCACATTCATTCCCAAACAGTCATGTGCTATCTATCTATATCTCTGACACCTGTTGCAACCAGAAACTTCTATCAAGGGGGTGACCAAGGCAAAGAGTCTCCACTTAACATTATCCTTACATGCCTCCCTTGCATACACCATTCGACATATTCTTTTCCCTCAAGTACTGCTCCACTCTATTTCCTTATCTCACAGGTGAACTACCTTTCTCACTAACACCTTTAATTATAGCATAATAGACTCTTTTGGTATATTCCCTGTCTTGCATTCTTTCCACATGTCCAAACCACCTCAAAGTATAATGTTTCCTCCACTCTTAAACTCCACAACTCATTCCCTTTGCATTCCCTGCCATACCCTCTTACCTATAATGCACTAAAACCACAGCCCCATATAAGTAACATTTATACAAGCATTTTACATGTATGAAAAAGAATTGAGAAATTTTGGCATTGGTGGCAAAATCTATACAAACTGCACAATAACTCCCTCTCTCATGCTTGAAAGGTAACTGAACATGATATGTCCAGCATATGCATTTGGCATCCACATGCCTCATTCCCATTACCCTACCAAGAACAGCCTTAAAACTGTGGTAGGAAATGACAGTCCATACATACAGGCAGAGTGGTTATCCAGGAACACATACAGATGGAGTGGTTGAAGGGTTAACAGTTTTAATAAATATATGAAAGTGTGGCATCCTGAATGTTATCTAAATTTCTGCTAAATATCATAAATATTTTAACCACTATAAAACAAGAAGAAAAAATATAAACAAATTGGTCTGAATAAAATGTGTTTAACTAGCTGTTTGTATATCTTATAACTTTTTCATTTGTGGATTGGCAAGACCAGTATGCATAATTCTCACATGAAAGTGTAAAGTTCTGCCCTTGAATGTATGGTGATCACAGAAGGTGACCACAGAAATTTAGTTGGATTCTATATAAGCCATTATCCCTTAAACAATAGAAATGGCAAACAGCAGAGTAAATTTCTATAACAACAGGTAATACAGAACTACAGAATATACTGCCTTACAAAGATCGACATTTAGGTAACAATTTTTTCTGATCATCTATAATAAGATTACTCAGGTCACACAACCCTATCAACAGCTGTAACTCATTCATCTCATTAATGAATGATATGTAAATTGGCATCATTGCAAATTAATGTATGATATGTCAAATATTTTTACATATTAACATCTGGAAAGAACTATCAATTAATTATATACAAAAATGGGGCTACAGCACTACTCTGGAATGATAATGGAATGTTGTAGTAAAATGATGGGAATGATTCAGAACAATTCCCATGATATATCAGATTTTATATTATTAAAAAAGATGTAATCAAACACTTTATAAAATCTAAACAATGTTAGTCAATAAATAAAAAATATATCAGTGTATTTCATATGTAAATTAACAGTTATTGGATTAAGCTCTCTCAATAAATATTCAAACTTTGTAACTGTTTAAATTGCTTTGATTTGAGAACTGTTGGAGGATTTAAAAATTTTTTGTCCAAGTGATACTTCAATTCAGAAGGTAAATATTTTCTAACTAGTTAAGGAATTCTATGTTGCAATGTGTCTGTTTTAAACTACTTGAAAGTTTTCCATCAGATGGAAAATAGTTGATATATAACTTACCATACCAAACATATGTATACCGTTCGCACTGACAATAACACGAAATTTATTTACCAGTCTTTTGTACTGTAACAACCAGAATGTTTGGATTTAAAAATTCTCTCCCTGTAAATAATATAATAATAATCTTTAACCCTGCACAACCTACTTGTTAATTTCTTTTTACAAAACAGAAACAAAACTTGATAGTTTTCAAAACTTAAATCATAACACACAAAAATATAAATGGATACTTAGAAGGCAAGCCATACAGCCTTATACTTCTATCATTTTTTCTATTGGTTCCATTAATTTTTTTATGAAAATCATATATCATTTGGACATAAATTAATAACAAATATATGGAGTACACACACACACTCCTAGAAAATTACCTGTACTTAGCTATTCATCATACCTGGTTATTTTGTAACTAATGCAGTGTACAATGATTATGGAAGAATGGTTTAAGTGATGATGAAATGGTACAACATGATGCATCCTGAATGAAAAAAGTTGGTGAATGATATAGAGAAAGACATTATCTAACAATCTGGTCATGCAAAAGTTGGAATTAAAGATGAACAAATAGCTCTAGAAAGGACTGTTACCATATATATATCTTTGGCCAAAAGACCATCATAATCACCTTATGCCCAAACTGGAATCTAGTAGTAATGTCAAGAGTTTTTTGAGGTGATCATACCAACTTTATTAGGACTCTAACATTCACCCACCAAAATAAGATTGCAATGAGATATGATATGGGTGTATTTAAACCATTCATTGTCAACAATGCATATGAATGTATGGAAAATTAATCAAAAGTAAGCATAATATGTCTTATGTTTTCTACAGAACTTATTGATATATATAGACAATCTAGCCAGTATAAATTGTCAAAATACATCTTAAAATTGAATCTGTGTTGCACAACCTCTCACTCTACATTTGTATTCCCACACAGTGGGAAACGGCCTCAATATTTTTCATTTACTAATGATCCTAAGATTTATCCCAGGATCTACTAAGTCATTACAAAACTGTCTATCTTTAAGATACTGATAGTAATTCCCAAGCACCAATATAAAAGAGCAATAACTTCAGTAACCAGTACTGGAGCTAAGAACACAAAATAAATGAGGTACACTTTTCATGTAATTAATTGTCAAATCCTTTACATAATGACAGGCACATCCATAACAATATTACTGTACTCCGGTCAATAGCTCTCTGTTTACTTGAACACAGTCAGTGATAGCACAGGAGTGTTATATTAAGACAATAAACAGATTTTTCCCAAGGCCATATGGCACATAAGATAAGGGTTATCAATCAAACAGGAATACTATGAGAAGAAATGTCAGGATTTTGAGTGAAATGGACCTTGCAGAAATCAGGCTATCACTGAGAATGTTTCAAACATCCTGGCTAAGTTATCTGAGGCACACATGACATACAATTGTCACTGGCACAAGGTAATGTTTGGAGCACAGACTCCAGAAAATGTTGCATGTTTCTTATAACTGGTTGCTTTCTTTCACAAAACTGTAGGATCCACATTGCCTAACCAGTCAGCCATGCCATAACACCATGTATTTGCTCTTACAACACATTAAGATATGTTTATCAAGACATTTAACTGACCTATACACTTATTAAAATAATTGAGCTTACTGTTGCTAGATTTAATTTCAAATGCTTTCCCCTACCTTAGCCTTTAACATATCATTTTGGTTGTCAGACTGCAAATTTGTCCATTTTCAGATCATTTCATCAGTAATTTAGTCTCTTACTCACATCACCATCTCTGAAGGAATTGTTAGACTGAATGTTTAAGACTTTCTCAAAGAGTAACAGCATACCTAACCTTCATAACTATATATAAAATATAAGCTATGTCCCTATGATGCCTTTCCAAGTTCCTTCAGAATTAAGTTCATAATTTTCACTGTTGTTACTATGAGAGAACCGATTAATCTATTTAAAGCTAAAGGAAGAAATTCCTTGTCACAACCTTAGCTATGTATAAAAGATTGACAAAACGTATGCCCTGTCATTGGTACACATTTCAAATTATATTAAGCTTCACTGTTTCATGATGTAAATATGAATATCAGCCAACTATGGGGCACAATGCTAGATCCAAACACCAGTGATATTCCACAGTAAGAAGAAATTATTGCTAGGGAAGGAAAACATTAATGTAAAAAAGTTCTCATCAGGCATGATACAAAATGCAATAAACCTACATTATTGTTATTTTAGTCAACTTAGATTTCTTTGCCATATTTGATATTTACCTTATAAAAAATACAGAGAGGCACTTGAAAAATAGAAAACCAAACAAAGTTTACTTTAAATTTAGACCAGTTTTCATAGTTTTTTGCTGGGATCATAATTTTCAAATTTCCATTTTTGTCTTGATTCCTCTAAGTTACAATCTTCCATGACAAGTTTCTTTCTGTCATTAGATATGGCAAGACACTTTTTACTGCTACCATGAGTAATGCGGTTTGTCTGAAAAATAAAGCTTTAATTACCAAAAAATATAGAATAAATATGCAAATAAGCTCCTCCTATCCTATTCAATCAATCCATTTTCTTTAAGTACAGTCCCATTTATACAGGATATATTAAATCCATACAACCTCTAAGTTCACAACTTCAATCCATGTCCAGTGAGCTAAAGAGACTAACTTCCTCAACAATACAATCACTTCTTGATTAAAATGGTTCTTCATGTTGAAATTAAAATCTCCATTCACATCTCCACTTTCAGACTCATCTTATTTGAAGACATACAATCACAATCATTCCTCAAACACCATATGAAGTAACTCATTCCAAATTAACTCTCAAGGTATAACTTTTTTTCCTCTTCCAAGTGAGCAAAAAACAGCAAAATAATTTCTTTTATTCATGAGCAGGGTCTGTTCAAAAGTTTCCCTTGTACCTGTGTAGTACCAGGAATTGAAGAGCAGCCTCATTTGTTCACATCCACTCTCTAGTTATCATGTATAATTCACCAAAACCAAAGCCCTCTATCCAGAGCTAAGCCCCACACACCAAGGAAAGGTCTGTGGGGTTTGGGTGTGGATAGTTGGCTCTGGTTTCAGGGTATACATGCCTTACTCTCTCAAGTAGTTTTCCTCCCTCACCATATATTCATCAAACCTTCCACAAAGCATCTCTATTAACCTTATCATACATTTTCTCTAGACCCATTCCTCTGTTTCTCAAAGATTCTTCAAAGTAAACACCTGATCCACACATCCTCTTCTACTCCTAATGCCACATTCTTCCTCCCTAATCACCACTCTCCCATTCAACTTAGCTACACTTAAGAAACTTGGAGCTATGTAATTCAAACATACACACTGGTACCTTGTCTTCATAAAATGGTACTATACAGGTATTTTGCCAATCCTCATCTTGAGCCATGCCAACAAGTCTCCAGTTGTTTGGAGTTTTATTGTGTACCCGGAAGTGATTGAAGATTATATATTCTTGGGACACTAATGAGCTGCACTGTATAATATGTAAATTTGATATGTTGACAGAACCTGCCATGCAGTTCTTTAGGGTTCTTTAGTTGAGCAGCTTTGTCAAGGTGGAATTTATCTAGATCTATTTATAACTGTTCAGTGTGCTTGGTTTGTGGCTTGTTTTCGAGTACTGTTACACAAGTATATTTGTGTCATCTCTAAAACACTAGATGTCATTAGTTTGGATTCAAAGCACTTCATGTGTGGGAGCAATGTGGTGTGAAGTGTCTTCATCATATGCCTGTCATCCTGCTAACTGGAAGAGAAATGCAATTTCTTATAATATGGATGATAATATTAAAAGGTAGTGGGTTTGGATGGTATTGCAGTGGAATCTATCAAAAAAGGGGGTGACTGTGTTGTTGATCTGTTGGTAAGGATATTAAATATATGTGTGGATCATGGTGAAGTGCCTGAGGATTGGTGGAATGCATGCATAGTGCCATTGTACAAAGGCAAAGGGGTTAAAGGCGAGTGTTCAAATTACAGAGGCATAAGCTTGTTTAGTATTTTTGGGAAATTACATGGGAGGGTATTGATTGAAAGGGTAAAGGCATGTACAAAGTATCAGACTGGGGAAAGGCAGCATGGTTTCAGAAATGGTAGAAGATGTGTGGATCAGGCGTTTGCTTTGAAGAATGTATGTGAGAAATACTTAGAAAAAAAGATGGATCTGTCTGTAGCTTTTATGGATCTGGAGAAGGCATATGATAGGATGGATAGGGATGCTTTGTGGAAGGTTATAAGAGTATATGGTGGTGGAGATAAGTTGCTAGAAGCAGTGAAAAGTTTTTACCAAGGATGTAAGGCATGTGTACGAGTAGGAAGAGAGAAAAGTGGGTGGTTCCCAGTGAATGTCGGTTTGCTGAAGGGGTGTGTGATGTCTCCCTATTTAATTTGTTTATGGACGGGGTGGTAAGGGAGGTGAATGCAAGAGTTTTGGAGAGAGGGGGAAGTGTGCAGTCTGTTGTGGATGAGAGGGCCTGGGAAGTGACTCAGATGTTGTTCACTGATGATACAGCGCTTATGGCTGATTCGGGTGAGAAACAGCAGGGGTTGATGACCAAGTTTGGTGAAGTGTGTGAAAGAAGAAAGTTAAGGTTCAGAAGGGTTGAGGGACAAGTTAAGTGGGACGTAAGTTTGAATGGAGAAAAACTGGAGGAAGTGAAGTGTTTTAGGTATCTGGGAGTGGACTCGGTAGTGGATGGAACCATGGAAGCAGAAGCGAGTCACAAGGTGGGGGAGGGGGCAAAGGTTTTGGGAGCGTTGAAGAATGTGTGGAAGGCGAGAACATTATATCGAAGAGCAAAAATGAGTATGTTTGAAGGAATAGTGGTTCCAACAATGTTATATTGTTGCAAAGCATGGGCTTTATTCATTTATACTCAGTCTCTAGCTGTCATGCGTAATGCACCGAAACCATAACTCCCTTTCCACATCCAGGCCCCACAAAACTTTCCATGGTGTACCCCAGATGCTTCACATGCCCTGGTTCAATCCATTGACAGCACGTCAACCCTGGTATACCACATCATTCCAGTTCACTCTATTCCTTGCACGCCTTTCACCCTCTTGTATGTTCAGGCCCCGATCACTCAAAATCTCTTTCACTTCATCCTTCCACCTCCAGTTTGGTCTCCCACTTCTCCTCGTTCCCTCCACCTCTGACACATATATCCTCTTTGTCAATCTTTCCTCACTCATTCTTTCCATGTTTCCAAACTATTTCAATACACCCTCTTCTGCTCTCTCAACCACACCATCTTTATTACCAAACATCTCTCTTACCCTTTCATTATTTACTTGATCAAACAACCTCACACCACATATTGTCCTCAAACATCTCATTTCCAACACATCCACCCTCCTCTGCACAACTCTATCAATAGCCCATGCCTCACAACAATATAACATTGTTGGAACCACTATTCCTTCAAACATACCCATTTTTGCTCTTTGAGATAATGTTCTCACCTTCCACACATTCTTCAATGCTTCCAGAACTTTTGCCCCCTCCCCCACCCTGTGACTCACTTCTGCTTCCATGGTTCCATTTGTTGATAAACCCACTCCCAGATATCTAAAACACTTCACGTCCTCCAGTTTTTCTCCATTCAAACTTACCTCCCAAATCATTTGTCCCTCAACCCTACTGAACCTAATAACCTTGCTCTTATTCACAATTACTCTCAGCTTTCTTCTTTAACGCACTTTACCAAACTCAGCTACCAACTTCTGCAGTTTCTCACCTGAATCAGCCGCCAGCACTGTATCATCAGCGAATAACAACCGACTCACTTCCCAAGCCATCTCATTCACAACAGACTGCATACTTGCCCCTCTCTCCAAAACTCTCGCGTTCACCTCCCTAACAACCCCATCCATAAATAAATCAAACAACCATGGAGACATCACGCACCCCTGCCACAAAATGACATTCACTGGGAACCAATCACTTTCCTCTCTTCCTACTCGCACACATGCCTTACAACCTTGATAAAAACTTTTCAATACTTCTAGCAACTTACCTCCCACACCATATACTCTTAATACCTTCCACAGAGCATCTCTATCAAGTTTTATCATATGCCTTCTCCAGATCCATAAATTCTACATACAAATCTATCTGTTTTTCTAAGTATTACTTACACACATTCTTCAAAGCAAACACCTGATCCACACATCCTCTACCACTTCTGAAACCACACTGCTCTTCCCCATCTAATGTGCTATACATGCCTTTACCCTCTCAATCAATACCCTCCTATATAACTTCCCAAGAATACTCAACAAACTTATACCTCTGTAATTTGAACACTCACCTTTATCCCTTTTGCTTTTGTACAATGGCACTATGCATACATTCCCCCAATCCTCGGGACTTCACCATGAACCATACATACAATGAATATCCTTACCAACCAGTCAACAACACAGTCACCCCCTTTTTTAATGAATTCCACTGCAATACCATCCAAACCCACCGCCTTGCCGACTTTCATCTTCTGTAAAGCTTTCACTACCTCTTCTCTGTTTACCAAACATTCTCCCTGACCCTCTCGCTTCACACACCACCCCAACCAAAACATCACTTTATCATCAAACACATTCAACAAACCTTCAAAATACGCACTCCATCTCCTTCTCACTTCACCACTATTTGTTATCACCTCCTCATTAGCCCTCTTCCCATTTGTTCTCTTGTCTTATGCATTTTATTTACCTCCTTCCAAAACATCTTTTATCTATTATCTATTTATATATCTATCATACTTTGTCACACTCCTGCGTTAGCGAGGTAGCGCAAGGAAACAGACGAAAGAATGGCCCAACCTACCCACATACACATGTATATACATACATGTCCACACACGCACATATACATACCTATACATTTCAACTTATACATATATTTATATACAATGATATTAGCCCTATTCCCATTTGTTCTCTTGTCTTATGCATTTTATTTACCTCCTTCCAAAACATCTTTTATCTATTATCTATCTATATATTTATCATACTTTGTCACACTCTCCTGCGTTAGCGAGGTAGCGCAAGGAAACAGACGAAAGAATGGCCCAACCTACCCACATACACATGTATATACATACATGTCCACACACGCTCATATACATACCTATACATTTCAACTTATACATATATTTATATACAATGATATATATATACATACATAGACATATACATATATACAAATGTACATAATTCATACTTGCTGCCTTTATTCATTCACACTGCCACCTCGCCACACATGAAATGACAACCACCTCCCCCCGCAAGCGTGCAAGGTTGCACTAGGAAAAGACAACAAAGGCCACATTCGTTCACACTCAGCCTCTAGCTGTATTGTATAATGCACCGAAACAGCAGCTCCCTTTCCACGTCCAGGCCCCACAAAAATTTCCATGGTTTATCCCAGATGCTTCACATGCCCTGGTTCAATCCATTGACAGCACGGCAACGCCAGTATACCACTTCGTTCCAATTCACTCTATCCTTGCACACCTTTCACCCTCCTGCGTGTTCAGACCCTGATCGCTCAAAATCTTTTTCACTCAATCCTTTCACCTCCAATTTGGTCTCCCACTTCTCCTTGTTCCCTCCACCTTGGACACGTATATCCTCTTTGTCAATCTTTCCTCATTCATTCTCTCCATGTGACCAAACCATTTCAATACACCCTCTTCTGCTCTCTCAACCACACTCTTTTTATTACCACATATCTCTCTTATCCTTTCATCACTTAATAATAATGATATTTATTTATTCATTTGTATGTAGCATTTATGGATCTGGAGAAAGCATATGATAGAGTTGATAGAGATGCTCTGTGGAAGGTATTAAGAATATATGGTGTGGGAGGCAAGTTGTTAGAAGCAGTGAAAAGTTTTTATCGAGGATGTAAGGCATGTGTACGTGTAGGAAGAGAGGAAAGTGATTGGTTCTCAGTGAATGTAGGTTTGCGGCAGGGGTGTGTGATGTCTCCGTGGATGTTTAATTTGTTTATGGATGGGGTTGTTAGGGAGGTGAATGCAAGAGTTTTGGAAAGAGGGGCAAGTATGAAGTCTGTTGTGGATGAGAGAGCTTGGTCAGTTGTTCACTGATGATACAGCACTGGTGGCTGATTCATGTGAGAAACTGCAGAAGCTGGTGACTGAGTTTGGTAAAGTGTGTGAAAGAAGAAATTTAAGAGTGACTGAGTTTGGTAAAGTGTGTGAAAGAAGAAAGTTAAGAGTAAATGTGAATAAGAGCAAGGTTATTAGGTACAGTAGGGTTGAGGGTAAGTCAATTGGGAGGTAAGTTTGAATGGAGAAAAACTGGAGGAAGTAAAGTGTTTTAGATATCTGGGAGTGGATCTGGCAGCGGATGGAACCATGGAAGCGGAAGTGAATCATAGGGTGGGGGAGGGGGCGAAGATCCTGGGAGCCTTGAAGAATGTGTGGAAGTCGAGAACATTATCTCGGAAAGCAAAAATGGGTATGTTTGAAGGAATAGTGGTTCCAACAATGTTGTATGGTTGCGAGGCATGGGCTATGGAGAGAGTTGTGCGCAGGAGGGTGGATGTGCTGGAAATGAGATGTTTGAGGATAATGTGTGGTGTGAGGTGGTTTGATTGAGTAAGTAATGTAAGGGTAAGAGAGATGTGTGGAAATAAAAAGAGTGTGGTTGAGAGAGCAGAAGAGGGTGTTTTGAAATGGTTTGGGCACATGGAGAGAATCAGTGAGGAAAGACTGACCAAGAGGATATATGTGTCGAAGGTGGAGGGAACGAGGAGAAGTGGGAGACCAAATTGGAGGTGGAAAGATGGAGTGAAAAAGATTTTGAGTGATCGGGGCCTGAACATGCAGGAGGGTGAAAGGCGGGCAAGGAATAGAGTGAATTGGATCGATGTGGTATACCGCAGTTGACGTGCTGTCAGTGGATTGAATCAGGGCATGTGAAGCGTCTGGGGTAAACCATGGAAAGTTGTGTGGGGCCTGGATGTGGAAAGGGAGCTGTGGTTTCGGGCATTACTGCATGACAACTAGAGACTGAGTGTGAACGAATGGGGCCTTTGTTGTCTTTTCCTAGCGCTACCTTAAACACATGAGGGGGGAGGGGGATGGTATTCCATGTGTGGCGAGGTGGTGATGGGAATGAATAAAGGCAGACAGTGTGAATTGTGTGCATGGGTATATATGTATGTGTCTGTGTGTGTATATATATGTGTACATTGAGATGTATAGGTATGTATATTTGCGTGTGTGGACGTGTATGTATGTACATGTGTATGGGGGTGGGTTGGGCCATTTCTTTCGTCTGTTTCCTTACGCTACCTCGCAAACGCGGGAGACAGCGACAAAGCAAAATAAAATAAATAAATAATTCATTCATTTATTTACTTTTTACTTTGTCGCTGTCTCCCGCATTAGCGAGGTAGCGCAAGGAAACATTATATCAAAAGTATCATTGAGGACCAAAAAAGGCTGGAACTATTGCAGTAAAGAGGCCATATTCAGGTCCATAAAGGGAGCCAGTGGAGTCGCTTCCTCAATATCACTTCCATTCAGCTTAGTGTTGTTTAATGACCACAAGCTATCAAATCAACAATGGAAGCTAACTGTTAAGGAGTCTAAAAGACCCAATACCTTTTTACTTTTTCTACTGAAGCATGGATGGGTGTAGTATTCAATAAATATAAGTGAAGTTAGGTAAGAAAATGTAGTGTTTATATGCAGCCTAGATAGCCTGGTCAATGCTACTGGTACATTTCATAACTTCTTTCCAGTCCTTATTCAGATCCTTTAATATTTCATTCTTTATTCCTTCTGAAGTCTTTAAACCCCAAGCAGTGTATGTTAGGAGCAGTCAGGAGGCAGGTCTTGCATTTCATTCATTGTAAGAGCTGGTGTGGAGAAACTCGGAGATCAAAAATAAACTCATGCTCAGGAGCAGCAGGCAAGGGGATTCATGATTCTTGATGTGTACAAGACAAAGGTAACTTCTAAAGCAGTTCTTGCAGTGTTTCTTACTCCATCAGGCTTTTCTTTAATTGGCTTTGCATATTGTTGACTAGAGACAGGTAATCTTTTTATACGTTGTGGGAGCTTCACTGAACATGAGTTACCTTGCAAACTGCAGATTCTGGGAGTTGCTAGATTTTAGAATTAAAGGCATTAGGATGTACTACATACTAAAAGAAAAGTTGAACGGTGAGGACTTACCTCTGGATTGTACTCCCAGTATTGATTGCCCTTGGAACCATGACAAGGGTACAGGATGACATCAGCTCCAGCATAGTCCATACATGCTTCATCTCTCCGGATTTCTCCTTCTTTGCTTAACATCCAGTACTACAAAACATTAGCATTAGTGGATGCTCTCTGTCTTCTAAATAACCACATATAATTAAAACAGATCTATGTAGTGATTTTTCTTGAGCATAATAAATTAGACAGGTATGTTTGCATACAAAGATATTCTTACTGGTACATAATGATACAAAAATGGTAATAAGTAGTATCTCAGTACACTTAACTTGAAAATTTCTTTCATGATATGCATTCTTTTATAGTTACTAGAATGTCTATTTTTAAGATAATGTTATATGAAATTATGAAATCATAAGATCTTATTAATGATTCCCATGGCAGGGTGCAGTCCTAATTCCGAGGGAATCTTATGTGATATTATTTCTATGAAATATGGAAGGCTGATCACTGTTACCTACACACTTAGCTTCCAGTCTACACTGCAATCACTTATTCAACTTGAAAATGAAAAAAAAAATTTAACTATGCCTTACAGTAAACTAACAACAGACTCTCTGTATTACAGGTACACCACCGATTTTCTGGCACTCTTGGTCCCAAAGCCTTGCCAGATTAACCATTTTGCCAGACCAACTGAGGTCACATAATAACAATTCATCAACACACCTCTAATCCACTAATTATACATCTCCCATGTGTCTAGAATTTACCATGGACTGCTAGAATTATAAATTAAACAAAAATCAAATGCAAATTGAATAAATAAATGAGGTACAGGTATTGTACAATATGTAGTCTGGATAGAAATGCAATATTATCTCCCTTTGTTCCTTTGCTTCTATATATCATAAACAGTTCATGAACCAATACTGGTGATGTTACACAGCTTACACACTGAAACACCACAGCCCATTTTTTTCAACAGTTCTACTCTATCGTGGATCAATATGGACTGGTGTTTATGTTTGACACCACGACTGACACTCATGTGTCTTAGAAGCCATAGCAAGGTTAAATCTAAGCAAAATAAGCTATGAATCTCACAGAATTATGGTATTACCACCAACAAGTGCATTTTAACGAATGTAAATAAATGCGCTACAAACAATGCCAACTGTGGCTGCCCAGTAAACTTGTCTGGTGGCCGAGGGAATTTCAAGTTCCCTCACTTAATTTTGTTTGGATTAAAGGGGGTGCTGAACCATCAGTTGCCGAAAATTTGGTCGTGTACCTGTATCAACCTCTGGAAAGTATTCACAAGGGATACTCTCAAATTAACATCTCATTTCATCATTAACTTACCACTAAACATAATCAATTCCAAACATGTGCAAAATAGCTGTCACACAAGTGTATATTTACCAAAGTCATACTCATCTTCCTCTGTTCTTGCAATTATTCTTCAGTTAATGCTTGGACTCATTACATTTATTTCTACATACTCTATCTACTTACAACCATTAGTCATAAACTACTACAATATACCCTTGGAGGTACTTTCATCTTCAAACAAATATTCCAAGGATTATATTTCTTCTACAATTACTGTCAACTAAACTATAACAATTCCTCATTTATAGAAATTCCTAGTTAAAGAAATTTCATAACCTGAGTCTAAAAGAGAGGTTACAAACTCTCCCTGATGGATTAAGACATAACAGAACATAAAAACTAAACATAGTATCTTGTTTTTTGTAAATCTACTAACATGAAAGACTTTAACAGATTTGTGTCATAAATATGCCCCTCTTTCAATACCCTGCAACTCTTCAATGCTTCTATCTAAAGATCGATTTACTATTATCATGACAATGAAAGATCTTATTTGGTATGATATGCGGAATGTTAAACATTTCCTTGATCTGATGTATACATGACTGCCAGATTCAACACTAAAGATATAAAAAATGATAAAACTCATGACTATAATATTCATCTAACATGGATTTTATTTTGGGTCTGGCCACCACAGAAACCATTCTTTTTTGACAAAATTATTCACAAAATATTGCTGATTCCATGATTACTTCATATTTTATCCAGTTCTATGTGTTACACTTTCATTATGGGTATGATAAAATGGTATCATATTCTGCTATTTCCATCTTAGTATTCTATTATTTGACTAAATGATTGTTAAACCATTAAATCATATTTTCTTTCATATTTCATTTATCACTTTTAAGTTTATATTTTGGGAAGCAAGCATGGTCTGACTGTTTAAAACTTGCTTTGATAAATGAAAGGATTCCCTACCCTGGAGTTGTAGATTTCACATCTATGACTTCCTGAAAAACCCGTCACTGTGGCCTACCTGGTCAAGTTTCCTTAAAACCAAAGGATGCATCAAAAATTCTCACACTACCAGCTAAAAAGTCTTGAACCATATACATAAGGACTGATGTGGAAGGGAACAGGTAAATTTTAAGAGACTTGGATTCTAGCTCTGAGGCAAAGGTTGTACTATGGATGGAGGAGCTGGGTAAGAAGAGGAAAATCTGAAATGTATAATTTTCTTGACTATAAAATGATTTAACTAAAAGGGACTCCCATGTAGCAGTTTAATATGTTCTAGGTTCAAAATCTATTCTGAGGGAATAGGGATGAACTCAGAAAACTGGTGTATCATAACACTCATCTTCACAATTATCTTCATGGAAAAAAAAAAGCAGGCAAGCAGGCAGCCAGATAAAGTTGCCAAGATCCAAGATCAGGTATATGACTGTGCTGATTACCCAACAATAGGGCACTATGTAAATTTCATCTACATCTTCATTCAGCCTATATCTCTAAATACTTTATAGCGACAGAAATACTCCTGTGATTATGGGACAGGGAACTGCAACCCCTTATCCACTGAGTGCAGCTACTGGTGTTACTGGCCTCTAGTTGAAAGATGTTACAATGCAATTGAAAAGTTATCTTTGATGAGGCTGCATCATTGGGAGTATAGTCTTGTTAAAGAACTATCACTTCAAAGAAGTCTACTTTTCCCTGCTACTGGAAGCTGTGCAGCCTTAGGCTGCAGGAGCCTTTAAAATGAAGTCCTGTGTCCCACCAGGACTCTTTTATAGAAACTGGTTCAGGGGTAACCATTAATAGATAAACTGTGGCTACTATAAATATCTAATGTGCTCTTAGTGTGGCCACTGAAATCTGAATCAACTATTTCTTACTGATCAAAAAAGCTTTATTTTCATCAATACAGTACCACATAATTTATATGCATGTTGAGAATAAATGTTCAGGCTGCTACTGCCAGGTGTGTGATTAATCCCCCCTACCAGCCTAATATAATCACATCTCTATGCAATGATGTTCTAATTCCAAATAACCTTTTCTTTCTTTCATACCAGTTTGCAATTTCCTGCATTATTGAGGCAGTACTAAGAACAGGAAAAGAAAAGGCCTCATTTGCTTACATCCATTCTCTAACTGCTATGTGTAATGCACCACAACCACAGCCCCTTATCTGCCACCAGAACCTACAGACCTTCTTTCCACAGTTTTCTTCATCTGCTTCATACACCTTAGTTCAATCCATTGACAGCATATTGACCCCTGTATACCACATTGCTCCAATTCACTTCATCTTGCACAGGTCTTTCACCCTCCTGCAAGGTCAGGCAATGAGCACTCAAAATCTTTTTCACTCCATCTTTCCATTTCCTTGTCTACTCCACTTTTGGCAATCTTATTCACTTTGACAATCTCTCTTCACTCAATCTCTCCACATATTCAAACATTTTCAGCACAACCTCTTCAGCAAACAACACCTGCCTTACTTCCTAAGCCTGCTCACCAACTACAGACTGCATATCTGCCCCCTTTCTCTAAGACCCTTGCATTTACCTCTCACAGCACCCAATCCTTAAACAAATTAAATATCACACACCCCTACTGCAGACCTATCTTCACCTGGAGTCACTCCGCCTCCTCTTTACCTACTTGCACCCTATTTAAATTTGTCTCCCTCACCACCTCTTCCATAAACAACTTAAACAGCCATATGGTGACATCACACAACCCTGATGCAGACCCACCTTCACTAGGAACCACTCACCCATCCCTCCACCTGCTCATACACACACTTTGATAAAAGATCCTCTGTTTCTAATAGCTTTTCTCCCATTACTTCCTAATGAAATACATTCTATTATCCATATACATTATATATATATCAATTTTCTTTGCTACCTGGGCAGTGCAAAAATGTACTAAATACCATGGGTGGTTACTGACCAGCTGAGATGAAAAAATACGGGTAAAGTATTTGTTTTTCTTCCTGACTCATTACTCCACTGTTTAATGTACCTGGGATTTTTGAATGTCCCAGACCTTATCATATGGTACACCTGCTGTAGGCATTCTCTTCCATATGTAGCACACCAGCAGTTAATGGGGTTTAAATATGCAGGGCTCTGTCTCAGTGGAAGAGACTAGCACTATAGAAAGGAGCTGATGATAGGGTAGGAATGCGAGAGGAAGATGATGCTTGACTAAAGCACACATGAAACAGTGGGTGGAAGCCCTTCCCCCACTCACCTACACAGGAAGAGTGCAGGCACTATGTTAGGTTCTTCACACAGCCTTAGACATGAATATGTACATCAGGGAGAAAAGAATTTCCTAAATATATCTATATCATGATCTTAGCCATTCTATGGCCATTCAGTCATATACTAAACAACAATTTCCCCAACAAATCTAGTGTGCTCAATATCAATATTCATTTAATTACACCATTTTCACTATGATCTCAAATCTATATAATCTAGAAAAATCTTGATATTTCTAATACACTTCATATACATTCTTTTTCCAATATTCTAGTCTTATCCTCTCTCATCTGACTATTATATAAGTTGTATTCATAATTAAGGTCAAAAACTTTAATTGTACTTCAAAAACATATTAAAGTTTTCCTGACAATAATTATACACTTAACATATCACATAAAACATGCACAGCAAAGCCTACTTACCTGAATCATTATTATCCCTTACAATTGATAACTGTACCATAATCAGATTACTTACCTGGTTCCCACCCTGACCATGGCATGGCCAAAGTCCCACTGGTTTGTGATTATCTTCTGGTTTGGCAGCCGAATCCACACACTGTCCGGTGCCCAGGTTGTGGATCTGTTGCACATAGACAACACTAACTACTACTGCCACAATTATCATGCTATAGGCAGGGTATAGTAGTAGGAGAAAGGGAACAGAGAGGGCAGAGCAGCATATCCTGCCTACATTCACGTACTACTGCTGCTACTTTTGCAAATCATAACAAATACAATGATTAAGCTTCAGATGATAATGTTGAGCAAGCAATGCCAAGAAAAAAACAGTAAAACTAAAGAAGAGGTGATGTGCAGTGAACACCCTTTTAGGACACTGTGACAAGTAAAAATCGAGAAAGACAAAGAATGAGAAATGAAATGGTGAAATATGTTACTGGGTTTTACATTTTGTAAATCATGCCACAATCCAACATGAATTACTGTAAGTCTGCTGCTGAAACATTCTGACCAAAAACATGTTTACAAATGAATAGATAACTGAAAAAAAAACCTGAATTATTAAAAACTTCAAATGATGATCTTTACCGTATCTTGTGTCTCATAAGTGAACACTAACAATCATTCACATACGGGGTACTATATAATTATCATTTACTGAAGATATCATGGGCCCTGGAGGTAGTATTTATCAACATCAGATTGTGAACATAAAAAACAAAAGTTTAATCAGATAAAAGAGTTGAAAAAATTTCACTAAGAAATGTGTACAGGAAGAATCTTAAGTCTTAAAAGTCTATAAGTAGTGAATATTAGTACAGAAAGTAGAGATAGCATGTTATTTCAATTTTAAGCCTAACAAAGGCCGAGACAGAGGGAACATGAAATGAAAAAACTTAACATAAATGACAAAGAATAACAACAATGGACTACAAAAATAAACAATGTTCAAATTCATTTTGTAGCATATCTGTTGAAACTACTCATTTTTAATCATATGTCAAAACCAAAGCTGAATTTAATCATCTACAAAAAAAATGTACAGTACATATATCGCAAGAAGAAGGGAGTACAGATCAATCCCATCTCATCTCGCCCTTGAAAAGCAACAGCAAAAGCTAATTACAGTTAATTAAGACAGGGATTAGGAGAAAGGCTGGGTCATATCATGCTCGTAACTAAACACCAGCAAAGCAATAAGGCACATGCAAACCTTCTAGTGCTGTCTGCCAACATCTCATGTTCTTGCTCCTTGTGACGACTTATATGGGACCACATGACCTGCTTCGAGGGGGACCATGGAGCTACTTTATACCTACTGCACGGCTAATGAATTGCTCTACTGTGGCTAGATTACCTGATTACCACCTTGCTTGTGGCAAGGGTAGAGGCCCACAGGTTTGTGCAAGTTAGCCCTGCGTGCAGGGGAGTCGAGGCAGGTAGACCCACCCGTGCCCAAGTTGCGGACCTGTTAGCATGGAGGACATAGCCCAGGGGCTGCATTTAATCCCCTTCCAGGTTAAGATCCCATACTATATATTTTATAAGTATAAGTGAAATTTTAGATTTTAACATCCAATATCCATATGAATGGGTATTTAATCTCAGACTCTCACAAAAGTATATCGAATTATGAAGGAAGGTTGGTGATCATATTCTATAGTGGAACAATAAGTCAATGGTAGCTTCGTGCAAAGAATGTAAATATGGAAATGGGCACAAATAATCCACAGACAAAAAACTTAGGGACTAGAGAAAAACAAATACAAATTTTTCTATTATCCAAAATGTGGGATTATGCAATCTTTAATGCAAAACTTTTTCTTATTGCACAGCAACTAGGCAAGTGTGAACTAAGAAGCTTTAAATGACACAAACTCTCTGGTAATCCTTGCTTCAATTTAAAGATAATCTACAGCACAATAAATGCCATTAGGTTTAAAGAACACATCAACAAACGTTAATAAATTTAGTTCCTGATGCACTTCATTATTCATTAAAATTTCTAAATGTTAATCGTTTGCCTCATCTAAGACTCCTATTTCATATTCTTTTAAAATACTTGGAGGGTTGTTTGTGTCAATGTTTTCATATTGCCTAATGCAATATTACCATTCACAATCAACTGCTAAGCACCTAATTTGACAAATGAGAGGATCATTTTCCTCCAGTGTGTTGATTACCACCATTAAAATCCCCTTCCGCTGCACTCACTCAGGCACCCT
Source organism: Panulirus ornatus (assembly GCF_036320965.1). Lineage (NCBI taxonomy): Eukaryota > Metazoa > Arthropoda > Malacostraca > Decapoda > Palinuridae > Panulirus > Panulirus ornatus. The sequence continues at coordinate 85,370,256 of NC_092227.1, forward strand.
AATAAATTCTTTTGAAATATTGGAATGCTAATTTCAATATTCCCATCCACTATCCCCATTGTTGCCCATCAATCCCTCTATGCCCATGCACAGTTTTTCAAATTAATAATAAACGGAATTTGATGAGCTTTTGGAAATATATAACAAAAAATACAAAACTCACACACACTGGCATAGAGAGACATTGAGATGTGATGCTAAAAAGTATGAACACAAAGATATAAAGCTGTATTCACTATCCAGCCCTAAATCTTTCTTCCAGTCTTAAATTCATTGTAGTCATATGTCAATCCATGCTGACCATCAATAACTATCAATCTATCTATGAATGCTCCAGAGCACTTGAATGATAAATACAACCATCTTATTCTAATACCAAGATTTGTTTGAGTGAAGCCATATATTCTCATAGTCATATACAGTTTTTCTACACTCAAGCCATAAAGCCAGTGGCAAATTTAGACAATAATATGAAAATTACAATTCACTTTTAAGATATAAGAAAAGACATGGGGCCAAACTGTAAATGCAGATCTACTGCAATGTACTCTATCCACCTTCAATTTGTTTGTACACTTTTTACCAGTCTATCACCATTCATTAGAGAATTTGCAAGCTTACTTTATCTCTTGATTATCTAATTCTTTCTAGGTATAATCATAAGTATGTATGGTAATAGTTACTGTAGTTTTTGCTTATCCTATTGTGTTATTCTCATGACTGCCAGGATTAACAAATCAAACTGATCCCTTTGTTCATAGTGTCATATCAGCACTAACTGCCCTGTTCTTTATTGGATAATTGGCCAGTGACCTACTGTAAGTTATTGGGCCAATTATCCAGTTTGTTTTACCAACAAGTCTCTCATCTAATTACTAATGAATTTTCCCAATCATTCATTGGTTAATAAGAAAACTATGATAAATGTAGGTGTTTCTTTATATAAAGAAAGATGAAGAATACAAAAATAATACGAGGATATGTGGAGTGGCCTAAAAGTAGTGTGGAAAGATGATTGCAACCACTATCCCTCCCCGTCAGAGTTATCGATAAGAATTTTGCATTGCTGCTCCTGTCATTGAAAATATAATGAATCTAACTTAAACTTCAAATTAGTTTAACAACTATGGTGTACTGCATTTCATTTACAATATGCAAATGAGTTTTGTTTGAGCTTTGGTAGGAGACTGCCTCAACTTTGAATTATAGTCTCACAAAAGAGGATGAGAGAACAATAATTTGGCATTTTTGTTGCTGTGCTTGATTTTGTTTACTTTTATGCCATTCAGACACAAGCTGAATATGGATGTTGATGATGAGGGATGAGTGATTTCTAAAACATCTCTCAATGTTAAGTATTAATTCTATGGGTGTGTATAAGTTATTCCTACTTTGGAATGCTAATGCCTCTCTAACAGAAATAATGAATGCACAATCAATATGTTGTATGAGGCAGTAAATCAAGCCTTTCTGAGAGACTCTAAGGCTTCGAAAATGATTTAATCTAACTAAAAGGAAATCAGTTTGAAACACATGGATTTATGTAAGGGAAAAGCACTGTAGATATATCAAATCTTAGAATATATTAAAGAAAACTTCCAAAATCAACACATTACTGAACAAGTACTGGATTAATACCAGTCTTACCTTGATGAAACAAGAAACAAATCATTTGATACTTGCACCAGGAAACACTGATTTTGTAATATTTTAATTACATTGTGATTACCCAAAAGAAATCAAAAGGGGATGAGACGAAACCAAACCCATTAAAGAGATAAATAAATGGTAACTTTATAAAGCTAAACAAACTCTAAGAACATAAACTGTGAAATACAATTCCCCAGTCAAAATATACAGCAGTATTACAGGAGGCCCCACACTCTCCAGACTATGATACCATCGAAGACCATGTTAGATGAATGCAGAGATTTCTATAATTGTTCTCCTCCAAAAAAAAGGTTCCTAATGAAATGCCAAGGTAGAGGTCACTGTCCTGATATGGTGGACTTAGCAGACAAATCAGGTTGTGTCAGTAGGACCAATCTATTAAACCAAGAGACTGTTCCTTAACAAAGCAGTTTCAACATTTGAGGATGAACAAATAAATTTTCTCCTTGATAGTCTTTGGTGAGCTCAATGGGATTACTTCTTAAGTAAAACAGTTAATTTCTTGGGCAGAAACTATGGATCTGGGATAACTATGACTGAAAGAGGTCACTATCAACAAGTTTTCATAAGCAGGCATCCCCATTTAACTATTAGACCACACAATCTAGGACTCTGGAAAGCTTTCAACTGAGTTCAGAAAGTAAGATAACTGCTCTCCTCAATAAGAAGGCTCTAAGGAGCCTATTCCATGTGTGATCCAATAGGTTAGTGGCAAAACTTATCAACAAAGGCTCTTGCAAGACTTTAAACATGAGAATATCTAAATGTAGATATCCCTAAACCCAGAGCTTTCAGGTTAGGTTTTTGCTGGGTGATGGAGATACTTTAGAAAGTTGTAAAAAATAAAACGAAGCTCTGAATAATTGTACCAGTTTTTGGTACAAAAGTTGCTTATCCCACTTTATAACTCCTAGAGCTACTAAGAAAAAAGTTAATGAGGAGAACTTTTCCAAGAAGATTTACTTTGAGGAAAAAGATAAATCTGTGTCCAAGTACTCCAGTTTATCTATGGTCACAGCAACAACTGCAACTGCTCCTTCATTTAAGACCAGCTACAAATAAGTTGGCAGTTATGGAATAGCCTTGGTGGTTAACAAATCTTCTTGGGAGTTTATTTCCTTAGATCATCATCCAAATGAAGCAACTATTCTTATATTAATTTCCAGATGATACACACACCCTGAAGATAAGAGGTTTTGAATCTAGGCACTGCTCAGATGAGAAACTGCTTCAACAACTCCATGAGAGGATGAGAATGGTACAAACCTATGTCCACTGGAAAATGAAGTGCTACATCACTGTTCATCACAAACAAAATTCCATGGCCTAGCCATGAGACACTCCAGGATAGGAATGGGCAAGAAACCATTATGTCCTTTCTGTATGCACACTGGGATGTTTGTTCCTTCATTCAAAAGCCTGCTTTTGTATAACCATCTGAAGAATGGAAACCTCTCCTGAGTTCACTAAAACTCTCCAGAGCAAGGACTTTAGAAGGTACTCATTGTTAGGCCCACTTAAGCTTCACAAAGCTCTTAGGGTAATACCTTCATAAGAATGCTGTCTTCAGCTGCAAAGATTTGGTCAATCCAGATGGCTACTTCTTACCATGAAGTTTAACAATCCTGCAAAACTTAACTTTCCACTGAAATGCTCTAACATCATGATGTCAATGGCTGAGAATGTAGGGCTATCATAGATATCATGTAGGCCAAAGCCTCATCTGTTGGAAGACACAGAAAAACTGTCACAGAACATCACCTCATCTGCTGGGAGACAGAAAACCTGTCACAGAACATCAATCTTGCACCAGTAAAGTAAGATACTGACTGGAAAATTATCATAACTTGTTAGGCTGATGATAAAACATGTTTCATGTACTGCGTTAAGACTCTCTGACTTTGTCCGACACATCCTTCTTCTAATAGCAAGAGGAGGAGGGAAATTTTGAGGCAAGCAAGAACCAAGGCCTCAGAGGAAGTATGTGCAGGTAGTGAGATTATCTTCTTAAAAGCATATAACTATGTTCAAGCCAAAAGGCATAAACCTGAACAGTAACATTTTGGCACCTACTATTAATGCCAAGAACTTCCTCTTTCTGGAGTGAATCAAAATGTGTTAGTGTCAATCAAATCAAACTTATATGCCAACAAGTTTCTTTTTGAGATAATATGAATAACATCCATGTTGGGCAAACTGAAATTTTGTTGCAGGAAATACTTTTCAGGGGTAGAAAGATCCAAAATCACCCATATCATGCCTTAATTAATTTTGGGGGATTGATGAAGCTGTAGATATATCCAGCCTTATTGCAAGTTCTACGATGTTCTTGTTAGAATCTCTACAAAGTATTTCTGCAAAAACTGGGTCAAGGCTATCCTAAAGCTCTCCAAAGAATGGGTAGCTGGGATTTATGGTACAAAGCCAGACTGTTAACATCTGATAAACAACTTAATGTATTTTCTGAAGTCTTAAACACAACAGAGCCAAACCCTTACCCACAAAGAGCTACTCAAAGAAGGATATGCCTGCCATAAATTTACCTCTGCCTTTAACAGTACTGAACAAATTTTGAAACCCATTGTCCATAATTCGAGCTAACAAAATGTTCAAAACAGTGTACTCTGTCAATTTGGGTTGGCAACCATCTATTAGCCAAAATATATATTTCATATTTCATTATACTTTGTCGCTGTCTCAAACGTTAGCGAGGTTGTGCAAGGAAACAGACGAAAGAATGGCCCAACCCACCCACATACACAGACATATACATATATACACAAGCAAATAATGCATACTTGCTGCCTTTATTCAATCCCGTCACCACCTCACCATACATGAAATGACACCTCCCTCCCCAGTACGTGCGCAAGGTAGCACTAGGAAAAGACAACAAAGGCCACATTCGTTCACACTCAGTCTCTAGCTGTCATGTATAATGCACTGAAATCAAAGCTCCCTTTCCACATCCAGGCCCCACAAAACTTTCCATGGTGTACCCCAGACGCTTCACATGCTCTGGTTCAATCCATTAACAGTACATCGATCCCAGTATACCACATCGTTCTAATTCACTCCATTCCTTGCACACCTTCCACCATCCTGCGTGTTCAGACCCCAATCGCTCAAAATCTTTTTCACTCCATCCTTCCACCTCCAATTTGGTCTTCCACTTCTCCTCTTTCCCCAAACTCTGACACATATATCCTCTTTGTCAATCTTTCCTCACTCATTCCCTCCATGTGACCAAACCATTTCAATACACCCTCTTCTGCTCTCTCACCCACAAAACCATGTCAATACACCCTCTTCTGCTCTCTCAACCACACTCTTTTTATTATCACACATCTCTCTTACCCTTTCATTACTTACTCAATCAAACCACCTCACACCACATACTGTCCTCAAGCATCTCATTTCCAACACATCAACCCTCCTCCGCACAACCCTAACTATAGCTCATGCCTTGCAAACATACACAATTGTTGGAACCACCATTCCTTCAAACATATCCATTTTTGCTTTCTGAGATAATGACTCACCTTCCACACATTTTTCAATGCTCCCAGAACTTTCACCCCCTCCCCCACCCTGTGACTCACTTCCACTTCCATGGTTCTATCTGCTGCCAAATCAACTCCCAGATACCTAAAACACTTCACTTCATCCAGTTTTTCTCCATTCAATCTTACCTCCCAATTTACTTGTCCCTCAACCCTACTGTACCTAATAACCTTGCTCTTATTCACATTTACTCTCAGCTGTCTTCTTTCACACACTTTACCAAACTCAGCCACCAGCTTCAGCAGTTTCTCACCCGAATCAGCCATCAGTGCTGTATCATCAGCAAACAACAAATGACTCACTTCCCAAGCCCTCTCATCCACAACAGACTGCTACTTACCCCTCTCTCCAAAACTCTTGCATTCACCTCCCTAACAACCCCATCCATAAACAAATTAACCAACCATGGAGACATCATGCACCCCTGCCGCAAACCGACATTCACTGAGAACCAATCACTTTCCTCTCTTCCTACTTGTACACATGCCTTACATCCTCGATAAAAACTTTTCATTGCTTCTAGCAACTTGTTTCCCACACCATATACTCTTAATACCTTCCACAGATCATCTCTATCAACTCTATCACATGCCTTCTCCAGATCCATAAAAGCTACATACAAATCCATCTGTTTTCCTAAGTATTTCTTACATACGTTCTTCAAAACAAACACCTGATCCACACATCCTCTACCACTTCTGACACCACACTGCTCTTCCCCAATCTGATGCTCTGTACATGCCTTCACCCTCTCAATCAATACCCTCCTATAAAATTTCCCAGGAATACTCAACAAACTTATACCTCTGTAATTTGAACACTTACCTTTATCCTCTTTGCCTTTTTACAATAGCACTATGCATGCATTCCACCAATCCAACTGGAGGAAGTGAAGTCTTTTAGATACCTGGGACTGGATTTGGCAGCGGATGGAACCATGGAAGCAGAAGTGTTTCACCGGGTGGGAGAGGGGGCAAAAGTTCTGGGAGCCTTGAAGAATGTGTGGAAGTCGAGAACATTATCTCATAAAGCAAAAATGGGTATGTTTGAAGGAATAGTGGTTCCAACAAGGTTATATGGTTGCAAGGCGTGGGCTATGGATAGAGTTGAGCGGAGCAGGATGGATGTGCTGGAAATGAGATGTTTGAGGACAATAAGTGGTGTGAGATGGTTTGATCGAATGAGTAATAATAGGGTAAGAGAGATGTGTGGTAATAATAAGAGTGTGGTTGAGAGAGCAGAGGAAGGTGTTTTGAAATGGTTTGGTTACATGGAGAGAATCAGTGAGTAAAGACTGACCAAGAGGATATATGTGTCAGAGGTGGAAGGAACGAGGAGAAGTGGGAGACCAAATTGGAGGTGGAAGGATGGAGAGAAAAAGATTTTGAGTGATCGGGGCCTGAACATGCAGGAGGGTGAAAGGCGGACAAAGGAATAGAGTGAATTGGATCAATGTGGTATACCGGGGTTGACGTGCTGTCAGTGGATTGAATCAGGGCATGTGAAGCGTCTGGAGTAAACCATGGAAAGCTGTGTGGGGCCTGGATGTGGAAATGGAGCTGTGGTTTCGGGCATTATTCCATGACAGCTAGAGACTGAGTGTGAACGAATGAGGCCTTTGTTGTCTTTTCCTAGCGCTACCCCGCACACATGAGGGGGGAGGGGGATGGTATTCCATGTGTGGCGAGGTGGCGATGGGAATGAATAAAGGCAGACAGTGCGAACTGTGTGCATGGGTATATATGTATGTGTCTGTGTGTGTATATATATGTGTACATTGAGATGTATAGGTATGTATATTTTGCGTGTGTGGACGTGTGTGTATATACATGTGTATGGGGGTGGGTTGGGACATTTCTTTCGTCTGTTTCCTTGCGCTACCTTGCAAACGCGGGAGACAGCAACAAAGCAAAATAAATAAATATAAATTAATATATATATATATATCCCTGGGGATAGGGGATTAAGAATACATCCCACGTATTCCCTGCGTGTCGTAGAAGGCGACTAAAAGGGGAGGGAGCAGGGGGCTGGAAATCCTCCCCTCTCTCTTTTTTTTTTTTTTTTTAATTTTCCAAAAGAAGGAACAGAGGGGGCCAGGTGAGGATATTCCAAAAAAGGCCCAGTCCTCTGTTCTTAACGCTACCTCGCTATCGCGGGAAATGGCGAATAGTATGAAAAAAAAAAAATATATAGGGGATAGGGGAGAAAGAATACTTCCCACGTATTCCCTGCGTGTCGTAGAAGGCGACTAAAAGGGGAGGGAGCGGGGGGCTGGAAATCCTCCCCTATCGTTTTTTTTTTTTTTTTTTTTTTTTTAATTTTTCCAAAAGTACGAACAGAGAATTGGGCCAGGTGAGGGTATTCCCTCAAAGGCCCAGTCCTCTGTTCTTAACGCTACCTCGCTAATGCGGGAAATGGCGAATAGTTTGAAAAAAAGAAAAAAAATATATATATATATATATATATATATATATATATATATATATATATATATATATATATATATATATATATATTTTTCTGCTTTGTCGCTGTCTCCCGTGTTTGCGAGGTAGCGCAAGGAAACAGATGAAAGAAATGGCCCAACCCACCCCCATACACATGTATATACATACGTGCACACATGCAAATATACATACCTACCCAGCTTTCCATGGTTTACCCCAGACGCTTCACATTCCCTGATTCAATCCACTGACAGCATATCAACCACGGTATACCACATCGATCCAATTCACTCTATTCCTTGCCCTCCTTTCACCCTCCTGCATGTTCAGGCCCCGATCACACAAAATCTTTTTCACTCCATCTTTCCACCTCCAGTTTGGTCTCCCACTTCTCCTCATTCCCTCCACCTCCAACACATATATCCTCTTGGTCAATCTTTCCTCACTCATTCTCTCCATGTGCCCAAACCATTTCAAAACACCCTATTCTGCTCTCTCAACCACGCTCTTTTTATTTCCACACATCTCTCTTACCCTTACGTTACTTACTCGATCAAACCACCTCACACCACACATTGTCTTCAAACATCTCATTTCCAGCACATCCATCCTCCTGCGCACAACTCTATCCATAGCCCACGCCTTGCAACCATACAACATTGTTGGAACCACTATTCCATCAAACATACACATTTTTGCTTTCCGAGATAATGTTCTCAACTTCCACACATTCTTCAAGGCTCCCAGGATTTTCGCCCCCTCCCCCACCCTATGATCCACGTCCGCTTACATGGTTCCATCCGCTGCCAGATCCACTCCTAGATATCTAAAACACTTTACTTCCTCCAGTTTTTCTCCATTCAAACTTACCTCCCAATTGACTTGACCCTCAACCCTACTGTACCTAATAACCTTGCTCTTATTCACATTTACTCTTAACTTTCTTCTTTCACACACTTTACCAAACTCAGTCACCAGCTTCTGCAGTTTCTCACATATATATATATATATATATATATATATATATATATATATATATATATATATATTTTTTTTTTTTTGCCGCTGTCTCCCGAGTTTGCGAGGTAGCGCAAGGAAACAGACGAAAGAAATGGCCCAACCCACCCCCATACACATGTATATACATACGTCCACACACGCAAATATACATACCTACACAGCTTTCCATGATTTACCCCAGACGCTTCACATGCCTTGATTCAATCCCCTGACAGCACGTCAACCCCGGTATACCACATCGCTCCAATTCACTCTATTCCTTGCCCTCCTTTCACCCTCCTGCATGTTCAGGCCCCGATCACACAAAATCTTTTTCACTCCATCTTTCCACCTGCAATTTGGTCTCCCTCTTCTCCTCGTTCCCTCCACCTCCGACACGTATATCCTCTTGGTCAATCTTTCCTCACTCATTCTCTCCATGTGCCCAAACCATTTCAAAACACCCTATTCTGCTCTCTCAACCACGCTCTTTTTATTTCCACACATCTCTCTTACCCTTACGTTACTTACTCAATCATACCACCTCACACCACACATTGTCTTCAAACATCTCATTTCCAGCACATCCATCCTCCTGCGCACAACTCTATCCATAGCCAATGCCTTGCAACCATACAACATTGTTGGAACCACTATTCCATCAAACATACCCATTTTTGCTTTCCGAGATAATGTTCTCAACTTCCACACATTCTTCAAGGCTCCCAGGATTTTCGCACCCTCCCCCACCCTATGATCCACTTCCGCTTACATGGTTCCATCCGCTGCCAGATCCACTCCTAGATATCTAAAACACTTTACTTCCTCCAGTTTTTCTCCATTCAAATTTACCTCCCAATTGACTTGACCCTCAACCCTACTGTACCTAATAACCTTGCTCTTATTCACATTTACTCTTAACTTTCTTCTTTCACACACTTTACCAAACTCAGTCACCAGCTTCTGCAGTTTCTCACACACATATATATATATATATATATATATATATATATATATATATATATATATATATATTTTTTTTTGCCGCTGTCTCCCGCGTTTGCGAGGTAGCGCAAGGAAACAGACGAAAGAAATGGCCCAACCCACCCCCATACACATGTATATACATACGTCCACACACGCAAATATACATACCTACACAGCTTTCCATGGTTTACCCCAGACGCTTCACATGCCTTGATTCAATCCACTGACAGCACGTCAACCCCGGTATACCACATCACTCCAATTCACTCTATTCCTTGCCCTCCTTTCACCCTCCTGCATGTTCAGGCCCCGATCACACAAAATCTTTTTCACTCCATCTTTCCACCTCCAATTTGGTCTCCCTCTTCTCCTCGTTCCCTCCACCTCCGACACGTATATCCTCTTGGTCAATCTTTCCTCACTCATTCTCTCCATGTGCCCAAACCATTTCAAAACACCCTATTCTGCTCTCTCAACCACGCTCTTTTTATTTCCACACATCTCTCTTACCCTTACGTTACTTACTCAATCATACCACCTCACACCACACATTGTCTCAAACATCTCATTTCCAGCACATCCATCCTCCTGCGCACAACTCTATCCATAGCCAATGCCTTGCAACCATACAACATTGTTGGAACCACTATTCCATCAAACATACCCATTTTTGCTTTCCGAGATAATGTTCTCAACTTCCACACATTCTTCAAGGCTCCCAGGATTTTCGCACCCTCCCCCACCCTATGATCCACTTCAGCTTACATGGTTCCATCCGCTGCCAGATCCACTCCTAGATATCTAAAACACTTTACTTCCTCCAGTTTTTCTCCATTCAAATTACCTCCCAATTGACTTGACCCTCAACCCTACTGTACCTAATAACCTTGCTCTTATTCACATTTACTCTTAACTTTCTTCTTTCACACACTTTACCAAACTCAGTCACCAGCTTCTGCAGTTTCTCACAACACATATATATATATATATAGATATATATATTTATATATATATAGTATATATATATATTTTTTGTTTGCCGCTGTCTCCCGCGTTTGCGAGGTAGCGCAAGGAAACAGACGAAAGAAATGGCCCAAACCCACCCCCATACGACAATGGTATATACATACGCCCACAACACGCAAATATACATACCTAGACACAGCTTTCCATGGTTTTACACCAGGAACGCTTCACATGGCCTTGGATTCAATCCACTGACGATCACGTCAACTCCCGGGTATACCACATCGCGTACTCAATTCACGCTTCTTGCCCTCACCACCGACACATATATCCTCTTGGTCAATCTTTCCTCACTCATTCTCTCCATGTGCCAAACCATTTCAAAACACCCTTTCTGCTCTCTCAACCACGCTCTTTTTATTTCCACACATCTCTCTTACCCTTACGTTACTTACTCGATCAAACCACCTCACACCACACATTGTCCTCAAACATCTCATTTCCAGCACATCCATCCTCCTGCGAACAACTCTATCCATAGTCCACGCCTCGCAACCATACAACATTGTTGGAACCACTATTCCTTCAAACATACCCATTTTTGCTTTCCGAGATAATGTTCTCGACTTCCACACATTCTTCAAGGCTCCCAGAATTTTTCGCCCCCTCCCCCACCCTATGATCCACTTCCGCTTCCATGGTTCCATCCGCTGCCAGATCCACTCCCAGATATCTAAAACACTTTACTTCCTCCAGTTTTTCTCCATTCAAACTACCTCCCAATTGACTTGACCCTCAACCCTACTGTACCTAATAACTATATATATATATATATATATATATATATATATATATATTTTTTTTTTTTTTGCCGCTGTCTCCCGAGTTTGCGAGGTAGCGCAAGGAAACAGACGAAAGAAATGGCCCAACCCACCCCCCATACACATGTATATACATACGTCCACACACGCAAATATACATACCTACACAGCTTTCCATGATTTACCCCAGACGCTTCACATGCCTTGATTCAATCCCCTGACAGCACGTCAACCCCGGGTATACCACATCGCTCCAATTCACTCTATTCCTTGCCCTCCTTTCACCCTCCTGCATGTTCAGGCCCCGATCACACAAAATCTTTTTCACTCCATCTTTCCACCTGCAATTTGGTCTCCCTCTTCTCCTCGTTCCCTCCACCTCCGACACGTATATCCTCTTGGTCAATCTTTCCTCACTCATTCTCTCCATGTGCCCAAACCATTTCAAAACACCCTATTCTGCTCTCTCAACCACGCTCTTTTTATTTCCACACATCTCTCTTACCCTTACGTTACTTACTCAATCATACCACCTCACACCACACATTGTCTTCAAACATCTCATTTCCAGCACATCCATCCTCCTGCGCACAACTCTATCCATAGCCAATGCCTTGCAACCATACAACATTGTTGGAACCACTATTCCATCAAACATACCCATTTTTGCTTTCCGAGATAATGTTCTCAACTTCCACACATTCTTCAAGGCTCCCAGGATTTTCGCACCCTCCCCCACCCTATGATCCACTTCAGCTTACATGGTTCCATCCGCTGCCAGATCCACTCCTAGATATCTAAAACACTTTACTTCCTCCAGTTTTTCTCCATTCAAATTTACCTCCCAATTGACTTGACCCTCAACCCTACTGTACCTAATAACCTTGCTCTTATTCACATTTACTCTTAACTTTCTTCTTTCACACACTTTACCAAACTCAGTCACCAGCTTCTGCAGTTTCTCACACACATATATATATATATATATATATATATATATATATATATATATATATATATATATATTTTTTTTTGCCGCTGTCTCCCGCGTTTGCGAGGTAGCGCAAGGAAACAGACGAAAGAAATGGCCCAACCCACCCCCATACACATGTATATACATACGTCCACACACGCAAATATACATACCTACACAGCTTTCCATGGTTTACCCCAGACGCTTCACATGCCTTGATTCAATCCACTGACAGCACGTCAACCCCGGTATACCACATCACTCCAATTCACTCTATTCCTTGCCCTCCTTTCACCCTCCTGCATGTTCAGGCCCCGATCACACAAAATCTTTTTCACTCCATCTTTCCACCTCCAATTTGGTCTCCCTCTTCTCCTCGTTCCCTCCACCTCCGACACATATATCCTCTTGGTCAATCTTTCCTCACTCATTCTCTCCATGTGACCAAACCATTTCAAAACACCCTCTTCTGCTCTCTCAACCACGCTCTTTTTATTTCCACACATCTCTCTTACCCTTACGTTACTTACTCGATCAAACCACCTCACACCACACATTGTCCTCAAACATCTCATTTCCAGCACATCCATCCTCCTGCGAACAACTCTATCCATAGTCCACGCCTCGCAACCATACAACATTGTTGGAACCACTATTCCTTCAAACATACCCATTTTTGCTTTCCGAGATAATGTTCTCGACTTCCACACATTCTTCAAGGCTCCCAGAATTTTTGCCCCCTCCCCCACCCTATGATCCACTTCCGCTTCCATGGTTCCATCCGCTGCCAGATCCACTCCCAGATATCTAAAACACTTCACTTCCTCCAGTTTTTCTCCATTCAAACTCACCTCCCAATTGACTTGACCCTCAACCCTACTGTACCTAATAACCTTGCTCTTATTCACATTTACTCTTAACTTTCTTCTTTCACACACTTTACCAAACTCAGTCACCAGCTTCTGCAGTTTCTCACATGAATCAGCCACTAGCGCTGTATCATCAGCGAACAACAACTGACTGACTTCCCAAGCTCTCTCATCCCCAACAGACTTCATACTTGCCCCTCTTTCCAAAACTCTTGCATTCACCTCCCTAACAACCCCATCCATAAACAAATTAAACCACCATGGAGACATCACACACCCCTGCCGCAAACCTACATTCACTGAGAACCAATCACTTTCCTCTCCTCCTACACGTACACATGCCTTACATCCTCGATAAAAACTTTTCACTGCTTCTAACAACTTGCCTCCCACACCATATATTCTTAATACCTTCCACAGAGCATCTCTATCAACTCTATCATATGCCTTCTCCAGATCCATAAATGCTACATACAAATCCATTTGCTTTTCTAAGTATTTCTCACATACATTCTTCAAAGCAAACACCTGATCCACACATCCTCTACCACTTCTGAAACCACACTGCTCTTCCCCAATCTGATGCTCTGTACATGCCTTCACCCTCTCAATCAATACCCTCCCATATAATTTGCCAGGAATACTCAACAAATTTATACCTCTGTAATTTGAGCACTCACTCTTATCCCCTTTGCCTTTGGACAATGGCACTATGCACGCATTCCGCCAATCCTCAGGCACCTCACCATGAGTCATGAGGTGGTGTGCAAAGTGAGAGGGTTAGGGAAAATGATTTGGTAAACAGAGAAGAGGTAGTAAAAGCTTTGCGGAAGATGAAAGCCGGCAAGGCAGCAGGATTGGATAGTATTGCAATGGAATCTATTAAAAAAGGGGGTGACTGTATTATTGACTGGTTGGTAAGGTTATTTAATGTATGTATGACTCATGGTGAGGTGCCTGAGGATTGGCGGAATGCGTGCATAGTGCCATTGTACAAAGGCAAAGGGGATAAGAGTGAGTGCTCAGATTACAGAGGTATGAGCTTGTTGAGTATTCCTGGTAAATTATATGGGAGGGTTTTGATTGAGAGGGTGAAGGCATGTACAGAGCATCAGATTGGGGAAGAGCAGTATGGTTTCAGAAGTGGTAGAGGATGTGTGGATCAGGTGTTTGCTTTGAAGAATGTATGTGAGAAATACTTAGAAAAGCAAATGGATTTGTATGTAGCATTTATGGATCTGGAGAAGGCATATGATAGAGTTGATAGAGATGCTCTGTGGAAGGTATTAAGAATATATGGTGTGGGAGGCAAGTTGTTAGAAGCAGTGAAAGGTTTTTATCGAGGATGTAAGGCATGTGTACGTGTAGGAAGAGAGGAAAGTGATTGGTTCTCAGTGAATGTAGGTTTGTGGCAGGGGTGTGTGATGTCTCCATGGTTGTTTAATTTGTTTATGGATGGGGTTGTTAGGGAGGTGAATGCAAGAGTTTTGGAAATAGGGGCAAGTATGAAGTCTCTTGTGGATGAGAGAGCTTGGGAAGTCAGTCAGTTGTTGTTCACTGATGATACAGCGCTGGTGGCTGATTCATGTGAGTAACTGCAGAAGCTGGTGACTGAGTTTGGTAAAGTGTGTGAATGAAGATAGTTAAGGGTAAATGTGAATAAGAGCAAGGTTATTAGGTACAGTAGGGTTGAGGGTCAAGTCAATTGGGAGGTAAGTTTGAATGGAGAAAAACTGGAGGAAGTAAAGTGTTTTAGATATCTGGGAGTGGATCTGGCAGCGGATGGAACCATGGAAGTGGAAGTGAATCATAGGGTGGGGGAGGGGGCGAAAATCCTGGGAGCATTGAAGAATGTGTGGAAGTCGAGAACATTATCTCGGAAAGCAAAAATGGGTATGTTTGAAGGAATAGTGGTTCCACCAATGTTGTATGGTTGCGAGGCGTGGGCTGTGGATAGAGTTGTGCGCAGGAGGGTGGATGTGCTGGAAATGAGATGTTTGAGGACAATGTGTGGTGTGAGGTGGTTTGATCGAGTAAGTAATGTAAGGGTAAGAGAGATGTGTGGAAATAAAGAGCGTGGTTGAGAGAGCAGAAGAGGGTGTTTTGAAATGGTTTGGGCACATGGAGAGAATGAGAGGAAAGATTGACCATGAGGATATGTGTGTCGGAGGTGGAGGGAACGAGGAGAAGTGGAAGACCAAATTGGAGGTGGAAAGATGGAGTGAAAAAGATTTTGAATGATCGGGGCCTAAACATGCAGGAGGGTAAGGAATAGAGTGAATTGGATCGATGTGGTATACCGGGGTTGACATGCTGTCAGTGGATTGAATCAGGGCATGTGAAGCCTCTGGGGTAAACCATGGAAAGTTGTGTGGGGCCTGGATGTGGAAAGGGAGCTGTGGTTTCGGGCATTATTGTATGACAGCTGGAGACTGAGTGTGAACGAATGGGGCCTTTGTTATCTTTTCCTAGCGCTACCTCGCACACATGAGGGGGGTAGGGGGATGGTATTCCATGTGTGGCGAGGTGGCGATGGGAATGAATAAAGGCAGACAGTGTGAATTATGTGCATGGGTATATATGTATGTGTCTGTGTGTGTATATATATGTGTACATTGAGATGTATAGGTATGTATATTTGCGTGTGTGGACGTGTGTGTATATACATGAGTATGGGGGTGGGTTGGGCCATTTCTTTCTTCTGTTTCCTTGCGCTACCTCGCAAATGCGGGAGACAGCGACAAAGCAAAATAAATATAAATAAAAAATATATACATATATATATATATTGGAGAGAGTTGTGCGCAGGAGGGTGGATGTGCTGGAGATGAGATGTTTGAGGACAATATGTGGTGTGAGGTGGGTTGATCGAGAAAGTAATGTAAGGGTAAGAGAGATGTGTGGAAATAAAAAGAGCGTGGTTGAGAGAGCAGAAGAGGGTGTTTTGAAATGGTTTGGGCACATGGAGAGGATGAGTGAGGAAAGATTGACCAAGAGGATATATGTGTCAGAGGTGGAGGGAACGAGAAGTGGGAGACCAAACTGGAGGTGGAAAGATGGAGTGAAAAAGATTTTGAGTGATTGGGGCCTGAACATGCAGGTGGGTGAAAGGCGGGTAAGGAATAGAGTGAACTGGATCAATGTGGTATACCGGGGTCAACATGCTGTCAATGGATTGAATCAGGGCATGTGAAGCATCTGGGGTAAACCATGGAAAGTTCTGTGGGGCCTGGATGTGGAAAGGGAGCTGTGGTTTCGGGCATTATTACATGACAGCTAGAGACTGAGTGTGAACGGATGGGGCCTTTGTTGTCTTTTCCTAGTACTACCTCGCACACATGAGGGGGGAGGGGGATGTTATTCCATGTGTGGCGAGGTGGCGATGGGAATGAATAAAGGTAGTGTGAATTGTGTGCAGGTGTATATATGTATGTGTCTGTGTGTGTATATATGTGTACATTGAGATGTATGGATACGTATATTTGTGTGTGTGGACGTGTATGTATATACATGTGTATGGGGGTGGGTTGGGCCATTTCTTTCGTCCGTTTCCTTGCGTTACCTCGCAAACGTGGGAGACAGCGACAAAGAAAATAAATAATAAATATATGAAAATATATATATATATATATATATATATATATATATATATATATATATATATATATATATATATATATATATATATATATATAATGTCTGACCATTATCTTGTGGAGGCGAAGATGAAGATATGTAGAGGTTTTCAGAAGAGAGAATGTTGGGGTGAAGAGAGTGGTGAGAGTAAGTGAGCTTGGAAAGGAGACTTGTGTGCAGAAGTACCAGGAGAGATTGAGTACAGAACGGAAAAAGGCGAGAGCAAATGACTTAAGGGGAGTGAGGGAGGAATGGGATGTATTTAGGGAAGCAGTGATGGCTTGCGCAAAAGATGCTTGTGGTATGAGAAAGGTGGGAGGAGGGCAGATTAGAAAGGGTAGTGAGTGGTGGGATGAAGAAGTAAGATTGTTAGAGAAAAAGAAGAGAGAGGTATTAGGACAATTTTTGCAGGGAAATAATACAAATGACTGGGAGATGTATAAAAGAAAGAGGCAGGAGGTCAAGAGAAAGGTACAAGAGGTGAAAAAGAGGGCAAATGAGAGTTGGGGCGAGACTGTATCATTAAATTTTTGGGAGAATAAAAAGATGTTTTGGAAGAAGGTAAATATAGTGCGCAAGACAAGAGAACAAATGGGAACATCGGTGAAAGAGACAAATGGGGAGGTGATAACAAGTAGCAGTGAAGTGAGAGGGAAATGGAGTGAGTGTTTTGAAGGTTTGTTGAATGTGTGTGATGATAGAGTGGCAGATATAGGATGATTGGGTCGAGGTGATGCACAAAATGACAGGGTTAGGGAGAATGAGTTGGTAAACAGAGAAGAGGTAGTGAAAGCTCTGCGGAAGATGAAAGTGGCAAGGTGCCGGGTTTGGACAGTATTGCTGTGGAATTTATTAAAAAAGGGGGTGACTGTGTGTTGTTGACTGGTTGGTGAGGATACTCAATGCAATGAAGTGCCTGAAGATTGGTGGAATGTATGTATAGTGACATTTAAAAAGGCAAAGGGGATAAAGGTAAGTGTTCACATTACAGAGGTATAAGTTTGTTGAGTATTCCTGGGAAATTATATGGGAGGGTATTGACAGAGAGGATCAAGGCATGTACAGAGCACCAGATTGGGGAGGAGCAGTGTGGTTTCAGAAGTGGTAGAGGATATGTGAGAGGCATGTGCAGAGCACCAGATTGGGGAGGAGCAGCGTGGTTTCAGAAGTGGTAGAGGATATGTGGATCAGGTGTTTGCTTTGAGGAATGCGTGAAAAATACTTAGAAAAGCAGATGGATTTGTATGTAGCATTTATGGATCTCGAGAAGACATATGATAGAGTTGATAGAAATGCTCTGCGGAACATATTAAGAGTACATGGTGTGGGAGGCAAGTTGCTAAAAGCAGTGAAAAGTTTTTATCGAGGATGTAAGGCATGTGTACAAGTAGGAAGAGAGGAAAGTGAGTATTTCCCAGTGAATGTCAGGGTATGATGTCTCCATGGTTGTTTAATTTGTTTATGGATGGGGTTTTTTGGGAGGTGAACACAAGAGTTTTGGAGAGAGGGGCAACTATGCAGTCTGTTGTGGATGAGAGGGTGTTGGAAGTGAGTTGGTTGATGTTCGCTGATTATACAGCGATGGTGGCTGATTCAGGTGAGAAACTGCAGAAGCTGGTGACTAAGTTTGGTAAAGTGTGAAAGAAGAAAGCTGAGAGTAAATGTGAATAAGAGCAAGGTTATTAGGTTCAGTAGGGTCAAGGGACAAGTAAACTGGGAGGTAAATTTGAATGGAGAAAAACTCGGGAAGTAAAATGTTTTAGATATCTGGGAGTGGATTTGGCAGAGGATGGAACCATGGAAGCAGAAGTGAGTCACAGGGTAGGGGAGGGGGAAAAGGTTCTGTGAGCATTGAAGAATGTGTGGAGGGTGAAAACGTTATCTCAGAGAGGAAAAATGGGTATGTTTGAAGGAATACTGGTTCCAACAATGTTATATGGTTGTGAGGCATGGGTGACAGATAGAGTTGTGCGGAGGTGGGTGGATGTGTTGGAAATGAGATGTTTAAGGACAATATGTGGTGTGAGGTAGTTTGATCGAGTAAGTAATGAAAGGGTAAGAGAGATGTGCGGTAATAAAAAGTGTGGTTGAGAGAGCAGAAGATGGTGTATTGAAATGGTTTGGTCTGTTGGAGAGAATGACTGAGGAAATGACTGAGGAAAGACTGACAAAGAGGATATACGTGTCAGAGGTGGAGGGAACGAGAAGTGGGAGACCAAATTGGAGGTGGAAGGATGGAGTGAAAAAGATTTTGAGCGATTGGGGCCTGAACATACAGGAGGGTGAAAGGCGTGCAAGAAACAGAGTGAATTGGAACAATGTGGTATACCGGGGGGGTCGACGTGCTGTCAATGGATTGAACCAGGACATGTGAAGCATCTGGGGTAAACCATGGAAAAGTTTTGGGGGGGCCTGGATTGGAAAGGGAGCTGTGGTTTTGGTGCATTACACATGACAGCTAGAGACTGAGTGTAAATGAGTGTGGCCTTTGTTGTCTTTTCCTAGCAATACCTCACACTCACTCTTGGGGAAGGGGTGTCATTTCATGTGTGACAGGGTGGCGGTGGGAATGGATGAAGGCAGCATGTATGAATATGTACATGTGTATATATGTATATGTCTGTGTATGTACATGTATGTATATGTTGAAATGTATAGGTATATATTTGTGCGCAGGAGACAGCATCAAAGTATAATAAATACAATATATATCTATCTTTTTTTTATTACTCTTAGTCTGCCTCCTGCATTAGCAAGGTAACGCAAGGAAACAGACGAAAGAATGGCCTAACCCACCCACATACACATGTATATACATAAACGCCCACACATCCACATATACCTCTCTAACCACTCCATCCATAAACAATTTAAACAACCATGGGGATGTCACACATCTCTGCCACAGACCAACCTCACTGTGAACCAATGACTCTCCTGTCTTCCTACTCATACAAATGCCTTACATCCTTGGTTAAGGAAGGAAATGCAAGAGTTTTGGAGAGAGAGGTGAGTATGCAGTCTATTTGGGATGGGAGGGCTTGTGAAGTGAGTCAGTTGTTAACCGATGATACAGAACTGGTGGCTGATTTGAGTGAGAAACTGCAGAAGTTGGTGACTGAGTTTGGAAAAGTGTGAAAGGAGAAAGATGAGAATAAATGTGAATAATAGCAAGGATATTAGGTTGAGCAGGGTTAAGGAACAGGTTAACTAGGATGTAAGTTTGCATGGAGAAAAACTGGAGGAAGTAAAGAGTTCTAGAGATCTGGGATTGGACTCGGCAGCAAATGAGACCATGGAAGCGGAAGTGAGCGAAGGTTCTGGGGGCCACAAAAGAGTTTGGTACTAAATTGGATATTCAAGAAGGGATAGAAGTAAAACCTCTTCTTCAATCAAAACTTATCTGAGCAAATGGGATTTAGTGTTATGTGTATCTTTTTTAATTCAATCTATCTATCTACAACTCTGATGCCTGTTCCAATTGGAACTCCCTTAAAGGGGTGGCCATGGCATAACTAAAGAATTCCAGTGCCACATCTTAGCCTTTAGTGCTTCACCCTTAGCAGGCTACTGGCAGAGGGCAACTCTAGAGCCGTGTTCTTTTAATTGTGTTGGATTAATTGAAAGTGTCCCTCAAGGCTTTGGTCTTGGGACACTGGTTATTCTTAACTCAAGCAAATGACTTTTCAGAGGGCCCTAAATCATATTCACATGTTTGTGGATGACAGTAGGTAGTAGTGTCCAGAATCAAGATTAGCTTCAGCTTTGACTTCACATAATAAGTTTGATAAAATTCAAACTAACTCATTGAAAAGTGTTAAAGACTGGGCACTCTGAAAGGATGCATAGTATGACCATCATACTGCATGAATCTCCAAATGAAAAGGAATTACTTGACAGTAACCAGCTGAACACTAACACCACACTAGCAAAAAGGTAAATGAAATCAGAAAATATGGAAAAAATGACAGCAAACATGAATCCAAAGTTAATGTATATATCCCAAATATGGTCATCCCATTTAAGGAGACATAAAGGTTTGTTAGAGAAGATCCACGGATGGTTAACAACTATTGTACCTTACATAAGGAAACAAAATTTAAGGTGCTGGTTAGTGCCTATGAATATGCTAACACTTATAGAAAGAATAAAGTGAGGGGAGTATGATAACTTTCATATTAAAATAATGATCTTATCACTTGAAATTGCCAATAATAAAATCCTCTCAAAATCAGGAAAAAGAAATTCACTGAGAGGACCATGCAAGAAAATGCAAAAGAAACAAGTTAGAGAATATCTAAGCAAGTTTTTTTTTTTCTTTTTTTTTTGCTTTGTCGCTGTCTCCCGCGTTTGCGAGGTAGCGCAAGGAAACAGACGAAAGAAATGGCCCAACCCACCCCCATACACATGTATATACATACGTCCACACACGCAAATATACATACCTACACAGCTTTCCATGGTTTACCCCAGACGCTTCACATGCCTTGATTCAATCCACTGACAGCACGTCAACCCCGGTATACCTCATCGCTCCAATTCACTCTATTCCTTGCCCTCCTTTCACCCTCCTGCATGTTCAGGCCCGGATCACACAAAATCTTTTTCACTCCATCTTTCCACCTCCAATTTGGTCTCCCTCTTCTCCTCGTTCCCTCCACCTCCGACACATATATCCTCTTGGTCAATCTTTCCTCACTCATTCTCTCCATGTGCCCAAACCATTTCAAAACACCCTCTTCTGCTCTCTCAACCACGCTCTTTTTATTTCCACACATCTCTCTTACCCTTACGTTACTTACTCGATCAAACCACCTCACACCACACATTGTCCTCAAACATCTCATTTCCAGCACATCCATCCTCCTGCGCACAACTCTATCCATAGCCCACGCCTCGCAACCATACAACATTGTTGGAACCACTATTCCTTCAAACATACCCATTTTTGCTTTCCGAGATAATGTTCTCGACTTCCACACATTCTTCAAGGCTCCCAGAATTTTCGCCCCCTCCCCCACCCTATGATCCGCTTCCGCTTTCATGGTTCCATCCACTGCCAGATCCACTCCCAGATATCTAAAACACTTCACTTCCTCCAGTTTTTCTCCATTCAAACTCACCTCCCAATTGACTTGACCCTCAACCCTACTGTACCTAATAACCTTGCTCTTATTCACATTTACTCTTAACTTTCTTCTTTCACACACTTTACCAAACTCAGTCACCAGCTTCTGCAGTTTCTCACATATATCAGCCACCAGCGCTGTATCATCAGCGAACAACTGACTCACTTCCCAAGCTCTCTAATCCCCAACAGACTTCATACTTGCCCCTCTTTCCAAAACTCTTGCATTCACCTCCCTAACAACCCCATCCATAAACAAATTAAACAACCTAAGCAAGTACCTCTGTAATAATAGTGGTAGATGCATAAAACTGTCATTCTAAATGGTACAAAAAAGGTAAAATGCTGTATAGTAGAGAAGAAACTACAAAATGCAGGCCCATATATGTATTGTTGCTTCCCATACTGTACAAACAGGTCATTACATATAGTAATTATGTCAACAACCAACTGCAACCATTTAATGTTAAGCAAAATCTGCATGCATGGAGAAAAGTATACCACTAGATATGATCTTCCATTCATCAAGAAAACACTCTACCCCTTATCAAAGGAAATTTTCCATGTCTTGTAGGGCCCCAAAAGATGGGGACCCAGGAGTGAAAAATTCCCTCCCTACACAATACAAACAAGTAATTACAGAATGCCTGAACAGGTGGTACAGGCATTATCTACCATAGTTCTACAGCAGACAAGGGAGTTACTGACCACTAAATGTTTTTGCCTAGCCCTCCAAATCTATTTAACATTACTATAAATGATAAAAATTATTCTCATAGATAATGTACAGTCATGGGGAGTCCCCATCCTCTTCAGGCCTGGGTTTAAAACCTGTCAGGTGGTTTATGTATGTAAAAAATGAATGATAAACTTGTGTAGAAGACTCCTAGATTACAAGAGTATTTCATGATTCTACCAAAATCATGTTCAAGTGTGAGAAATTACACACCCAAACCATCATGAGGAAAGGTACAACATATTAGTGGCCAACAGAAAGAAGCTGAGCTCCAACACCTAAAGCTGCTCTCAGCCTCATCATCCACCAAGAAGCCCAGTGCTGACACTAACTTGTTACAGATTCAGTACTGAGCTGTTTTGATGGCTCATATGTAGGACTGACTAGTCTGCAGGAATGCAATCATTTCTACTAAAGAGACAAAGGTCAATGAATGCATGCAAAGTATATCCAATTTACAAAAAACTATAAAAAGTTTTGAAAACATGAACTATAAAAGTATAAAGTCTTTTGACAATAATACCTTTTCTTACTAAGTTAGTGGGATACAAAAGAAAGTGACAGGGCAATGTTGAGTACGAACAGTTTGTATACTTAAGCTATTAACAGCATTATCCACAGGTGAGGGGGTAATGTGTTAGAATTAGTCCTGTTCTGTGTTAAAGTATTAGATACAGCCTCCTCTAAACATGAACTTCAGAATCTTGCCTTCCTGAGACAAGGTAAATTTTCCTTATTGCTAAAAGACACCCCTACATCCAAAAGAATAGAGGGATGCCTTACCTTAATGTTGTATTAATGTCACACTTATATTTTAGTACTGTGTCATCTCTCCTTCGGCACTGATAACCACTTGCAGACATCTGGGCATGGAATATGTATGGTTCCTGAAGCATTCTAGGTCCATATTTTGGGTCCTTTGAAAGGTATGAGCAAACCATCATGAAGCAAAGTTGGAAGAAATACAGTGCCCAGAAGCGAAATTCCCAAAATGAAGTGGCAGCCAGGAATAGTCAAGAAAGAACATCCTTCCCTTATGATAGCCTGAAGCACACTGAGAAGAGTTGCTGATGCTCACATTAAAAAACTAGTCTCAGCAACCAGATGTAAGATGATTACACCCTGGGAACATCATATGCTAACGCCCACAATAAACCTTAGCTGGGTATCAACTTTGAAAATATATGGGGGCAGACAATGTTTTTTTGTGGACACTACACATACTGACTCATATCTATTTAGTAACTATGAAGTAGCAAACATTAACAGAAATATAAAATTTAGCGAAGGACCTCTTAAGATATGCACTATATTTTCTATCTCTTTATCTATATCTAATAGGCCACTGGCAGAGGGCAACTCTAGTGCAGTGTTTTCAGAAGCTCCTACCTAATGTTCTTACTGAATATTTCTATCTAATATGGCTACCCAATGTTGTTCCATCCTAATACTTCTACCTAATGGAGGAAGCTGTAGAAGAAAAAAGTACAATATTTGAGCTTAACAAGGGAATGTGAAGTTGTTAGAGGAATCCAAGAAACAATCCATCACAAGAAAGTTAAGAGAATGGATGTGAGCAAATAAGGCTACTCATTAGCAAAGAACATGGTACACTACTTAATATCATAACTGTTGAAAGTGGCCGCAGTGTATTGTAAGCAATATGCCGTTCGGCATACATTTCTGTTATAAGACTTTAGTTAACTATGCAGGGGCAACATGATGGGCATTAAGACTATGAGAAATTAATGAACTACCCTTATTCATCCAGACAATAATGGGGATCTCTATATTGTTCAAATCAAGGAACTTGGGTTACAGAAATGAGAAACTTAACTAAAGATTCTTCTTCTGTAAACAGTAATTATCAACAGGAAATATGAGAAATGAAATCAGTCTGAAATGGATATAGAGGATTGCAATCAACAACTGCTGCCTTTAAAGAATAAAGATATCATCATGATAAAGGAGAAAGAAGAGGACAAGTAAAGGAAGTTCATGAGTGGTCCTGAAGCAAGCATAAACAATATGGAGGGAAAATTTATTAATGGTATGGAGAACATGAGACAAATTGGAACTGAAGCTGCACATTCAAGTATAACAACTGCTTGAAAGACTGAAAAAAAAATTGGTGTGAAAATACAGAAGGAAGAAGGCATACCTGAGATAGTGGTAAATAAAATGGAGAGGTTTGCTTATATATAAGGCATTGTCATTTGCTGAAGGATGTGAAGGACATAGCAACTGTGCTGTCAGGAGAGTGAAGCGGTGACTTGGATAACATCAGGGTTGATACAGACATAGAAATTATAAATTTTTTTTCACTATTTCAGTAATGAATAAAATGCTTAAATAGGTATACTGTATAATGAGCCAGACTAAAAACAAGACGAGCTGAAGGTAAGAAATCATATCAAGTTTGCTAAACAAACATAAGGAAGCATACACAGCAGTATCAGATTTTTGGTTTACCATGAACTGATCAATCAAGACAGTAAAGGCAAATACTTAAAACTGGTAAATGATTAAGGTAGAATGGACTGTGATGATTATTGTCATACAAGGAGGAGGGAAATAAAATGGCAGTGGATGGAACCATAGAAGCAGAAGTGAATCATAGGGTGGGGGAGGGGGCGAAAGTTCTGGGAGCGTTGAAAAATGTGTGGAAGCCGAGAATGTTATTTTGGAGAACAAAAATGGGTATGTTTGAAGGAATAGTGGTTCCAACAATGTTATATGGTTGCAAGGCATGGGCTATAGATAGAGTTGTGTGGAGGAGGGTGGATGTGCTGGAAATGAGATGTTTGAGGACAATATGTGGTGTGAGGTGGTTTGATCGAGTCAGTAATGAAAGGGTAAGAGAGATGTATGGTAATAAAAAGAGTGTGGTTGAGAGAGCAGAAGAGGGTGTTTTGAAATGGTTTGGTCACATGGAGAGAATGAGTGAGGAAAGATTGACAAAGAGGATATATGCGTCAGAGGTGGAGGGAACAAAAAGTGGGAGACCAAATTGGAGGTGGTAAGATGGAGTGAAAAAGATTTTGAGAGATCGGGGCCTGAACATGCAGGAGGGTGAAAGGCGTGCAAGGAATAGAGCGAATTGGAACGATGTGGTATACCGGGGTCGAGGTGCTGTCAATGGATTGAACCAGGGCATGTGAAGCGTCTAGGGTAAACCATGAAAAGTTGTGTGGGGCCTGGATGTGGAAAGGGAGCTGTGGTTTCGGTGCATTATACATGACAGCTAGAGATTGAGTGTGAACGAATGTGGCCTTTGTTGTCCTTTCCTAGCACTACCTCGAGCACATGCGGGGGGAGGGGGTTTTCATTTCATATGTGGCGGGGTGGCGACAGAAATGAATAAGGGCAGACAGTATGAATTATGTACATGTGTATATATGTATATGTCTGTGTGTATATATATAAGTATACGTTGAGGTGTGTATATATATATATATATATATATATATATATATATATATATATATATATATATATATATATATATATATATATATATACATATTTTCCCTGGGGATAGAGGAGAAAGAATACTTCCCACGTATTCCCTGCGTGTCGTAGAAGGCGACTAAAAGGGAGGGGAGCGGGGGGCTGGAAATCCTCCCCTCTCGTTTTTTTTTTTTCCCAAAAGAAGGAACGGAGAAGAGGTCCAGGTGAGGATATTCCCTCAAAGGCCCAGTCCTCTGTTCTTAACGCTACCTCGCTATCGCGGGAAATAGCGAATAGTATGAAAAAAAAAAAAAAGAAATATATATATATATATATTTTTTTTTTTTTTTTTTTTTATACTTTGTCGCTGTCTCCCGCGTTTGCGAGGTAGCGCAAGGAAACAGACGAAAGAAATGGCCCAACCCCCCCCATACACATGTACATACACACGTCCACACACGCAAATATACATACCTACACAGCTTTCCATGGTTTACCCCGGACGCTTCACATGCCTTGGTTCAATCCACTGACAGCACGTCAACCCCGGTATACCACATCACTCCAATTCGCTCTATTTCTTGCCCTCCTTTCACCCTCCTGCATGTTCAGGCCCCGATCACACAAAATCCTTTTCACTCCATCTTTCCACCTCCAATTTGGTCTCCCTCTTCTCCTCGTTCCCTCCACCTCCGACACATATATCCTCTTGGTCAATCTTTCCTCACTCATTCTCTCCATGTGCCCAAACCATTTCAAAACACCCTCTTCTGCTCTCTCAACCACGCTCTCAACCACGTTCATATATATATATATATATATATATGAACGAGGTGGCGCGTTTCGCCATAAGCAGTTGTGCTGGCTTCATGGTCTCCTGAGTGACGTCATGACTGCCAGACTCCATGATAACTCTCCTCTCATGACGATGAAGAGTTCCTTGCTTCAGAAGCATTCTTCAAGCAGGCCAGTGATATGGAGAACCAGCTGCGGAAAAGTTTGGCCTCACCTTTAATAGGAAGAAAGTGAACTACGCGGGAAACGGCGATCAAATTTAAAGAGGGAAGTCAGCACCACAAGTAAAGCATCCTCCTCGAGGCTCAGAGTGGGGTGCCTAAATGTGTGTGGATGTAACCAAGATGCGAAGACCCTTACTGGAAAAACAATCACTCTTGAAGTAGAACCTTCAGACACAATTGAAAATGTGAAGGAAAATAGTGAAATTGGAGAAAAATGTAGCTTAGACATTGAAGCTTATTGATACAGTGGTTAAACTGATGAGAACTGCTATTGACGTTTGTGTAAATAAATTATACATTTCCTTTTTTCCATAGCCAGAGGTTGAACCATTATGTGACATTCTTTTTTTTCATTCATTTCAAGCTAGAAGTTTCAGTTTTCTAAATTGTTTCTTACATTTCTCATATGTATATATATGTATGTGTGTGTGTGTGTATATGTGCGTATGTATGTGTATGTGTGTGTATGTGTATATGTATATTTTTTTTTTTTTTTTTTTTTTTTTTTATACTTTGTCGCTGTCTCCCGCGTTTGCGAGGTAGCGCAAGGAAACAGACGAAAGAAATGGCCCAACCCCCCCCCCCCATACACATGTACATACACTCGTCCACACACGCAAATATACATACCTACACAGCTTTCCATGGTTTACCCCAGACGCTTCACATGCCTTGATTCAATCCACTGACAGCACGTCAACCCCTGTATACCACATGACTCCAATTCACTCTATTTCTTGCCCTCCTTTCACCCTCCTGCATGTTCAGGCCCCGATCACACAAAATCCTTTTCACTCCATCTTTCCACCTCCAATTTGGTCTCCCTCTTCTCCTCGTTCCCTCCACCTCCGACACATATATCCTCTTGGTCAATCTCTCCTCACTCATTCTCTCCATGTGCCCAAACCATTTCAAAACACCCTCTTCTGCTCTCTCAACCACGCTCTTTTTATTTCCACACATCTCTCTCACCCTTACGTTACTTACTCGATCAAACCACCTCACACCACACATTGTCCTCAAACATCTCATTTCCAGCACATCCATCCTCCTGCGCACATCTCTATCCATAGCCCACGCCTCGCAACCATACAACATTGTTGGAACCACTATTCCCTCAAACATACCCATTTTTGCTTTCCGAGATAATGTTCTCGACTTCCACACATTTTTCAAGGCTCCCAAAATTTTCGCCCCCTCCCCCACCCTATGATCCACTTCCGCTTCCATGGTTCCATCCGCTGCCAGATCCACTCCCAGATATCTAAAACACTTCACTTCCTCCAGTTTTTCTCCATTCAAACTCACCTCCCAATTGACTTGACCCTCAACCCTACTGTACCTAATAACCTTGCTCTTATTCACATTTACTCTTAACTTTCTTCTTCCACACACTTTACCAAACTCAGTCACCAGCTTCTGCAGTTTCTCACATGAATCAGCCACCAGCGCTGTATCATCAGCGAACAACAACTGACTCACTTCCCAAGCTCTCTCATCCCCAACAGACTTCATACTTGCCCCTCTTTCCAGGACTCTTGCATTTACCTCCCTTACAACCCCATCCATAAACAAATGTATATATATATGTATATTATCCCTGGGGATAGGGGGTGAAAGAATACTTCCCACGTATTCCTTGCGTGTCGTAGAAAGCGACTAGAGGGGACGGGAGCGGGGGGCCAGAAATCCTCCCCTCCTTGTTTTAACTTTCTAAAATGGGAAACAGAAGAAGGAGTCACGCGGGGAGTGCTCATCCTCCTCGAAGGCTCAGAGTGGGGTGCCTAAATGTGTGTGGATGTAACCAAGATGTGAAAAAAGGAGAGATAGGTAGTATGTTTGAGGAAAGGAACCTGGATGTTTTGGCTCTGAGTGAAACGAAGCTCAAGGGTAAAGGGGAAGAGTGGTTTGGGAATGTCTGGGGAGTAAAGTCAGGGGTTAGTGAGAGGACAAGAGCAAGGGAAGGAGTAGCAATACTCCTGAAACAGGAGTTGTGGGAGTATGTGATAGAGTGTAAGAAAGTAAATTCTCGATTAATATGGGTAAAACTGAAAGTTGATGGAGAGAGGTGGGTGATTATTGGTGCATATGCACCTGGGCATGAGAAGAAAGATCAAGAGAGGCAAGTGTTTTGGGAGCAGCTGAATGAGTGTGTTAGTGGTTTTGATGCACGAGACCGGGTCATAGTGATGGGTGATTTGAATGCAAAGGTGAGTAATGTGGCAGTTGAGGGAATAATTGGTATACATGGGGTGTTCAGTGTTGTAAATGGAAATGGTGAAGAGCTTGTAGATTTATGTGCTGAAAAAGGACTGATGATTGGGAATACCTGGTTTAAAAAGCGAGATATACATAAGTATACTTATGTAAGTAGGAGAGATGGCCAGAGAGCATTATTGGATTACGTGTTAATTGACAGGCGTGCGAAAGAGAGACTTTTGGATGTTAATGTGCTGAGAGGTGCAACTGGAGGGATGTCTGACCATTATCTTGTGGAGGCTAAGGTGAAGATTTGTATGGGTTTTCAGAAAAGAAGAGTGAATGTTGGGGTGAAGAGGGTGGTGAGAGTAAGTGAGCTTGAGAAGGAGACCTGTGTGAGGAAGTACCAGGAGAGACTGAGTACAGAATGGAAAAAGGTGAGAACAATGGAAGTAAGGGGAGTGGGGGAGGAATGGGATGTATTTAGGGAATCAGTGATGGATTGTGCAAAAGATGCTTGTGGCATGAGAAGAGTGGGAGGTGGGTTGATTAGAAAGGGTAGTGAGTGGTGGGATGAAGAAGTAAGAGTATTAGTGAAAGAGAAGAGAGAGGCATTTGGACGATTTTTGCAGGGAAAAAATGCAATTGAGTGGGAGATGTATAAAAGAAAGAGACAGGAGGTCAAGAGAAAGGTGCAAGAGGTGAAAAAAAGGGCAAATGAGAGTTGGGGTGAGAGAGTATCATTAAATTTTAGGGAGAATAAAAAGATGTTCTGGAAGGAGGTAAATAAAGTGCGTAAGACAAGGGAGCAAATGGGAACTTCGGTGAAGGGCGCAAGTGGGGAGGTGATAACAAGTAGTGGTGATGTGAGAAGGAGATGGAGTGAGTATTTTGAAGGTTTGTTGAATGTGTTTGATGATAGAGTGGCAGATATAGGGTGTTTTGGTCGAGGTGGTGTGCAAAGTGAGAGGGTTAGGGAAAATGATTTGGTAAACAGAGAAGAGGTAGTGAAAGCTTTGCGGAAGATGAAAGCCGGCAAGGCAGCGGGTTTGGATGGTATTGCAGTGGAATTTATCAAAAAAGGGGGTGACTGTATTGTTGACTGGTTGGTAAGGTTATTTAATGTATGTATGACTCATGGTGAGGTGCCTGAGGATTGGCGGAATGCGTGCATAGTGCCATTGTACAAAGGCAAAGGGGATAAGAGTGAGTGCTCAAATTACAGAGGTATAAGTTTGTTGAGTATTCCTGGTAAATTATATGGGAGGGTATTGATTGAGAGGGTGAAGGCATGTACAGAGCATCAGATTGGGGAAGAGCAGTGTGGTTTCAGAAGTGGTAGAGGATGTGTGGATCAGGTGTTTGCTTTGAAGAATGTATGTGAGAAATACTTAGAAAAGCAAATGGATTTGTATGTAGCATTTATGGATCTGGAGAAGGCATATGATAGAGTTGATAGAGATGCTCTGTGGAAGGTACTTAGAATATATGGTGTGGGAGGCAAGTTGTTAGAAGCAGTGAAAAGTTTTTATCGAGGATGTAAGGCATGTGTATGTGTAGGAAGAGTGGAAAGTGATTGGTTCTCAGTGAATGTAGGTTTGCGGCAGGGGTGTGTGATGTCTCCATGGTTGTTTAATTTGCTTATGGATGGGGTTGTTAGGGAGGTGAATGCAAGAGTTTTGGAAAGAGGGGCAAGTATAAAGTCTGTTGTGGATGAGAGAGCTTGGGAAGTGAGTCAGTTGTTGTTCGCTGATAATACAGCGCTGGTGGCTGATTCATGTGCGAAACTGCAGAAGCTGGTGACTGAGTTTGGTAAAGTGTGTGAAAGAAGAAAGTTAAGAGTAAATGTGAATAAGAGCAAGGTTATTCGGTACAGTAGGGTTGAGGGTCATGTCAATTGGGAGGTAAGTTTGAATGGAGAAAAACTAGAGGAAGTAAAGTGTTTTAGATATCTGGGAGTGGATCTGGCAGTGGATGGAACCATGGAAGCGGAAGTATCCTGGGAGCCTTGAAGAATGTTTGGAAGACGAGAACATTATCTCAGAAAGCAAAAATGGGTATGTTTGAAGGAATAGTGGTTCCAACAATGTTGTATGGTTGCGAGGCGTGGGCTATGCATAGAGTTGTGCGCAGGAGGGTGGATGTGCTGGGAATGAGATGTTTGAGGACAATATGTGGTGTGAGGTGGTTTGATCGAGTAAGTAATGTAAAGGTAAGAGAAATGTGTGGAAATAAAAAGAGGGTGGTTGAGAGAGCAGAAGAGGGTGTTTTGAAATGGTTTGGGCACATGGAGAGAATGAGTGAGGAAAATTGACCAAGAGGATATATGTGTAGGAGGTGGAGGGAACGAGGAGAAGTGGGAGACCAAATTGGAGGTGGAAAGATGGAGTGAAAAAGATTTTGAGTGATCGGGGTCAGAACATGCAGGAGGGTGAAAGGTGGGCAAGGAATAGAGTGAATTGGATCGATGTGGTATACCGGGGTCGACGTGCTGTCAATGGATTGAATCAGGGCATGTGGAACGTCTGGGGTAAACCATGGAAAGTTCTGTGGGGCCTGGATGTGGAAAGGGAGCTGTGGTTTCGGGCATTATTACAAGACAGCTAGAGACTGAGTGTGAACGAATGGGGCCTTTGTTGTCTTTTCCTAGCGCTACCTCGCACACATGAGGGGGGAGGGGGATATTATTCCATGTGTGGCGAGGTGGCGATGGGAATAAATAAAGGCAGACAGTATGAATTATGTACATGTGTATATATGTATATGTCTGTGTGTGTATATATATGTGTACATTGAGATGTATAGGTATGTATATTTGCGTGTGTGGACGTGTATGTATATACATGTGTATAGGGGTGGGTTTGGCCATTTGTTTCGTCTGTTTCCTTTCGCTACCTCGCAAACGCAGGAGACAGCGGCAAAAAAAGAAAAAAAAAAAAAATATATATAT
The DNA here is from genome assembly GCF_036320965.1 of Panulirus ornatus. Lineage (NCBI taxonomy): Eukaryota > Metazoa > Arthropoda > Malacostraca > Decapoda > Palinuridae > Panulirus > Panulirus ornatus. Next base: position 85,402,674 of record NC_092227.1, read on the forward strand.
ATATATATATATATATATATATATATATATATATATATATATATATATATATATATATATATTTCAACAAAGCAAAATAAATAAATAAAATATATAAATATATATATATTTTTTTTTTTTTTATACTTTGTCGCTGTCTCCCGCGTTTGCGAGGTAGCGCAAGGAAACAGACGAAAGAAATGGCCCAACCCCCCCCCCATACACATGTATATACATACGTCCACACACGCAAATATACATACCTACACAGCTTTCCATGGTTTACCCCAGACGCTTCACATGCCTTGATTCAATCCACTGACGGCACGTCAACCCCGGTATACCTCATCGCTCCAATTCACTCTATTCCTTGCCCTCCTTTCACCCTCCTGCATGTTCAGGCCCCGATCACACAAAATCTTTTTCACTCCATCTTTCCACCTCCAATTTGGTCTCCCTCTTCTCCTCATTCCCTCCACCTCCGACACATATATCCTCTTGGTCAATCTTTCCTCACTCATTCTCTCCATGTGCCCAAACCACTTCAAAACACCCTCTTCTGCTCTCTCAACCACGCTCTTTTTATTTCCACACATCTCTCTTACCCTTACGTTACTCACTCGATTAAACCACCTCACACCACACATTGTCCTCAAACATCTCATTTCCAGCACATCCATCCTCCTGCGCACAACTCTATCCATAGCCCACGCCTCGCAAACATACAATATTGTTGGAACCACTATTCCTTCAAACATACCCATTTTTGCTTTCCGAGATAATGTTCTCGACTTCCACACATTCTTCAAGGCCCCCAGAATTTTCGCCCCCTCCCCCACCCTATGATCCACTTCCGCTTCCATGGTTCCATCCGCTGCCAGATCCACTCCCAGATATATAAAACACTTCACTTCCTCCAGTTTTTCTCCATTCAAACTCACCTCCCAATTGACTTGACCCTCAACCCTACTGTACCTAATAACCTTGCTCTTATTCACATTTACTCTTAACTTTCTTCTTCCACACACTTTACCAAACTCAGTCACCAGCTTCTGCAGTTTCTCACATGAATCAGCCACCAGCGCTGTATCATCAGCGAACAACAACTGACTCACTTCCCAAGCTCTCTCATCCCCAACAGACTTCATACTTGCCCCTCTTTCCAAAACTCTTGCATTTACCTCCCTAACAACCCCATCCATAAACAAATTAAACAACCATGGAGACATCACACACCCCTGCCGCAAACCTACATTCACTGAGAACCAATCATTTTCCTCTCTTCCTACACGTACACATGCCTTACATCCTCGATAAAAACTTTTCACTGCTTCTAACAACTTTCCTCCCACACCATATATTCTTAATACCTTCCACAGAGCATCTCTATCAACTCTATCATATGCCTTCTCCAGATCCATAAATGCTACATACAAATCCATTTGCTTTTCTAAGTATTTCTCACATACATTCTTCAAAGCAAACACCTGATCCACACATCCTCTACCACTTCTGAAACCACACTGCTCTTCCCCAATCTGATGCTCTGTACATGCCTTCACCCTCTCAATCAATACCCTCCCATATAATTTACCAGGAATACTCAACAAACTTATACCTCTGTAATTTGAGCACTCACTCTTATCCCCTTTGCCTTTGTACAATGGCACTATGCACGCATTCCGCCAATCCTCAGGCACCTCACCATGAGTCATACATACATTAAATAACCTTACCAACCAGTCAACAATACAGTCACCCCCTTTTTTGATAAATTCCACTGCAATACCATCCAAACCCGCTGCCTTGCCGGCTTTCATCTTCCGCAAAGCTTTCACTACCTCTTCTCTGTTTACCAAATCATTTTCCCTAACCCTCTCACTTTGCACACCACCTCGACCAAAACACCCTATATCTGCCACTCTATCATCAAACACATTCAACAAACCTTCAAAATACTCACTCCATCTCCTTCTCACATCACCACTACTTGTTTTCACCTCCCCATTTGCGCCCTTCACTGAAGTTCCCATTTGCTCCCTTGTCTTACGCACTTTATTTACCTCCTTCCAGAACATCTTTTTATTCTCCCTAAAATTTAATGATACTCTCTCACCCCAACTCTCATTTGCCCTTTTTTTCACATCTTGCACCTTTCTCTTGACCTCCTGTCTCTTTCTTTTATACATCTCCCACTCAATTGCATTTTTTCCCTGCAAAAATCGTCCAAATGCCTCTCTCTTCTCTTTCACTAATACTCTTACTTCTTCATCCCACCACTCACTACCCTTTCTAATCAACCCACCTCCCACTCTTCTCATGCCACAAGCATCTTTTGCGCAATCCATCACTGATTCCCTAAATACATCCCATTCCTCCCCCACTCCCCTTGCTTCCATTGTTCTCACCTTTTTCCATTCTGTACTCAGTCTCTCCTGGTACTTCCTCACACAGGTCTCCTTCCCAAGCTCACTTACTCTCACCACCCTCTTCACCCCAACATTCTCTCTTCTTTTCTGAAAACCCATACAAATCTTCACCTTAGCCTCCACAAGATAATGATCAGACATCCCTCCAGTTGCACCTCTCAGCACATTAACATCCAAAAGTCTCTCTTTCGCACGCCTGTCAATTAACACGTAATCCAATAACGCTCTCTGGCCATCTCTCCTACTTACATAAGTATACTTATGTATATCTCGCTTTTTAAACCAGGTATTCCCAATCATCAGTCCTTTTTCAGCACATAAATCTACAAGCTCTTCACCATTTCCATTTACAACACTGAACACCCCATGTATACCAATTATTCCCTCAACTGCCACATTACTCACCTTTGCATTCAAATCACCCATCACTATAACCCGGTCTCGTGCATCAAAACCACTAACACACTCATTCAGCTGCTCCCAAAACACTTGCCTCTCTTGATCTTTCTTCTCATGCCCAGGTGCATATGCACCAATAATCACCCACCTCTCTCCATCAACTTTCAGTTTTACCCATATTAATCGAGAATTTACTTTCTTACACTCTATCACATACTCCCACAACTCCTGTTTCAGGAGTATTGCTACTCCTTCCCTTGCTCTTGTCCTCTCACTAACCCCTGACTTTACTCCCCAGACATTCCCAAACCACTCTTCCCCTTTACCCTTGAGCTTCGTTTCACTCAGAGCCAAAACATCCAGGTTCCTTTCCTCAAACATACTACCTATCTCTCCTTTTTTCACATCTTGGTTACATCCACACACATTTAGGCACCCCACTCTGAAATATATATATATATATATTTCAACAATCTTGTTTACCAGCTATTCATAATATGAATTTCGAATGTGATTACCTTCTTATACTGAGAAAGATTAGCTATAAAATTAAAACAAAGGACTTTTATTCCACTGAAAATTTGGAAATTTTTCTGGAAGTCATACAAATCTATATTCAAAAAGTGTCTTTACATCTTGGATATTATCTAAATTTTTTTTTTAGATATCTTGTAAATGATTCTGCCCTCTTACTAATTTAGTTTTGACCAATATAAGAAAAACAGCTTCTCTGAATGTTGAACAAAAAAATAATTTGCTCTTTGGTGGATAACAGACATTTTTCAGGAACCTGACTGAAAATTATTTGTACAGTGAAAGGTTTAAGAAAGTGGCCTAGCCTACCTTCCCCTGACTTTCAGATACTTTTCAGGGTGGCATACTTCAGAGAGATTAAAAGTACATGATATAAAAATGAAGTGGTCAGGATAGATTATACAACCTTCCCTTTAATTGATTTGAGGAATGCTGAGGACCTTCAGTAAAAGCCATCCCACTCGCTAACATATGTTGCCACATGTTATTGACCATACATTTACACCACTTTTTATTCTTATGAATGCACTATTTGCACCAAGATACATCAAACCAATGAAAATGCAGCAAATGTAGAAAGGTACATATTCAGGCTATAAAGTGGCACATGGTAATGTAGTTGAGGGACATGTAAAGACTTAAAACCCATCTAAGAATTCTTGGATGGATATACCACTTCCTCAATACTTATGTGATATCTGTACAACTCTGTTAAAACTGAAATTCATATAATCTTTGACATATCTTCTTTAGGAATATTAGGTAGACACATTAGAGAGAAGCAGTTGGTAGGAAGATTAAGTATAAGCCTCTAAAATCACTGCACTAGAGTAGCCCTCTGCTAATATCCTGTTAAAGGTAAAACACTAAAGGCCAAGAAGCAGCACTGGAGTTCACTGATTATAGACTATTTCCCAGTGGTCACCTCCCTGAGGGAGGTCCTGGATGGAGAAGGCATCATAGACATAGATTGATGGGTAGATTTTCAAAAATGATAGAAAATCAACCTATACAGTCCCTTTTAACATCCAGGGTCCTAATTTGTGTACTACTTTGCCTTAAGTCATTAGAAAACATTATGGAATGTTTACTGAAAAAGTTGGAAATAAATAAATTAAAAAAAAGCATGGACTAGTACCTACGTAGTATGCCAGACCAACCAAGATATGATAACATCATCAGCTTCAGGGTCTGTGCTCCAACAGTTTGACTGATTAGGAAAGCAACACAACATTTTGGTTATGGAACAAGATTCAGGGGCTAGAAGAACAGTATGAAGCCAAAAACAAAAGATTTAGGTCTCCTCAAGACATTTAGCACAATCTTAAATTTTCCCTGGACTAATATCCCACATAATCCACAATCCTAGGGATATGATCTGAACAGTACCATCGTTCCACCCTAAGAGTAACTTAAAGACATCTATGTTCTGCTGGCCTCAAACCTAGAAAGGAAAGCAAGGCTCTGTTTGTGTTCCAGTGGGACTCTAAAACTTAAGAATCTTCAACAAAAAAATAGATCTGTATGAAGATTCAACTGCTTCTTAACCGAGGTTGTGTTGCAGCCAAAACTTATGAAAGATAAGAAAACAAAGTGAAAAACCTACTATCAATGGTTAACAGGCCTGCAAAGATAATGGTCGAGTGAGAGACAAATTTGGCTGGCAGCTCACTGCCACCTACCTACAGCACCATGACATCTCAGACCTGAGTGGGTTGTTATATGATGCTAGGTCTCTCTGGATATGCATAAGCTGGCCTCATAAATGTTATGGTGGTCAAAAAAGGGGTGAATCCTTATGGATATATCATATTCTGGGGCTTAAACAGCATTTTAATCCAAGCAAGGGTTCCATTCATTAGTGGATTAAATAGTAACAGCATATTTTACATCAAATGTTAGATAAAACATACATGATATCAAAGAATATACTTTAATCCAATTACAATGCATTCTCATAACATGGGTTTTACTTGTTTCCTGAATTCAGGACTTATTAGTATGTGTAAGAGCAACTCATTGTGAAATTAAACAGTGAATTAATAATCAGCATTGGCAATATGATATGAGGTATATATACTGATGAGTGAATGACTGAAGGAAAAAAAGCTTAGAAAAACTAAAGAATCTGCAAAATACAGGTTCAACAATGGATGAATTAATCAAAAAGAAAATCATGACTAAAAACCATATATATCATCTCAATTACCAAGAGAGAAAAACCAGGAAAGTGATTGTGCACTAAAGTCCCACTTGTGATAAAAAGCCAATTCGACAGCCCATAAACACGACAAGTCTATAGTTGCATGCAACATTTAAAGCACAACTGTATTCACTGGGTTTTTCCTTTCACAATTCATCAAATTTTCAAATAGTCTCTCTTTATAAGTTAACTCCTTGCTTCAACATATAAATGTTCCTAGCAAAAATACAGATATGCTTGAGGAAAGAAAGGAATTCACCAGATTGAATGTGGAGTACACTGTATCATTATAGAGAGAAAGAACTGTCATGGCATGTGCATTAAAAATATAAATTCAGATTTAAAGTTCTAAGACTTCCTCTCAAATATATGTCAAGAATCTATGGTAATCTACCACTGATTAATAAGTAATATTTCTGAGATTATCACCAACATTCTTATTACAGACAATATAGGTGAACTGAAGCTAAAGAATAAAGGTTACCGTTAAATGTTGTGAAGCATCATTAATGTTTGATGGTAAAATGTTTTTGATAAAGTAAGCGTAATTTGTAGGGAAATGGAAACTATAAACAGTTTAAATCATCATTATGAAACTCCTAATTCTCAACCAATAGACTACTTTTGATGTATTCCTCATGAGAATCATATATATGCAAAATGTTTTTCAGCTTATGTTTATCATTAAAAAAGTCCTAACAATGTGTTATAGCATATGAAAGCAATTTTTGTTTTCTAGTTTGTGACAAACACAAAATCTAAAGATTTAAGGAAAATTATTTCTTGGTGAAAATTTCCTCTGATGTTTTTAACGATAGTTGACTAATCACTGCAGATGAAGCTAAATCTCTGTCAATGTGAACTTAACAGCACCCTCTACATTATTGACAAAAATACAGTCTGCCAACTTTATACCTGGCCACCATTCACAAACACTACACCTCCAAAATCCTCATGGTCTACAATGGAGTTACCATCTTTCTCTAATCCTCTTGAATCTCTTCCTACATAAACTCCAGTCACCACATGCAATTCCCAGTGTGTAAGTCCTCTCAATCACAGCACAACATTTTGACACGACTCAACACAAAAAAGCAACACTATATTAAGCAATTAGAAATGTATAGGTATGTATATGTACGTGTGTGGGCGTGTATGTATATACACGTATATGTGGGTGGGTTAGGCCATTCCTTGCACTAACTCGGGAGACAGCAACAAAGTATAATAAAGTATATATGGTTTCGGTGCATTAAACATGACAGCTAAAGACTGAGTGTTAACGAATGTGGCCTTTATTGTCCTTTCCTAGCGCTACCTCGCGTACATGCGGGGGGAGGGGAGGTATCATTTCATGTGTGGCGGGGTGGCGACAGGAATGAATGAAGGCAGCAAGTATGAATTATGTATATCTGTATATATGTCTGTGTATGTATATATATGTATACATTGAAATGTATAGCTATGAATATGTGCATGTGTGGACGTGCATGTATATACACGTGTATGTGGATGGGTTGGGCCATTCTTTCATCTGTTTCCTTGTGCTAACTAGCTAATGCGGGAGACAGCGACAAAGTATAATAAAAAAAATAAAGCATATATATATATATATATATATATATATATATATATATATATATATATATATATATATATATATATATATATATATATTTATATTTATTTATTTATTATACTTTGTCGCTGTCTCCCGCGTTTGCGAGGTAGCGCAAGGAAACAGACGAAAGAAATGGCCCAACCCCCCCCATACACATGTATATACATACGTCCACACACGCAAATATACACACCTACACAGCTTTCCATGGTTTACCCCAGACACTTCACATGCCTTGATTCAATCCAATGACAGCACGTCAACCCCGGTATACCACATCGCTCTAATTCACTCTATTCCTTGCCCTCCTTTCACCCTCCTGCATGTTCAGGCCCCGATCACACAAAATCTTTTTCACTCCATCTTTCCACCTCCAATTTGGTCTCCCTCTTCTCCTCGTTCCCTCCACCTCCGACACATATATCCTCTTGGTCAATCTTTCTTCACTCATTCTCTCCATGTGCCCAAACCACTTCAAAACACCCTCTTCTGCTCTCTCAACCACGCTCTTTTTATTTCCACACATCTCTCTTACCCTTACGTTACTCACTCGATCAAACCACCTCACACCACACATTGTCCTCAAACATCTCATTTCCAGCACATCCATCCTCCTGCGCACAACTCTATCCATAGCCCACGCCTCGCAACCATACAACATTGTTGGAACCACTATTCCTTCAAACATACCCATTTTTGCTTTACGAGATAATGTTCTCGACTTCCACACATTCTTCAAGGCTCCCAGAATTTTCGCCCCCTCCCCCACCCTATGATCCACTTCCGCTTCCATGGTTCCATCCGCTGCCAGATCCACTCCCAGATATCTAAAACACTTCACTTCCTCCAGTTTTTCTCCATTCAAACTCACCTCCCAATTGACTTGACCCTCAACCCTACTGTACCTAATAACCTTGCTCTTATTCACATTTACTCTTAACTTTCTTCTTTCACACACTTTACCAAACTCAGTCACCAGCTTCTGCAGTTTCTCACATGAATCAGCCACCAGCGCTGTATCATCAGCGAACAACAACTGACTGACTTCCCAAGCTCTCTCATCCCCAACAGACTTCATACTTGCCCCTCTTTCCAAAACTCTTGCATTCACCTCCCTAACAACCCCATCCATAAACAAATCAAACAACCATGGAGACATCACACACCCCTGCCGCAAACCTACATTCACTGAGAACCAATCACTTTCCTCTCTTCCTACACGTACACATGCCTTACATCCTCGATAAAAACTTTTCACTGCTTCTAACAACTTTCCTCCCACACCATATATTTTTAATACCTTCCACAGAGCATCTCTATCAACTCTATCATATGCCTTCTCCAGATCCATAAATGCTACATACAAATCCATTTGCTTTTCTAAGTATTTCTCACATACATTCTTCAAAGCAAACACCTGATCCACACATCCTCTACCACTTCTGAAACCACACTGCTCTTCCCCAATCTGATGCTCTGTACATGCCTTCACCCTCTCAATCAATACCCTCCCATATAATTTACCAGGAATACTCAACAAACTTATACCTCTGTAATTTGAGCACTCACTCTTATCCCCTTTGCCTTTGTACAATGGCACTATGCACGCATTCTGCCAATCCTCAGGCACCTCACCATGAGTCATACATACATTACATAACCTTACCAACCAGTCAACAATACAGTCACCCCCTTTTTTAATAAATTCCACTGCAATACCATCCCAACCTGCTGCCTTGCCGGCTTTCATCTTCCGCAAAGCTTTTACTACCTCTTCTCAGTTTACCAGATCATTTTCCCTAACCCTCTCACTTTGCACACCACCTCGACCAAAACACCCTATATCTGCCACTCTATCATCAAACACATTCAACAAACCTTCAAAATACTCACTCCATCTCCTTCTCACATCACCACTACTTGTTATCACCTCCCCATTTGCGCCCTTCACTGAAGTTCCCATTTGCTCCCTTGTCTTACGCACTTTATTTACCTCCTTCCAGAACATCTTTTTATTCTCCCTAAAATTTAATGATACTCTCTCACCCCAACTCTCATTTGCCCTTTTTTTCACCTCTTGCACCTTTCTCTTGACCTCCTGTCTCTTTCTTTTATACATCTCCCACTCAATTGCATTTTTTCCCTGCAAAAATCGTCCAAATGCCTCTCTCTTCTCTTTCACTAATACTCTTACTTCTTCATCCCACCACTCACTACCCTTTCTAATCAACCCATCTCCCACTCTTCTCATGCCACAAGCATCTTTTGCGCAATCCATCACTGATTCCCTAAATACATCCCATTCCTCCCCCACTCCCCTTACTTCCATTGTTCTCACCTTTTTCCATTCTGTACTCAGTCTCTCCTGGTACTTCCTCACACAAGTTTCCTTCCCAAGCTCACTTACTCGCACCACCCTCTTCACCCCAACATTCACTCTTCTTTTCTGAAAACCCATACAAATCTTCACCTTAGCCTCCACAAGATAACGATCAGACATCCCTCCAGTTGCACCTCTCAGCACATTAACATCCAAAAGTCTCTCTTTCGCGTGCCTGTCAATTAACACGTAATCCAATAACGCTCTCTGGCCATCTCTCCTACTTACATAAGTATACTTATGTATATCTCACTTTTTAAACCAGGTATTCCCAATCATCAGTCCTTTTTCAGCACATAAATCTACAAGCTCTTCACCATTTCCATTTACAACACTGAACACCCCATGTATACCAATTATTCCCTCAACTGCCACATTACTCACCTTTGCATTCAAATCACCCATCACTATAACCCGGTCTCGTGCATCAAAACCACTACCACACTCATTCAGCTGCTCCCAAAACACTTGCCTCTCATGATCTTTCTTCTCATGCCCAGGTGCATATGCACCAATAATCACCCATCTCTCTCCATCAACTTTCAGTTTTACCCATATTAATCGAGAATTTACTTTCTTACATTCTATCACATACTCCCACATATATCATATATATATGAGAGGGTTAGGGAAAATGATTTGGTAAACAGAGAAGAGGTAGTAAAAGCTTTGCGGAAGATGAAAGCCGGCAAGGCAGCAGGTTTGGATGGTATTGCAGTGGAATTTATTAAAAAAGGGGGTGACTGTATTATTGACTGGTTGGTAAGGTTATCTAATGTATGTATGACTCATGGTGAGGTGCCTGAGCATTGGCGGAATGCGTGCATAGTGCCATTGTACAAAGGCAAAGGGGATAAGAGTGAGTACTCAAATTACAGAGGTATAAGTTTGTTGAGTATTCCTGGTAAATTATATGGGAGGGTATTGATCGAGAGGGTGAAGGCATGTACAGAGCATCAGATTGGGGAAGAGCAGTGTGGTTTCAAAAGTGGTAGAAGATGTGTGGATCAGGTGTTTGCTTTGAAGAATGTATGTGAGAAATACTTAGAAAAGCAAATGGATTTGTATGTAGCATTTATGGATGTGGAGAGGGCATATGATAGAGTTGATAGAGATGCTCTGTGGAAGGTATTAAGAATATATGGTGTGGGAGGCAAGTTGTTAGAAGCAGTGAAAAGTTTTTATCGAGGATGTAAGGAATGTGTATGTGTAGGAAGAGAGGAAAGTGACTGGTTCTCAGTGAATGTAGGTTTGCGGCAGGGGTGTGTGATGTCTCCATGGTTGTTTAATTTGTTTATGGATGGGGTTGTTAGGGAGGTGAATGCAAGAGTTTTGGAAAGAGGGGCAAGTATGAAGTCTGTTGGGGATGAGAGAGCTTGGGAAGTCAGTCAGTTGTTGTTCGCTGATGATACAGCGCTGGTGGCTGATTCATGTGAGAAACTGCAGAAGCTGGTGACTGAGTTTGGTAAAGTGTGTGACAGAAGAAAGTTAAGAGCAAATGTGAATAAGAGCAAGGTAATTAGGTACAGTAGAGTTGAGGGTCAAGTCAATTGGGAGGTAAGTTTGAATGGAGAAAAACTGGAGGAAAAAAAGTGTTGTAGATATCTGGGAGTGGATCTGGCAGCGGATGGAACCATGGAAGCGGAAGTGGATCATAGGGTGGGGGAGGGGGCGAAAATCCTGGGAGCCTTGAAGAATGTGTGGAAGTCGAGAACATTATCTCGGAAAGCAAAAATGGGTATGTTTGAAGGAATAGTGGTTCCAACAATGTTGTATGGTTGCGAGGCGTGGGCTATGGATAGAGTTGTGCGCAGGAGGATGGATGTGCTGGAAATGAGATGTCTGAGGACAATGTGTGGTGTGAGGTGGTTTGATCGAGTAAGTAACTTAAGGGTAAGAGAGATGTGTGGAAATAAAAAGAGCGTGGTTGAGAGAGCAGAAGAGGGCGTTTTGAAATGGTTTGGGCACATGGAGGGAATGAGTGAGGAAAGATTGACCTAGAGGATATATGTGTCGGAGGTGGAGGGAACGAGGAGAAGTGGGAGACCAAATTGGAGGTGGAAAGATGGAGTGAAAAAGATTTTGTGTGATCGGGGCCTAAACATGCAGGAGGGTGAAAGTAGGGCAAGGAATACAGTGAATTGATCGATGTGGTATACCGGGGTTGACGTGTTGTCAGTGGATTGAATCAGGGCATGTGAAGCGTCTGGGGTAAACCATGGAAAGCTGTGTAGGTATGTATATTTGCGTGTGTGGACGTATGTATATACATGTGTATGGGGGTGGGTTGGGCCATTTCTTTCGTCTGTTTCCTTGCGCTACCTTGCAAACGCGGGAGACAGCGGCAAAAAAAAAAATATATATATATATCTATATCATATGATAGAGTTGATAGAGATGCTCTGTGGAAGGTATTAAGAATATATGGTGTGGGAGGAAAGTTGTTAGAAGCAGTGAAAAGTTTTTATCGAGGATGTAAGGCATGTGTACGTGTACGAAGAGAGGAAAGTGATTGGTTCTCAGTGAATGTAGGTTTGCGGCAGGGGTGTGTGATGTCTCCATGGTTGTTTAATTTGTTTATGGATGGGGTTGTTAGGGAGGTAAATGCAAGAGTTTTGGAAAGAGGGGCAAGTATGAAGTCTGTTGGGGATGAGAGAGCTTGGGAAGTGAGTCAGTTGTTGTTCGCTGATGATACAGCGCTGGTGGCTGATTCATGTGAGAAACTGCAGAAACTGGTGACTGAGTTTGGTAAAGTGTGTGGAAGAAGAAAGTTAAGAGTAAATGTGAATAAGAGCAAGGTTATTAGGTACAGTAGGGTTGAGGGTCAAGTCAATTGGGAGGTGAGTTTGAATGGAGAAAAACTGGAGGAAGTGAAGTGTTTTAGATATCTGGGAGTGGATCTGGCAGCGGATGGAACCATGGAAGCGGAAGTGGATCATAGGGTGGGGGAGGGGGCGAAAATTCTGGGGGCCTTGAAGAATGTGTGGAAGTCGAGAACATTATCTCGGAAAGCAAAAATGGGTATGTTTGAAGGAATAGTGGTTCCAACAATGTTGTATGGTTGCGAGGCGTGGGCTATGGATAGAGTTGTGCGCAGGAGGATGGATGTGCTGGAAATGAGATGTTTGAGGACAATGTGTGGTGTGAGGTGGTTTGATCGAGTGAGTAACGTAAGGGTAAGAGAGATGTGTGGAAATAAAAAGAGCGTGGTTGAGAGAGCAGAAGAGGGTGTTTTGAAGTGGTTTGGGCACATGGAGAGGATGAGTGAGGAAAGATTGACCAAGAGGATATATGTGTCGGAGGTGGAGGGAACAAGGAGAAGAGGGAGACCAAATTGGAGGTGGAAAGATGGAGTGAAAAAGATTTTGTGTGATCGGGGGCCTGAACATGCAGGAGGGTGAAAGGAGGGCAAGGAATAGAGTGAATTGGAGCGATGTGGTATACCGGGGTTGACGTGCTGTCAGTGGATTGAATCAAGGCATGTGAAGCGTCTGGGGTAAACCATGGAAAGCTGTGTAGGTATGTATATTTGCGTGTGTGGACGTATGTATATACATGTGTATGGGGGGGGGGGTTGGGCCATTTCTTTCGTCTGTTTCCTTGCGCTACCTCGCAAACGCGGGAGACAGCGACAAAGTATAATAAAATAATAATAATCTATATCATTTATAATACTTTGTTGCTGTCTCCCACATTAGCGAGGTAGCGCAAGGAAACAGATGAAAGAATCGCCCAACTCACCCACATACACATGTATATACACACACGTCCACACACGCACATATACATACCTATACATCTCAACGTATACATATATATACATACACAGACATATACATATATACACATGTACATAATTCATACTTGCTGCCTTTATTCATTCCCGTCGCCACCCCGCCACACATGAAATGACAACCCCCTTCCCCTTATACGCGCGAGGTAGTGCTACAAAAAGACAACAAAGGCCGCATTCGTTCACACTCAGCCTCTAGCTGTCATGTATAATGCACCGAAACCACAGCGCCCTTTCCACATCCAGGCCCCATAAAACTTTCCATGGTTTACCTCAGACGCTTCACATGCCCTGGTTCAATCCAGTGACAGCATGTCGACCCTGGTATACCACATCGTTCCAATTCACACTATTCCTTGCAAGGTTTTCATCCTCCTGCATGTTCAGGCCCTAATTGCTCAAAATCTTTTTCACTCCATCGTTCCACCTCCAATTTGGTGTCCTACTTCTTCTCATTCCCTCCACCTCTCACACATATATCTTCTTTGTCAATCTCTCCTCACTCGCTCTCTCCATGCAACCAAACCATTTCAAAACACCCTCTTCTGTTCTCTCAACCACACTCTTTTTAATTCCATGCATCTCTCTTGCCCTTTCATTACTTACTCAATCAAACCAACTCACACCACACATTGTCCTCAAACATCTCATTTCCAGCACATCCATCCTCCTGCGCACAACTCTATCCATAGCCCACGCCTCGCAACCATACAACATTGTTGGAACCACTATTCCTTCAAACATACCCATTTTTGCTTTACGAGATAATGTTCTCGACTTCCACACATTCTTCAAGGCTCCCAGAATTTTCGCCCCCTCCCCCACCCTATGATCCACTTCCGCTTCCATGGTTCCATCCGCTGCCAGATCCACTCCCAGATATCTAAAACACTTCACTTCCTCCAGTTTTTCTCCATTCAAACTCACCTCCCAATTGACTTGACCCTCAACCCTACTGTACCTAATAACCTTGCTCTTATTCACATTTACTCTTAACTTTCTTCTTTCACACACTTTACCAAACTCAGTCACCAGCTTCTGCAGTTTCTCACATGAATCAGCCACCAGCGCTGTATCATCAGCGAACAACAACTGACTGACTTCCCAAGCTCTCTCATCCCCAACAGACTTCATACTTGCCCCTCTTTCCAAAACTCTTGCATTCACCTCCCTAACAACCCCATCCATAAACAAATCAAACAACCATGGAGACATCACACACCCCTGCCGCAAACCTACATTCACTGAGAACCAATCACTTTCCTCTCTTCCTACACGTACACATGCCTTACATCCTCGATAAAAACTTTTCACTGCTTCTAACAACTTTCCTCCCACACCATATATTTTTAATACCTTCCACAGAGCATCTCTATCAACTCTATCATATGCCTTCTCCAGATCCATAAATGCTACATACAAATCCATTTGCTTTTCTAAGTATTTCTCACATACATTCTTCAAAGCAAACACCTGATCCACACATCCTCTACCACTTCTGAAACCACACTGCTCTTCCCCAATCTGATGCTCTGTACATGCCTTCACCCTCTCAATCAATACCCTCCCATATAATTTACCAGGAATACTCAACAAACTTATACCTCTGTAATTTGAGCACTCACTCTTATCCCCTTTGCCTTTGTACAATGGCACTATGCACGCATTCTGCCAATCCTCAGGCACCTCACCATGAGTCATACATACATTACATAACCTTACCAACCAGTCAACAATACAGTCACCCCCTTTTTTAATAAATTCCACTGCAATACCATCCCAACCTGCTGCCTTGCCGGCTTTCATCTTCCGCAAAGCTTTTACTACCTCTTCTCAGTTTACCAGATCATTTTCCCTAACCCTCTCACTTTGCACACCACCTCGACCAAAACACCCTATATCTGCCACTCTATCATCAAACACATTCAACAAACCTTCAAAATACTCACTCCATCTCCTTCTCACATCACCACTACTTGTTATCACCTCCCCATTTGCGCCCTTCACTGAAGTTCCCATTTGCTCCCTTGTCTTACGCACTTTATTTACCTCCTTCCAGAACATCTTTTTATTCTCCCTAAAATTTAATGATACTCTCTCACCCCAACTCTCATTTGCCCTTTTTTTCACCTCTTGCACCTTTCTCTTGACCTCCTGTCTCTTTCTTTTATACATCTCCCACTCAATTGCATTTTTTCCCTGCAAAAATCGTCCAAATGCCTCTCTCTTCTCTTTCACTAATACTCTTACTTCTTCATCCCACCACTCACTACCCTTTCTAATCAACCCATCTCCCACTCTTCTCATGCCACAAGCATCTTTTGCGCAATCCATCACTGATTCCCTAAATACATCCCATTCCTCCCCCACTCCCCTTACTTCCATTGTTCTCACCTTTTTCCATTCTGTACTCAGTCTCTCCTGGTACTTCCTCACACAAGTTTCCTTCCCAAGCTCACTTACTCGCACCACCCTCTTCACCCCAACATTCACTCTTCTTTTCTGAAAACCCATACAAATCTTCACCTTAGCCTCCACAAGATAACGATCAGACATCCCTCCAGTTGCACCTCTCAGCACATTAACATCCAAAAGTCTCTCTTTCGCGTGCCTGTCAATTAACACGTAATCCAATAACGCTCTCTGGCCATCTCTCCTACTTACATAAGTATACTTATGTATATCTCACTTTTTAAACCAGGTATTCCCAATCATCAGTCCTTTTTCAGCACATAAATCTACAAGCTCTTCACCATTTCCATTTACAACACTGAACACCCCATGTATACCAATTATTCCCTCAACTGCCACATTACTCACCTTTGCATTCAAATCACCCATCACTATAACCCGGTCTCGTGCATCAAAACCACTACCACACTCATTCAGCTGCTCCCAAAACACTTGCCTCTCATGATCTTTCTTCTCATGCCCAGGTGCATATGCACCAATAATCACCCATCTCTCTCCATCAACTTTCAGTTTTACCCATATTAATCGAGAATTTACTTTCTTACATTCTATCACATACTCCCACATATATCATATATATATGAGAGGGTTAGGGAAAATGATTTGGTAAACAGAGAAGAGGTAGTAAAAGCTTTGCGGAAGATGAAAGCCGGCAAGGCAGCAGGTTTGGATGGTATTGCAGTGGAATTTATTAAAAAAGGGGGTGACTGTATTATTGACTGGTTGGTAAGGTTATCTAATGTATGTATGACTCATGGTGAGGTGCCTGAGCATTGGCGGAATGCGTGCATAGTGCCATTGTACAAAGGCAAAGGGGATAAGAGTGAGTACTCAAATTACAGAGGTATAAGTTTGTTGAGTATTCCTGGTAAATTATATGGGAGGGTATTGATCGAGAGGGTGAAGGCATGTACAGAGCATCAGATTGGGGAAGAGCAGTGTGGTTTCAAAAGTGGTAGAAGATGTGTGGATCAGGTGTTTGCTTTGAAGAATGTATGTGAGAAATACTTAGAAAAGCAAATGGATTTGTATGTAGCATTTATGGATGTGGAGAGGGCATATGATAGAGTTGATAGAGATGCTCTGTGGAAGGTATTAAGAATATATGGTGTGGGAGGCAAGTTGTTAGAAGCAGTGAAAAGTTTTTATCGAGGATGTAAGGAATGTGTATGTGTAGGAAGAGAGGAAAGTGACTGGTTCTCAGTGAATGTAGGTTTGCGGCAGGGGTGTGTGATGTCTCCATGGTTGTTTAATTTGTTTATGGATGGGGTTGTTAGGGAGGTGAATGCAAGAGTTTTGGAAAGAGGGGCAAGTATGAAGTCTGTTGGGGATGAGAGAGCTTGGGAAGTCAGTCAGTTGTTGTTCGCTGATGATACAGCGCTGGTGGCTGATTCATGTGAGAAACTGCAGAAGCTGGTGACTGAGTTTGGTAAAGTGTGTGACAGAAGAAAGTTAAGAGCAAATGTGAATAAGAGCAAGGTAATTAGGTACAGTAGAGTTGAGGGTCAAGTCAATTGGGAGGTAAGTTTGAATGGAGAAAAACTGGAGGAAAAAAAGTGTTGTAGATATCTGGGAGTGGATCTGGCAGCGGATGGAACCATGGAAGCGGAAGTGGATCATAGGGTGGGGGAGGGGGCGAAAATCCTGGGAGCCTTGAAGAATGTGTGGAAGTCGAGAACATTATCTCGGAAAGCAAAAATGGGTATGTTTGAAGGAATAGTGGTTCCAACAATGTTGTATGGTTGCGAGGCGTGGGCTATGGATAGAGTTGTGCGCAGGAGGATGGATGTGCTGGAAATGAGATGTCTGAGGACAATGTGTGGTGTGAGGTGGTTTGATCGAGTAAGTAACTTAAGGGTAAGAGAGATGTGTGGAAATAAAAAGAGCGTGGTTGAGAGAGCAGAAGAGGGCGTTTTGAAATGGTTTGGGCACATGGAGGGAATGAGTGAGGAAAGATTGACCTAGAGGATATATGTGTCGGAGGTGGAGGGAACGAGGAGAAGTGGGAGACCAAATTGGAGGTGGAAAGATGGAGTGAAAAAGATTTTGTGTGATCGGGGCCTAAACATGCAGGAGGGTGAAAGTAGGGCAAGGAATACAGTGAATTGATCGATGTGGTATACCGGGGTTGACGTGTTGTCAGTGGATTGAATCAGGGCATGTGAAGCGTCTGGGGTAAACCATGGAAAGCTGTGTAGGTATGTATATTTGCGTGTGTGGACGTATGTATATACATGTGTATGGGGGTGGGTTGGGCCATTTCTTTCGTCTGTTTCCTTGCGCTACCTTGCAAACGCGGGAGACAGCGGCAAAAAAAAAAATATATATATATATCTATATCATATGATAGAGTTGATAGAGATGCTCTGTGGAAGGTATTAAGAATATATGGTGTGGGAGGAAAGTTGTTAGAAGCAGTGAAAAGTTTTTATCGAGGATGTAAGGCATGTGTACGTGTACGAAGAGAGGAAAGTGATTGGTTCTCAGTGAATGTAGGTTTGCGGCAGGGGTGTGTGATGTCTCCATGGTTGTTTAATTTGTTTATGGATGGGGTTGTTAGGGAGGTAAATGCAAGAGTTTTGGAAAGAGGGGCAAGTATGAAGTCTGTTGGGGATGAGAGAGCTTGGGAAGTGAGTCAGTTGTTGTTCGCTGATGATACAGCGCTGGTGGCTGATTCATGTGAGAAACTGCAGAAACTGGTGACTGAGTTTGGTAAAGTGTGTGGAAGAAGAAAGTTAAGAGTAAATGTGAATAAGAGCAAGGTTATTAGGTACAGTAGGGTTGAGGGTCAAGTCAATTGGGAGGTGAGTTTGAATGGAGAAAAACTGGAGGAAGTGAAGTGTTTTAGATATCTGGGAGTGGATCTGGCAGCGGATGGAACCATGGAAGCGGAAGTGGATCATAGGGTGGGGGAGGGGGCGAAAATTCTGGGGGCCTTGAAGAATGTGTGGAAGTCGAGAACATTATCTCGGAAAGCAAAAATGGGTATGTTTGAAGGAATAGTGGTTCCAACAATGTTGTATGGTTGCGAGGCGTGGGCTATGGATAGAGTTGTGCGCAGGAGGATGGATGTGCTGGAAATGAGATGTTTGAGGACAATGTGTGGTGTGAGGTGGTTTGATCGAGTGAGTAACGTAAGGGTAAGAGAGATGTGTGGAAATAAAAAGAGCGTGGTTGAGAGAGCAGAAGAGGGTGTTTTGAAGTGGTTTGGGCACATGGAGAGGATGAGTGAGGAAAGATTGACCAAGAGGATATATGTGTCGGAGGTGGAGGGAACAAGGAGAAGAGGGAGACCAAATTGGAGGTGGAAAGATGGAGTGAAAAAGATTTTGTGTGATCGGGGCCTGAACATGCAGGAGGGTGAAAGGAGGGCAAGGAATAGAGTGAATTGGAGCGATGTGGTATACCGGGGTTGACGTGCTGTCAGTGGATTGAATCAAGGCATGTGAAGCGTCTGGGGTAAACCATGGAAAGCTGTGTAGGTATGTATATTTGCGTGTGTGGACGTATGTATATACATGTGTATGGGGGGGGGGGTTGGGCCATTTCTTTCGTCTGTTTCCTTGCGCTACCTCGCAAACGCGGGAGACAGCGACAAAGTATAATAAAATAATAATAATCTATATCATTTATAATACTTTGTTGCTGTCTCCCACATTAGCGAGGTAGCGCAAGGAAACAGATGAAAGAATCGCCCAACTCACCCACATACACATGTATATACACACACGTCCACACACGCACATATACATACCTATACATCTCAACGTATACATATATATACATACACAGACATATACATATATACACATGTACATAATTCATACTTGCTGCCTTTATTCATTCCCGTCGCCACCCCGCCACACATGAAATGACAACCCCCTTCCCCTTATACGCGCGAGGTAGTGCTACAAAAAGACAACAAAGGCCGCATTCGTTCACACTCAGCCTCTAGCTGTCATGTATAATGCACCGAAACCACAGCGCCCTTTCCACATCCAGGCCCCATAAAACTTTCCATGGTTTACCTCAGACGCTTCACATGCCCTGGTTCAATCCAGTGACAGCATGTCGACCCTGGTATACCACATCGTTCCAATTCACACTATTCCTTGCAAGGTTTTCATCCTCCTGCATGTTCAGGCCCTAATTGCTCAAAATCTTTTTCACTCCATCGTTCCACCTCCAATTTGGTGTCCTACTTCTTCTCATTCCCTCCACCTCTCACACATATATCTTCTTTGTCAATCTCTCCTCACTCGCTCTCTCCATGCAACCAAACCATTTCAAAACACCCTCTTCTGTTCTCTCAACCACACTCTTTTTAATTCCATGCATCTCTCTTGCCCTTTCATTACTTACTCAATCAAACCAACTCACACCACATAATGTCCTCAAACATCTCATTCCGAACACATCCACCCTCCTCCACACAACTCTATCTATAGCAAACGCCTCGCAACCATATAACATTGTTGGAACCACTCTTCCTTCAAACATACCCATTTTTGCTTTCCGAGATAATGTTCTAGCCTTCCATGCATTTTTCAACACTCCCAGAACTTTCGTCCCCTCCCCCACCCTGTGACTCACTTCTGCTTCCACGGTTCCATCTGCTGCCGAATCCACTCCTACACATCTAAAACACTTCACTTCCTCCAGTTTTTCTCCATTCAAACTTACCTCCCAATTGACTTGTCCCTCAACCCTACTGAACCTAATAACCTTGCTCTTATTCACATTTACTCTCAGCTTTCTTCTTTCACACACTTTACCAAACTCAGTCACCAGATTCTGCAGTTTCTCATACGAATCAGCCACCAGCACTGTATCATCAGCAAACAATAACTGACTCACTTCCCAAGCTCTCTCATCCACAACAGACTGCATACTTGCCCCTCTTTCCAAAACTCTTGCATTCACCTCCCTAACAACCCCATCCATAAACAAATTAAACAACCATGGAGACATCACACACCCCTGCCGCAAACCAACATTCACTGAGAACCAATCACTTTCCTCTCTTCCTACTCATACACATGCCTTACATCCTCGATAAAAACTTTTCACTGCTTCTAACAACTTGCTTCCAACACAATATATTCTTAATACCTTCCACAGAGCATCTCTATCACCTTTATCATATGCCTTCTCCAGATCCATAAATGCTACAGACAAATCCATTTGCTTTTCTAAGTATTTCTCACATACATTCAAACACCTGATCCACACATCCTCTACCACTTGTGAAACCACACTGCCCCTACCCAATCTGATGCTCTGTACATGCCCTCACCCTCTCAATCAATACCCTCCCATTCAATTTACCAGGAATACTGAACAAACTTATACCTCTGTAACTTGAGCACTCACCTTTATCCCCTTTGCCTTTGTACAATAGCACTATGCATGCATTCTGTCAATCCTCAGGCACCTCACCATGAGTCATACATACATCAAATATCCTTACCAGCCAGTCAACAACACAGTCACCCCCTTTTATAATAAATTCCACTGCAATACCATCCAAACCCGCTGCCTTGCCGGCTTTCATCTTCCGCAAAGCTTTTACTACCTCTTCTCTGTTTACCAAATCATTCTCCCAAACCCTCTCACTTTGCATACCACCTCGACCAAAACACCCTATATATGCCACTCTTATCATCTAACACGTTCAACAAACCTTCAAAATACTCACTCCATCTCCTTCCCATATCACCACTACTTGTTATCACCTCCCCATTAGCCCCTTCACCGATGTTCCCATTTGTTCTCTTGTCTTATGCACTTTATTTACCTCCTTCCAAAACATCTTTTTATTTTCCCTAAAATTTAATGACTCGCTCACCCCAACTCTCAATCACCCTCATTTTCACCTCCTGCCTCTTTCTTTTATACACTCCCAGTCATTTGCACTATTTATCTGCAAAAATCGTCCATATGCTTCTCTCTTATTTTTCACTAATAATCTTACTTCTTCATTCCACCACTCACTACCCTTTCTAACCTGCCCACCTTCCACACTTCTCATGCCACATGCATCTTTTGTGCAAGCCATCACTGCTTCCCTAAATACATCTCATTCCTCCTCCACTCCCCTTACATCCCTTGCTCTCACCTTTGCTCACCAGAGCATCAGATTGGGGAAAAGCAGTGTAGTTTCAGAAGTGGTAGTGGATGTGTGAATCAGGTGTTTGCTTTGAAGAATGTATTTGAGAAATACTCATAAAACCTGATGGATTTGTATGAGGCATTTATGGATCTGGAGAAGGCATATGATAGGGATGACAGAGATACTTTGTGGAGGGTTTTAAGAGTATATGGTGTGGGAGGTAAATTGCCAGAAGCAGTGAAAAGATTTTACCAAGGATGTAAAGCATGTGGATGACCAGGAAGATAGGAAAGTGATTGGTTCTCAGTGAATGTTGGTTTGTGGCAGGAGTGTGTGATGTCCCCATGGTTGTTTAATGTGTTTATGGATGGGATGTAAGGGTGGTTAGGGAGGTAAATGCAAGTGTTTTGGAGAGAGGGACAAGTATGAAGTCTCATGGGGATGAGAGGGCCTGGGAATCAGTCAGTTGTTGTTCGCCAATGATACAGCCCTGTGGCTGATTCAAGTGAGAAACTGCATAGGTTGGTGACTGAGTTTGCAAAAGTGTATGAAAGGAGAAAGTTCAGAGTAAAAGGAGAAAGGTCAGAGTAAATGTAAATAAGAGCAAGGTTATTAAGTTCAGTAGGACTGAGGGACAACTGAAATAGAATGTAAGTTTGAACGGAGAAAAATTGGAGCAAGTATAGTGTTTTAGATATCTGGGAGTGCACTTAGCAATGGATGGAATCATGGAAGCGGAAGTGAGTCACAAGGTGGGGGAGGGGGCGAAAGTTCTGGGAGTGATGAAGAATGTGTGGAAGGAGAGAACATTATTTCAGAGAGCAAAAACGGGTATGTTTGAAGGAATAGTAGTTCCAACAATGTTAGATGGTAGAAAGGCATGGGCTATAGACAGGGATGTATGGAGGAAGGTGGATGTGTTGGAAATGAAATGTGTGAGGACAATATGTGGTGTGAGGTGATTTGATCGAGTAAGTAATGAAAGGGCAAAAGAGACGTGAGGAAATAAAAAGTGTTTGGTTGAGAGAGCAGAAGAGGGTGCGTTGAAATGGTTTGGATGTATGGAAAGGATGAGTGAGGAAAGACTGACATCTCCATCACTTCTGTTTTTAGTATCCAAACTGTGAAAAAATGATCCACAACAAACAGAATCTCAGAAAGTATCTTGCCCTCACCTACACTACATGGCTTTAGAGATTACTCCACCAACACACTACACACAGATTTTATAAAAAGCATCCTAGAAGGCTTCAACCAACCATAATCCTTGACCCTGATAATATTAATGGCCACAAACATCAACAAAACATTTGACACTGTCCCCTGACACATTCTTGCACAAATGATACTTGACTACATTCTCCACAACAATGATGAAAAGTGGTTAGCCAAGTTCATAGCCAGCTGCTATGCATGAGTCATTTACAACAGCTTCATGTACTTGACTACACCCTCTACAATAATGACAAAAAGTGGTTGACCAAGTTCATAGCCAGCTGCCATGCTTGAGTCACTTACAAAGCTTAATGTTGAAAACCCATAAATTTTTCAATGGAGTTCTCAAGGAGCACTTCTTTTACCATCCCTCTTCAATCTGCCTATAAGACTCCTCATTACCCATAGCACACCAAGATTTGAAGGTCCTCTCACACGCACATAACCTCAGTCTAATCACAACACTCTGACATCACAGGAGTAACAAAAATAAGTGCACAACTACATTACATGACTGGAACGACTCAACCAGAACGCAAGACTGCATCTTTACTGAAATCTTATAGAGGAATACAAAGGAATTCAAACAGCAACAGACCATTAGGTCCTAATGAGGATGTTTGTGATAGTGGAAGACATCAGAAATTCACAGAATAGTGTGGTAAGAGAAGAACTACAGACATTTTAAAAAGAAAAAAATGTAATATTTTCATGTAACTAATGAGGCACAAATAATGTCAGTTATAGATTTCAAGCAAAATGTTCATTCAGTCTATTCTTTCAAGCACTCTCAATGGTAAATAATATATGTTAATAATCCAGTTGAATAAAGAGTACTTCGCTTCATTTGGGGTACAATGCTTGCCTACGAGTATGTAGCCATTACCATGAGTGAAATCAGATGAATCTAAGTAATTTAAATGTCTTGATTATCAAAGCTTCTCTTAGCAATGCAACTGGATTTGGGACATAGGTTGTCTTCAACTGTATATAGTTTCTCCCGGTAACTTTTACCTGTACATTTTAAAAGACAGGTTTTTCACTTCAAATCTCGCAAATACTCTTCCTTGTCTCTTCTTTACCCCTCTCATTACTCTCTCACTATTTCAATTTAGGCCCAGCCTTAATATGGACTTCTGTCCATGACTGGAATCTTCTAGGTAGAAAAAAAATTCATTTAAATCCTTTGCTATGACCATGTTGTCTTGAACCAAGTCATCATTTTCAGTAATTAACGGACCAATTTAATGACTCTCTTGTTTCAGCAAAATGGCATCAGGAACAGACAAAGAAAGGCCTCATTCACTCATCTTTTCTCTTACTGTCATCTGCAATCCATGAAACTCAGCCTCCTATCCAAAACCAGGTTCTACACACCTTTCTGTAGTTTTCCCCAGATGCTTTATATGCTCTAGTTCAGCCCACTGACAGCACATCATCCCCTGGATAACCACATTGCTCAAATTCACTCTAATCCATGCTTACCTTTTACCCTTCTGTGTGTTCAGGCACAGATAACTCAAAATCTTTTTCATTCCATCTTTTCATCTCCAATTTGGTCTCCCTGTTTTCCTTGTCCCCTCTATTTCTCATTCATATATCCTCTTTGTCAACCTCCCCTCACTCATTCTCTCCATATGTCCATACCACTTCAGCACAACCTTTTCAGCTCTTTCAACCACACTCTTCCTGTTACTGCACCTCTCTCCTACCCTTTTATCATGTACTAGATCAGTCCACCTCACACCACATTTTATCCTCAAAAATCTTATTCCTAAACATTCACCCTCCACCATGCATTCTCACCTATAACTAATGCCTCACATCAATGCAACATCGCTGGGACCACTATACTTTCAAACATATGCATTTTCACCCTCTCAGAAAATCACTTCATTTCCACACATTTCTCAGTGCTCTTGGAGCATTTGCCTCTTCACCCACCCTATGACTTGTTTCCATTTCCATGGTTCTATTCACTGTCATACCCACTCACAAGTATATAAGACAGTCCAACTTCCTCCAAATATTCTCTCTTCAAAATCACATCCCAAATAACCTGTCCCTCTACCCTGCTAAACCTTATAACTTTGCTTTCGTTCATATTTACTCTCAACTTCCGTCTTTAACACACACTTCTAATTTCATACACCATCATCAGCAGTTTCTTACTCAAATCTGCCACCAGTGCTGTGTCATCAGCAAAAAACAGGTGACTTGCTTCCCAGGCCCCCCTTGCCCCTTTCTCCAAGATCCGTGCATTTACCTTCCTCACCATCCCATCCTAAAACAAATTAAACTGTCATGGTAACATCACACACTGCTATCAGAGCTACTTTTACCTGGAAACACATACCCACCTCTCTGCTTACTTGCTGACATGCTTTACACTCTTGAAAAAAACTTCTTACTGCTTCTAGTAGCTTTCTTCCCACACCATATATTTCTAAGACCTTTTGCATGGCATCTCCATCAATCCTATAATAGGCTTTCTCCAGATCTATGAATAACATTTACAAATCCTTCCCTTTCTCTAACTATTTCTCACACACTTTCTTTGAAGCAAGCACCTTATCCACACATCAGCCACCATTCCTGACACCGTATTGTTCCCCTCAAATCTGAAGTTCTATGCATACTTTCTCCCTCTCAATCACTACTCTCCCACAAAACTTACCAGGTATACTCAACAAACTTATACCTTTGCAGTTTGAACACTTGCCTTTACCCTCCTTGCCTTTAAACAATGGCACTACATATGCGTTTCCTCTTTTCCAAAAACCTCTACAAATCTTCACCCTTGCCTCCTCCAGGCAATGATCAGACATCCCACCAGCTGCCCATCTCAACACACCCACATTAAAGAGTCTCTTTTGCATGCCACTCATTAAGTATGTAACCCAATTATGCTCTCTTATCATCTTTCCTAATCCCTGGGGATAAGGGAGAAAGAATACTGCCCATGTATTCCCTCTGTGTTGTAGAATGTGACTGAAAGGGGTGCGAGTTGGAAATCCTCCCCTCCTGTTTTACTTTCCAAAAGAAAGAACAGAGAAGGGGCCAAGTGAGGATTTTTCCCAATAGGCTCAGTCATCTGTCCTTGATGCTATCTTGCTAAAACAGGAAATGGAGAATTATAGAAAAAAAAAATCACCATTCCTACTCAACCATGGATACTTATAATTGTCCCTCTTTTTATACCTGGTATTCCCTGTCACCAATCCTTTTTCAGCACACAACTCCACACATTCACCATTCCTATTCACCTCCCTGAATACCTCATGTTCCTCCTTTATACCCTCAATTGTCACAATGCTCACTTTTACATCAAATCACGCATCACTAATACCCAACTTCTTGCATCAAAACTGCCTGCACACACACTCAGCTGCTTCAAAATGACTTGCCAACACGGGAAATGGAGAATTATAAAAACAAAAATTTCATCATTCCTACTCAACAATGGATACTTATAATTGTCCCTCTTTTTAAACCTGGTATTCCCTGTCACCAATCCTTTTTCAGCACACAACTCCACACATTCACCATTCCTATTCACCTCCCTGAATACCTCATGTTCACCACTTATACCCTCAATTGTCACAATGCTCACTGTTACATCAAATCACACATCACTAATACCCAACCTCTTGCATCAAAACTGCCTGCACACACACTCAGCTGCTTCAAAGCGATTTGCCTCTTACTATCTTTCTTTTCATAGCTAGGTGCACAAGCAGTAATAATCACCCATTTCTTACAATTAATTTTCATTCTTACCCATGTCAGTCTAAGCTCACTTCTTTACAATCTTTCACACATTCTCACAACCCTTACTTCAGAAGTAGTGCTACTTCTTCCTTAGCTTTTGCCCTCACACCAAGACTTTAACCCTAATACATTTCCAAACCATTCTTCCCATTTAGCCTTGAGGTTTCTTTTACTCAAGCCAGAACATCCTGGATCCCTTCCTCAAACTTACTACCTGCCCCAATCTGGGCTTTTGAGGAGGATGAGCACTCCTTGCTCTTCCATCTTTTACAGAAATTAAAATACAAGGGGGGTCAAGACTCTGCCTACTTGATGTTGTGCAGCAAAGGAAAAGTCAACTTTGGTGAGGCGGCATCACAGAGTACAAACTTGTCAAAGAACTCATTCCAAAAGAGTCCACATTTACCTGCAACTGGAAGTAGTGCAGCCTTGGGGCTGCAGGAGCCTTCAGAAAGGCCCCAGGTAACACTAGGATTCTTTTAAAAAGCTCTGCTGGCTGATTCGAGTGAGAAACTGCAGAAGTTGGTGACAGTTTGGAAAAAAGTGTGAATGAAGTTGAGTCTAAAAGTGAAGATCAAGGTTATTAGGTTCAGTAGGGTTGAGGGACAAGTTAATTGGGATATAAGATTAAATGGAGAAAAATTGAAGGAAGTGAAGTGTTTTAGATATCTGGGAGTGGACTTAGCAGCAGACGGAATCGTGGAAGCAGAAGCGAGTCACAGAGTGAGGGAGGGGGTGAAGGTTCTGGGAGTGTTGAAGAATGTGTGGAAGGTGAGCACATTGTCTTGGAGCAAAAAGGGATATGTTTGAAGGAACAGTGGTTCCAACAATGTTGTATGGTTGTGAGGCATGGGCTATAGATAGGGTTGTGTGGAGGAAGGTGGATGTGTTGGAAGAAATGTTGGAGGACAATGTGGTGTGAGGTGGTTTGATCGAGTTAGTAATGAAAGGGTAAGAGAGACGTGTGGTAATAAAAAGAGTGTGGTTGAGAGAACAGAGGAGGGTGTATTGAAATCTGAGTAATTATTTTTCTAGAAGGCTAAAACTGATTCTCTGAAGTTTTCATAATATTTGAAGACCATAAAGTTAACCAAGGGAATAATCATATCTACAAAACTGTTAACTGAAATAATCAAAAAAGGACAAACTTAGAAATTAAAACAGAACATCAGACGTTTCCTATTATCATCAAAAGCAGTTTAAGTTAAAGCACTTAACAAACATACCTCTCCAGAAGCTACTGCATCACCAGGAACGAACAGCTCAGGATAAACATTCTCTAAATACCACTTGAAGGACTTGCAACCGAGCTTCTCCCGCAACTTCTTCCTTTCACTAATATCACCAAAATCTCCCTGGAAATTTAGTAAAATAGGTAAGTGTGACCAAGTCATGAAGGTAATAAATTTCTACAGTATATGCAAAGAAAGAGATGTTAGAGATTTAACCTTTGTAAGGGCAAAGTAAAATACTGAAAGGCCTAATCGGGGATATAGGAAATTATGTATTACAAACAATCAACCTTGGTTTTAGATTTGCTTTTTTTATGGCATTTCAACATTACACAGCATGTGAATTGTACATAGCACTTCCATATCCCATGGTACTGAAGAATCAAAAAGAATTTTTTGTTTTATATGTATAATGTTACATTTTGATGAGATATTCCCTTCAATAACATCACCTACACAGGTAAATCTATCAATTCTCAAGTAATACCATTGCATAGTTTCACTCTAAAAAACTGTCATTTCAGTTAATTTTTTTCTATAATGAAACAACCTATCTCTGAATTCTGAAAGTTCATCAGTTTCAATAGAGCATATCAAGAAAAATCAAAATCATAAAATTGTTAACCGTTCTTTCACTCAAGTATAGGTGACAGATTTTACCTCTGAAATGTGTTGAAGATAAAAGATAAAGAACCAGTCTTGAATTTGCCATATCTTATACTTATTGAAAGCATAAAAATCAATTTCTGTACATTTCATTATTCCCTTATAGAAAGCATAATAACAATTCTATGTACATTTCAGTAACTAAATCTCTTTACCAAATCATATCCAATTCGCTCGTAGTAATATTTCTTGTATTCATCCAGCCAGACCTCTGCTAAACGAATGGAGTTCCGTTTCAGAACATTGACACCAGATCTCCACTTATATGGGGATCTTTTTCTGAAGATGTGACCTACATGTGAGCACGGGACTATTTCCAATGTACCTCCACACATCCATGTCTGGTGAAAAGATATGTATAAAACTAATGAAAATGTACATTACAGTATAGTAAAATTTCTGAATTCATACAATTTATAGCCATAAGTGTGACTGAAAACCTCAATACTTGAAAAAAAAGTGGCATGCATCAAAAATCACAAAAATTTGAACTGTAATGTGATGAAACATAAATCTGTCTTTACTTTGAAAAAAGTTATGAATGGCACAAAGATTGAAAATACAAAATCATATGCTTTTTTCAGACATACAATTTACTGCTACCATTTATATTACATTCTCTCTATCTTATATGAAGATCTAAATCTTATTTTCTGTTAATCATCAAA
The DNA here is from genome assembly GCF_036320965.1 of Panulirus ornatus. Taxonomy (NCBI): domain Eukaryota; kingdom Metazoa; phylum Arthropoda; class Malacostraca; order Decapoda; family Palinuridae; genus Panulirus; species Panulirus ornatus. The sequence continues at coordinate 85,432,148 of NC_092227.1, forward strand.
AACTATAAAAACTCACCTTAAATGATAACTCAAGGTTCTCTCCACCCCATATGTCAAACCCAGAGTCATATGTGCCCAGTCTCTCAAAGAAAGCTTTATCGATGGAAAAGAGTCCTCCAGCCATCGTCGGTGACCGCACAGGCTCAGCTGGGTGTTGATGACGGGCACGCTCTTTACTTGGAATTGCATGCCAGTTAAACTGAACAACCACAGAGAGAAAGCCAATTAGCCATATATATATCAACTGCTGTTTTGCAATAAGAATAACCATTCCCCATCAATTCTTGCATTAGTTTTATAGTTGTTCTAAGTAACAGGTGTAATTCTAAAGAAAAACCATATTTACCAGTTATTCAATTCAATGTCTTTTCCTTTTCATTGTTTCCACTGAGTGAGGCAGCAAATTCCACAGAATCTGTCTAGTTCCAAGACAGCACAGTAATCAGCTACACAAGCATCACAGTGAATAACACTTTTCACATATTCTGAACTTATGAGTGAAACAGCTTTTTACACATGCAGTCTCCACACCAAACATCAAATGATCATTGTTTCAAAGTAAGGCTTTCATGCATCATGTTTTCTTTGTCAACGAGATCATATTAATCATTTATGGAGTAAATGTCATATGTCTGGCATGGTAAAATCTTTAATATCATCTGACATGATTTTCTATGTCATTCATCTTCTACTCTTTGTCAACCTCCCCTCACTCATTCATTCCATATGTCCATACCACTTCAGCACACCCTCTTCAGCTCTTTCAACCACACTCTTCTTATTACTTCACATCCCTTTTATTATGTACTAGATGCAACTTTTGCTCACTGTTCTGAGGGATGTTCTTCCTTTACCAGTAACTAACCATGGATCCTAAGAAGTTTTCCCACGGCCAAAAGGCCTGTATTCTTGCCTGGAAGTAAGACAATGTTTCTACATGTCAGATTTCGAGATGTTCTGGCAGAGCCAGGTTTTCCTTCTAAAATCATTCCTCCCAAAGCACTTGGTCTGGATGATCTAGGAAGACCATTAGCAACTGATAACCTAACAGGGATGGGTTTTACAACACCTCAATCTTCAACAGATTATCAGTCACCTATGTTGATGATCAGACCCAGCTTTTCAGGGAGGGGTTATTTTATTAGCATATCCTAACAAATGTCTGGATGGTGGACCTAGCTATGCCAGGAAATCTTTAAATCTGGAAAGAAAACATTACTTTTCTACCCGGAACAATTTCCTAGGACCCATGGTTGGTTGCTGGTAGAAAAAAAATATCTGGAACAGAAATATGTAGCAACAATATCACTACACACAAGGACTTTGAACAAAAGTTGCATCCTTCCAGTCTCAATACCGTTGGGTAACTGAGGTGGCAAACTATGACAAAACCATACCATGCTGCCAGACAAATGATATCCCCACCATAAGTGAATAATAGGATTTGTTTCACAAATAAAACCTGAGACATTAAAGCCTTATTTTAAACAGTAATCTTTGGATTTATTCATATATCTGTTCTGATGGTGCTACAGGTCTCTCCTGTTTCTCCTCTAACTCCACCTTGGATGAGGCTCCAACATTCCTTCACCCCTTTCACTAATCCTATGTTTCTTCCCATAATCTCTTTTCAGACTGTCAGAAAAGTGCTCCTTTCTCTGGACAAAAGTAAGGCTTATAGTCCTGATGGTATCCATCCCTGTGTACTGAAAAAGTGTGCCTCTGAACTTGCATTTGTGCTAGCTCATCTGTCCTGTTTCTGTTTAAAAACCAAAACTCTTCCTTCTCCTTGGTAGCATGCATTGATACATCCCATCCCTAAGAAGGTTGACTATTCTGACCCCTCTAACTATTGTCCTATTGCTTTGACTTCTACTATTTCCAAAGTCTTTGAATCCCTCCTCAACTCCCATATCCTTAAACACTTTCAAAATCACAGTCTTCTCTTTGATCACCAGTATGGCTTCTGTAAGGCAAGATCCATTGGTGATTCTCTTTCCAATCTTATCAACGTCTGGTCATAATCCCTGAAAAATTTTGGAGAGTCATGTGTAGTTGCCCTCGATATATCTAAGGCTTTTGACAGGGTGCAGTATCAAGGTCTCATCTCTAAGCTTCCCCATTTTGGCTTCCCTCCCACACTTTGCTTCTTCATATCCAGCTACCTCTGTGGCCGATCTATCTCTGTGGGTGTTGATGGATCAGCCTTCCCCCTTATCTGCATCAGCAGCAGTGTTCTTCAAGGTTCTGTTCTGTACCCTACACTTTTTTTCTTTTTTTCAGTGATTTCCTATCCTCCACAAATAATCCAATGCACTCATACACTGACTCAACATTGCATTCACACATCCTTCAATTCTTCTCCCTCTTCTCTCACTCGATCTGCATCTTGTCTTGACACAGCTTACTCAATAACTCAGACTTAGACAGGATATCTCAGTGGGGTAGACAAAATATGGAGAAGTTTAATGCCTCCTAGACCCAAATTCTACCCATCTCTCTATCAAAAACTACTCACAACTATCATCTCTCCTTTGACCGTTCTATAAATCCACCTCTTGACTTAATGAACATACTTGGTATCACCAAAACATCCACTCTTTCCAGGAAACCCACATTACTGGAACAGCCAAGTCCATCCCTAAGAAACTGGGTTTCCTATTTAGATGTCGAAACTTCTCTTCTGAACCATTGCTCCGTTTATACATGGGATTTATTTGTCCTTGTATGGAGTACTGCTCTTACATTTGGGGTGGTTCTAGCTCTGCATCTTTACTTGACAGAGTTGAGTTGAAAACAATCCACCTTATAAACTGTCCCAGGCTAACTTCCAAACTTGACCGCCTTCCACTTGTGCTGCAGTGTTGGTTCACTTTCCCTCTTCTATAGGTATTCCTTTGGTTTTTGCTCCCAAGAGCTGGCTGCTTGTGCGCCCAAAGCACTAGCTAGACCTCACAATACTAGGCAAGCTGGGGTGTCACATGACTATTGTGAGGCCATCACCAACTCAAGGGTGAGCTGTTCTGACAATTGTTTCTTTCCCTACATGTCAAAGCTTTGGAACTCTCTATCCTCTCATGTTTTTCCCAATAACTATGACCTGCCACATTTCAAAAGACAGGGTTTTTGACTTTCTCAACATTCACTTTCCCTTGTCTTTTCTTTTTTTGTTAAATAATTCTCTCTATATCTCAATAAGGGCCTGGCCTTGATGTGGACTTTTGTCCGTGTCTGGAGCCTCAAAGATAAGGAAAAAAAATGCTGGCCTATCTGCTTTTCTGCAGATTTTATGTATTTCTTTGTGAGTGGCAGCTGGTCAGAGGAGCGATCATGTAGTGTAGACTAGGAGGTCCTCGAGTTAAATGTTGGTGTGCAAAAGTACAGCAAAGGTGGCTGTTGAAGGTAGCAAGTTGGGAATCTGGGTGCACAGACTAGGGATGGATTTAAGTATGCATGTTTGAATATGTACGAGGTTGTGCTGGTATCAGACCACCTCCCTGTGGTTACACTGCAAGTGAGGAGTCATATTTTATGAGGCTGTATCAAGACTGAAAGAGAGTAAACTCTCATTAAGGATCTTCTTGCTACAGAGGAATTCACTATCTCCATGTATCTGAGTGTAACACATTCTCAAGGCTGCAGAAGTATCATAAAAGGGATCCTGAGGTTATATATGATAATTGGTAATACATGGCTCCAACTGCAAGAGGTTACACTGCAAGTGAAAAGCTACTTCTGGTGAGGCTGTATTGTTTAGAGTACAGTCTTAAAAGAACTTCTCACACCAAAGGAGTGAGTAGTGGAAATAGTGTTCTCTTGGGCTGTAGGAGCCCTTTCTTCCACAGAAATTAGTCCTGGGATAATAATAATAATTATAATCAATGTAGGTGCTACTAGGTTTCTCCTGCAAATGGTCACACTGAACAAGGCTGTATCACTGTCAATGGATGGAAAGGAGTATCATCTTGTCAAGGGCCTCCTTGCTTCAGAGTCCGTCATTTTCCTATTGCTGCAAGGAGTGAAGCCTTGAAACTACATTAGCCCTTAGAAAAGGGATCCTGTGGTTATATAATGATTTATACATACATATACTTCTTACTTCCTGCCCAAGGAGTCCCTTCTATCTCTATGAGGCTTCTGCAGCACTTAGGAGGCTGGCCATATCCATCAAGTGGGACCATAGGTCATCAAGTGTTGTGGTGTGTGTGTGTGTGTGTGTGTGTGTGTGTGTGTGTGTGTGTGTGTGTGTGTGTGTGTGTGTGTGTGTGTCTATGCAAAGAGAGAGCAGGCCAATTGAGTAGAAAGTGCTTGGTGTCTCTGTTATGGTAGTAGCATTATGACCTTGAAGGGTCATGGGATATGACAAAACAGAGTCTCTATTCTTGTAAGGATAGATGTCCAGAACAGTCTGGAGAGTGTTTCATGTCTATCTGAGGAGTGAGGTTTCTTATGGGTATATATTTTTTCATGCATATTTGCCATTTCCCTCGTTGGTGAGGTAGCGTTAAGAACAGAGGACTGAGCCTTTGAGGGAATATCAATATTTCTTGTGGTTTGGAATTATGACCGAGTTAGGAGGTCAGATGTTTAGTGCTTGCCAGGTTACTTCTGGGTGTATGTGTGCTGTCAGAGTTTACTCTGAGTAGAGGCTGCTGAATTGTGAGGCAGGGGTAAGCATTTCATTTCAACTTGGGGGCTGGTGGTTGGTAATTTTAGTGGTCTGGGTGGGAGGGGTTTAGTGCAGTTGCATAGAAATGAAGGTTAAGCATGTTATGGTGGGCCTGTATTATGAGGATCTTTGCTTCACTGTGTAGGTGTTTAAGTGTTTGTGGTTGCTAAGCAGCCAGTGATTGTTGGGACAGCATTATTCTATGTGATTTGCGGGTTTGTTATGTTACTTTTGAGAGGAAGGTAGACCAGGTGAAGCAGATGAATTATTTGTATAGAATGTTGAAGGATTTTTTAATATTGTCCAAATCTAGTGACAGTAAGTGTTCTGAGGCATTTATTTCCATGCTGCTTTTGTGCTAATGTCATTGGTGTTGAGGGTGAATGTCATGTGTCTGTCATATGTCATGCCTAAAATGAATGGTGTTTTATTCAGTGGGAGTGACTGTTCATTCAAGATGAGTGGAGAATGAGCTGGATTCATGTCTGTCTGAGAGGACAGGGCTCTTGGGTAGTAAGTGCTCAGTATCATTGTTATGGCAAATGAATAGTGGGCATGAAGAGTCTTGGGATTTATCAAAATGGTTTTTGCAGAGTTGCAGAGACAGATGTCAAGAGAGTAAACATAAGTGTTACAGATGTTTGTCTGGGGCAGGTGTTGTATGATGGGTGTATGTCTTGTGCACTGGAGTTCAAGACTGAGTTGAGGGGTCAGGTCTTCAGTGCTTGTCAGGTCAGGTTATTTCAGTGTGAGTAGAGACTACTGAAATGTGAGGCAAAGGTAAGCTTTTTATTCTATCTGGAGGGTTGAGGGTTAGTTTTGGAGTGGAATGAGTGGGAAAGGTCCTAGCAGTCACACTAAATTGAATGCCGAGTGTATTGAGGTGGGACTGCATTTGAGTGATCTTTATTTCACTGGTTAGGCATTGAATGTTTGAGGTTGGCAAGCATTCAGTGATTTATCTGAGTGCTCTTATGGTATGCAGTTTTGTTATGCTTACTTTTGAGCAAATACAAGACCTGACAGACAAGGAATAGATTGATAAGGAGCAGACATACTGTTTATAGAGGATGCCAGGATTTCTTTTTCTTGTCAATCTGGTGCTAAGTCAATGTTCTGTGGGCATTTAGTCTACGTTTCTTTTGAGTTGATATTATTGCTGTGGAGTGAATGTTGTGTGTGTCATCCACAGTGCCTAAAATAGTTGGTGTTGTGTTCAGTAGAATGACTATTTGAGGTAACTGGAAGGCATGAGCAGATTTTGTGCATGTCTGGGGTAAAAAGTGATTGAAGACTTCCATGGGGATGCTGACATTCTGCCCTTGATGGGCCTTTATTCCAATTGTGCAATGTAGTGCTACATGTCTGATGTTGCTACTACTACTTTGGTGTCAGGGTGTTAGGGCATGACTGGAAGGTGGTCTGCTTGTGGAAAGACCTTCATGATGAGTTTTGCATGAGGTAATGGTTTTGACGTATGGAACTTATGAAACAACAGAGGATGGCTAAAAAGGTAAACATATCAGAATTGAAGGGAACAAGTAAAAGTGGGATACCAAGGAGGAAGTGGAAGGACAGATTAAAAGATGCTTTGAAGTTTGGGGGCTGAATATGCATAAGGGTGTGAGGCATGCAAGGCATACAGCCAATTTGAGCAATGTGGTGTATAGGGGACAAGATACTGACAAATGACTGAACCAGGACACATGAAGTGGTTGACAGTTGACTGAACCAGTGATATGAACAGTTGGGGGAAACCACAGAAAGATCTGTAGGGCCTGGTTGTGGACAGGGGGCTCTGCTTTCAATGCAATATGCATGACAATTAGTGTGTAAGAGAAAACAAATATGGCCACTTCTTCATTTGTTCCTTGGGCTATCCCGCTGAATAGTGTGAGCACAACAAGAGAACAACTAAGAACATCACTGAAAGGGGCATATGGAAAAGTGGCAACAAGTAGCAATAAGGTTGAGAGATAAAGTGAGTGTTTTGAAGGATTGTTGAAGGAGTTTGGCAAGAGGGTGGCAAATGTAGGATATTCGGCTCAGGGAGGTGTGTGTAAAACTCATAGAAAGTGGTTTGGTGAAGAATGAAGTGGGGAAAACTTTGTAGGATATGAAATGTGGCTACATTGGATGGCACTGTAGTTGAATTTCTTAAGAAATTGAGTGCCTGTGTTGTTGAGTGGTTAGTGTGTTTTTTTTGCATAGGTATGAATCATGTTGAGGTGCCTAAGGACTGGCAGAATATATGTGCAGTGCCCCTATATAAAAACAAAGGGGACAATGGTGAATGTTCGAACTACAGAGGTATAAGTTTGTTGAGTGTACCTGGTAAGTTGCATGGGAGAGTGATGATTTAGAGGATGAAGGCATGTACTTAGGATCAGACTGGAGAGGAACATTGTGGTATTAGGAGTGGTAGAGATTTGCGTATCAGGTGTTAGCTTTAAAGAATGTGTGTCAAGAATACTTATGAACGGAAGGATTAGTATGTGGCCCTTACTGATCTAAGGAAAGCATATGATATGGTGGATAGAGATGCTTTCTGGAAAGACTTAAGAATATATGGTATGGGAGAAAAGCTTCTAGAAGCAGTGAGAAGTTTCTACCAAGAATGGAAGTCATACGTATGGACAGTAATAGAGGGTAGAGCGCTTCCAGGTGAAGACTGGTCTGCAGCAGGAGAATGTGCTGTTACTAAGGCAGTTAAATTTGCTTATGGAATGGGTGATGAGAGAGGTAAATGGAAGGATCTTGGAGAGAGGGGTGAGTATGCATTCTGTAGGGGGTGAGGAGGCCCATGAAGTTAGTTGTTGTTTCCTGATGACACAGTACTGGTGGCAGATTCCAGTGACAAACTGTGGAAGATGGCAACAGTCTGGGGAAGTATGAAAGTAGAAAGTTAAGAACACATGTGAACAAAAAGCAATGCATTAGGTTTAGCAGGGCATAAGGACAGGTTAGTTGGGGGGTGAATTCAAATAGAGAAAACTTGGAGGTGAAGTGTTTTAGGTCCCAAGGAATGGATATGGCAGCAAATGGAATCATGGAGCATGTGTGAGACTCAGTATGGTGGGTGAGCGGGTGAAGGTTCTGGGGGCATAGAGGAATGTGTAGAAAGAGAGGGTGCTATTTGGAAGGGCAAAAATGAGTGTAATTGTATAGATATGAGGTATGGGCTATAGGATGTGCAAAGAAAGAGTATGTGTTGAAAATGAAATGCTTGAGAACAGTAAGTGATGTGAAGTGGTTTGATCAAGTCAGTAATAAAACGGGTATGAGAGATGAGCGGTAATAAGAAGAATGTGGTTGAGAGAACTGACAAGGGTGTGTTATGGAAAAGGGTAGAGGGACAGGTTGGTTGGGGAGTACGCTTGAATGGAGAAAATATAGAGGAAGTGAAACGATCTTGATACCTGGGAGTGGACATGACAATGACTGGAACCATGAAAGCAAAGATTCTTGGAGCACTGAAAAATGTAAGGAAAGAGAAGTTGTTATCTGGGAGGGCAAGAATGGGAATATGTGAAAGTAAAGAAGTCTTAGTGTTGCTGTGTGGATACATGGCATGGGTGATAGATGACAATTGTGGAGAAGGGTGCATGTCTCAGAAATAAAATGTTGGAGGACAGAATGTGGTGTAAAGTGCTTTGGTCAGATAAGTAATAAAAGGGAAGGAGAGACATGAGGTAATAAGAAACGTGCAGTTGAGCAGGCTTAAGAGAGAGCTAAAATGGTTTGGACATATAGAACAAATGAGCAAAGAGGGGTTGACAAAGAAAATATGAGTGTCATTACTGGAGGACACAAGGAGAATGGGAAAAACAAACTGAAGATGAAAGGATGGACTGAAATGTATTTTCAGTGGTCAGGGCCTAAACATGCAAGAAGGTAACATGCATGCACGAGACAGAATGAATAAGATCAATGCAGTAAAAAGGGGTCAATATGCTTTTAATGGACTGACCCAGGGTATATGAAGCAGCTGAGGGAAACCAGAAAAGGGTCTGTAGAGCCTGGCTATGGATAGGGGGCTGTGTTGTCAGTGTATTACACATGACAACTGGAGAATGGATGTGACCACACGAGGCCTTTTCTCTGTATGTTCCTGGTACTACCTCACTTATGCAGGAAATGGTCCTCCCATCCCTTATACATTACACAAGTGCCCTTTTCTCTGAGACCTGTGCATCTACCTATCACTCCACTTCATCCATACATGGACTAAACAATCACAGTAACATAATCGACCGTAACTGGAACCACTCATCCTCCTTTGTACTCACACAAACATCTTACTCTCTTGATAAAACCTCCACACTGCACCTAACAGCTTTCTACCCATGCCAAATACTCAAAACAACTTCCACAAAGCAACTCTAACATCCTTGTCATATGCTTTCTCCAAATCTATAAATGCCAAGAACACACACACACACACAGGAGAGAGAGAAAAGATTGAGGGGTGACCTTATCACAAACTTTAAGTTTTGAAAAGAGATCAACAAAGTGGGCAGTGGACAGTTACTTGAGAGATGTAAGGAATGAGCAATAAGAGGACAAAATATGAAATCTAGCAAGAAACTTGTAAATAAGAACATAGAGAAATACTGTTATAGTATAAGAGCAGTGGATGAATGGAACAAATTAAATGAATACATGGTTAATGTACACAGAATATATAAATTCAAGAGGTTCTAGCTATATATCTATTTACATATCTGATGCCTGTTTCCTCCTGGAACTCCCATCACAGGGGTAGCCATGGCAAAAGTCTCCACCAATCCCTTTCCTTATATGCCTCCCTTACATACAACAATCCATGCATTCTTCCATCATTTCTCTCCCTCCAGTACTCTTCTGCTCTATCTCCACATGTCACAGGTAGTCTTCCTCTTACATCAGCCCCATTAACTGTACTATCATACATTCTCCTTGTAAACTCTCCATCTTGCATTCTTTTCAAATGCCTAAACCACTTAAAGTATTATGTTTCACCTGCTCTACCATTACACAATTAATTCCCTTTGCATTCCCTGCCACACCACATCTTTCATACACCCCCTCATTTCTTTCTTCATTCCATCTAGTCATAACACATGCTCCTCTCAAATAACCCATTTCCACAGCTTGGATGCTTGGCCTCTGTAAATCATTCCATGTCCATGTTTTGGTTGCATAGGTCAAGGTTGGGACTGTGCTGTCCCTTAATCCTGTCTTCACTTCCATAATTACATCTCTACCCTTCATCATTCTATTAAGGGACCCAGTGACATCTATCCTATACTGTTCTCTCCTTTCTCTCTCCTTCCATCTCACAAAACTTATCTAAGATTGCTCCTAAATACTTAAATTCACTCACCTCTTGCAGTCTTTCTCCCCCATATCTGTAACACTTGGTACACTTTCTTCTCACACTCTACAGGGTATTGTAGAATCTATACTTTCACTGTTTCCTTTCATACACTATTACAGCACTTTTGCTTGAATTTATCTTCAATTGCTTATGCTTGCACACATTAAAAAATACACTTACAACCTTCTGCAACTCCACTCTCAGCAAACAACAGAGTATCACCCATAAACAGGCTTGTCACTAGCCATGATACCTCACCACCACACTCCATCTTTGCATACCTTTTCTCTCATTTCTCATCCATATATATGCTAAAAAGCCATGGTGACATCACACAACCCTGCCTCACCCACATGTATACTGAAACTTTTGCTCAACTCTCTATCCATTCTTACCCATGAATTTGCGTTTCTATAAAAAGCTTTCATACCATTCAACAATTGTCCCCCTACCTTATACATCCTTACTATATCCCATAAAGTATTTCACTCGACTCTGTCATAAGCTTTCTCCAGATCCATAGAAGCTGTATACAGCTTATGTTTCACTTGACAGTTTTCCTCAGTTGTCACTAAAAAATAATCTGATCCATACATTCCCTTCCTTTCCTAAAACCCCCTTGCTTCTCACTTATTCTGCATTCAGTCACTTCGATCACTATCAACCAACATTCTTGCATACACTTTTACTGGTATACTTAACAGACTTATTCCCCTAAAATTGCTAAATACATTCTTAGCACCTTTTTCCTTTGAATAAAAGAACTACAGCTTTCATCCAAACCTCAGGCACAATCTCCTGTTTCCATATCAAATGCAACCACTCATCACATCTTACTTAAGCATTTGTCATAATCCCCTCCACTTCAGGGGCCTTTCCTAGCTTCAGCCTCATTATCACCATTCTTACTTTCCTTCTTACCATAGGCAAATTCACATGTATTCTCTTCCTTCCATCCTCCATACCCATGCATATAACAGCTGCTGCCTCACCTTCTCCCACATTCATCAGTTCTTCAAAATACTCTTTCTATCTTCCTTTCACTTCCTCTTTTTGATTCAGCAACTCTCCTCCTTACTTCTCATATTAACATTGCCACTCTTACATCCACCTCTACTTTTTCACCTTCCAGTACAATTTCTTATTTCCCTCAACTTTCTTCCAAAACCTTCATTTACTCATTTTTTGCTTTACTCTACCAGCTTCTTTACATTCTGCTTACACATCTTATATTCTTCCCTCCTTTGCTGAACTTCCACTGGTACATTCCTTTCAAGCAATATACTATATGCCTTTTCTTTTCCACTGCATTTCTAATCTCATCTGTCCACCAAGCATTTGCTATCTATTTCTATATCTCATGACCTTGTACCTAACTACTAATTCTACAATCTTCAACAAGAGGTTGTATGATAGTAAAGAGTTCTCAAGACATGGAGCTCCTTAAGAACAAAAGTCCCTTCCCATACAGTACAAATATGTATTTACTATAGGCAAGTAAATAAGTGTGTGTGTGTGTGTGTGTGTGTGTGTGTGTGTGTGTGTGTGTGCACATGCTGAAATGGTTTGGACATCTGGAAAGAATGAAAAAGGAAAGGTTGGCAAAGAGGATATAACTTTAAGAAAAGGAGGGAATAAGGAAAACTGGAAGACCAAATTGGAGATGGAAGGATGGGGTGAAAAACATTTTCAGTGATTGGGGTCTAAACATGCAGGAGGGAGAAAGGCATGTACGGGGCAGAGTGAACTGAAACGATGTGGGGATAGGAGTGAAAGAGTTCTGGCTATGTATCTCTTGCATATCATGGAAGACAACCAAGAAAGGTAGGAGGAAGAAGCCAGAAATCCTCCCTCCTGTATTTCTTTCCAAATGGATGAACAGAGGAAAGTCCCAAATGAGAATATTTAATCTATCTTCTAAGACTCAGCCATCTGTTCTGGACATAACCCAACTCATACAGGGAATAGCAAACAAGTCTGAAACAAGGAAGGTATACACGTATATACACCAAAACCACAGCTCACTATCCACATCCATGACTCGCAGACCTTCCCAGGGTTACCCTTGACTGCTTCACATGCTCTGGTTCAGTCCATTGACAGCACATCGACCCTTGAATACCACATTATTCTAACTCACTCAATCCCAAGCAGACCTTTCACTCTGCATGTTCAGGCCTTATCAATCAAATTTTTTTTTCACTTCATCCTTCCATATATTTGGTCTCCCCCTTCTTGTCCACTCTACTTCTAACACATATATCATCTTTTCTCAACCTCTCCTTGCTCAATCTATCCATATGTCCTAACCATTTCAGCATGCCCACCTCATCTCTCTCAACCACACTCTTCATATACCACAACCCTCCCTGTAATCCTATCATATCTTACTAGATCAAAACACCTCACACTACAACCTTTCATTTCTAACACATCAACCCTCTTCTGTACATCCTCATCTATATCCCATGCTTCACATCCATATAACATTGTTGGGAGTATTGAACCTTCAAGGTATATTACCAGTATTACCCATCTGGGTATTGGGAGGGTTAGTGATGGCTGTGTAAAAAGCCAGCACTTTGGTAGTTGTCAAGTTGCACTCCTCTGACCCAGGTAGCTGCCTTTTCTTTCTGCCTCACCCACACAAGGAATACTGGCATTCTGTCTACAAACATACAAGCACCCCTTGTCACACATAATAATGAACTCACACAGCTCGTTCTTCATAACTCTAGATTTCCTGCAGTGAGCACTATGTGCTAGCCCTGCCATTTGGTAAAATGGTAGGATCAGTTGAGAGAGGTAGATGGTAGGAACACTTAGGCAGGAGCATTAGTTACAAACATTAAAAAAAAAAAAAAAAATAGTCGTAGTAGGTAGAAACATTAGATAGTCGTAGTCAGTAGGAACATTTGGGTAGGAGCCTCTGGAAACACTGTGCTAGAGCTGCCCTCTTCCAGTGGTCTGTTGAAGGTAAGGCACTAAAGGCTAATAAGAGGCACTAGAGTTCACTAATTATGGAGACTGTATTGCCTTATGGGAGTTCAAGCCGGGAACAGGCATCAGAGATATAGATACATAGACAAACTATACATTCAAACATACCAATTTTTGCTCTCCCAGATAACAAACCCTCTTTCCACACATTCTTCAATGTTCCCAGAACCCTTGCCCCGTCATTACCCTGAAACTCACTTCCATTTGCTGCCATGACCACCTCCAGGTATTCAAAACATTTTGTTTCCTCTAAAATTTCTCCATTCAAACTCATACCCCAACTATCTTGTCCCTCTGCCAAACAAAACCTAATAACCTTGTTACTATTCACAAATATTATCAACTTCCTCCTTTCACACACACTCTTCCAAACTCAGTCACCAACTTCTGCAGTCTCTCACTCAAATCTGCCACCAGTGCAATGTCATCAGTAAACAATGAATGACTCATCACCAGGCCTCCTCATCCACCACATACTGCATATTCACCCCTTTCTCCAAGATTCTTGCATTTACCTCCTAATACCACTCCATCCATACAAACATTAAACTGTCATAGTGACACCATACACCCTTGTCACGGACCAACCTTCACTTGGAAACACTCACTCTCCTCTCTTCCTACTCGCACACATGCCTTATACCCTTGAAAAAAACTTCTCCCTGCTTCTAGTAGCTTTCCTCCTGCACCATATCTTCTGAAGACCCTCCACAAGGCATTTCTATCAACTCTATCAAATGCCCTCTCCAGATCCATAAATGCTACAAACAAATCCTTCTCTTTCTGTAAGTATTTCTCACACACATTCTTTAATAAAAACATTTGATCCTCCACTACTAAAAACAAATTGTCTCTCTCTGGTCTTACCCTTTGAAACACTACTCCAATACAGCTTACTAGGTACAATCAACAAACTTATATCGCTGTGGTTTGAACACTCACCTTTGTTCCCTTTGTCCTTATACATTGGCACTATACATGCATTCCACATACATATACTGCAAATCCTAAGTAACCATACTTAAAAAATTCAACGGCATGTTTCATATTTCATCCTATGCAAGGCTTTCACCATCTCTTCTCTCTTCAACAAACCACTCTCCATAACTCTCTCACTCCACATACAGCCCTGAGCCAAACACCCTAAATCTGCCCTATTTTGTGTGGTGTGCATCTTTGTTATATTGCTTTTGAGAGGATGGACGACCTGACAGGTGAGGTGTAGTTTATGGGGGAGCAGATGAATTGTTTGCAGAGGATGTTATGGGATTCTTTCCCTTGTCCAAATCTAATAATACATGTTAGTGCACTGAAAGCATCATTTTGTGCGCTTCTTTTGTATTCATGTTTCTGTTATGTGGAGTAAATGTCAAGTATGCACTACATGTGATGCAAACTTAATATTTTATAGAAATAGAGAAGTGTGGCCTTAGAATGTTACATATGTGAAAATATTCAATATTTTTTCCTAATAAAACCTAACAATGAATTCCTTTTCAATATATTCAATAATCCTTGAACTATACATGGACTGCTATTAGCTTTGAACCCTGGAGGGAAGAAAAAAAAACAGTCTTTAAGTTTCTGAATCTCTGGATGACAATGACACAGTTCTTCATGTAGCTCAGTACCAAAGTTACCTAAGGGTATGATTAGACAGTGAGCAAGGGGCTGGTTAGGAAGGATTTAAAAAAATATTGGCTTAATGTAAGGGCAGTGTATGACTGGAATGGTCAAAGCAAGCAAGACAGTGAATGCCAGCAGTTTTCAAAGACTTAAGTGGCTTCTTGATGGTAGAAAAGTTATAAGAGTAAAATGAATGAAACTCTCTCCCCATCAAGCACAAATACTGATGTAAACAGAGCAAAGTTGAAACCTGACTCAAAGGCGATATATAACCATGTGCACTACAACAAACTTGACAATTTGCTAGGCAATATAAAGTCGGAAATAAAGTTCATTTGCCAGAAACTAGGGCATCATGGTGGAAGGCTCTGAAATTTACAATAAAGAGGAAGGAACATGGATACCTTAAACGCTAACAGGGAGGAGTGGTTCAATCAAAGATGGTAAAAAGCAAAGGAGCTTTGTGATGTACTGTTACAAAGATATTGGTGGAACTCCAGCCAGCCTACAAACATCCCGTAAGGTATAAGAGGGCAAGAAATGAGTACAGCAGGTTATGGAACAAGAAACAAAAAACTTTGAAAATAATATTGTGGATGGAGGAGGGGATAGACTAAAACATTTCTATAAATTCATCAAGCATAAACTGTCAATGAAGGAGCAGCTTATCAGAGAAAACATTTGTACAGGATGGTATAACAATTTGTGAGGAATTGATTGAA
Organism: Panulirus ornatus; assembly: GCF_036320965.1. Taxonomy (NCBI): domain Eukaryota; kingdom Metazoa; phylum Arthropoda; class Malacostraca; order Decapoda; family Palinuridae; genus Panulirus; species Panulirus ornatus. The sequence continues at coordinate 85,447,524 of NC_092227.1, forward strand.
GAGTTCAAAAGTATTTTCATGTTGGGAGGCATTACAGACGAACATCAGTCAGGTAAAATGGCTCCAGTGCAATCCCTCCATCTTCACTGAAGATATGTATACATACATTTGAAAAACTAACCAATTGAAATGTTCAAGATGTCATTGAAAAAAGTGGAAAATGCTAAAATGAGTGGAAGATGGCAAATGTCATACCTATCTATATAAAAGAAGTCACGAAGGAGGTACTAAATTACAGACCAGCCTCACAGATGAGTATGGTCTATAAGTTACTGGAAGATATCAATAAAAAGCAAATGGATGACTTTAGGCAGAGGAGAAATTACCCAACTAAGAGACATGATTTTCGGGAAAGGAGGTCATGTGTAAAAAATCTCAGGCTTCTAAGACAGTATGCTTTGTTTTAGAGAAGGCTGAGGGGACTGTCTGTATCTGGACTGCTGTATCACCAAATAGGATAGAAGGTTATCCTAGTAGAAGGGAAGACAGAAAGCACATTAAAGAAGCATTCTTGAAATGGGTTGAGGTCACCAGTAGAATGTAGCAGGATTATATTCTTAGACCATTTATGTTTTGTCACAAGGTTGGACTAAAACCTGAATCTATTTGTAGATGAAAAAAGGGCATGAGAAAAGTGAATGGCAAGGAGGATTGCATCAACTTAAATGGGGACTGAGACAGACTCCAAAGTTGCTCTGATACTCAACTAGAGTAAATGTAAAGTAATGAGGATAGGTTACAGTGAAAGGAGGCATTGATATGAAATAAGATTCATGTGCATGAGATGGACTTGAGAGTAAATTTTGTCTTTAAAATTGCCAGCCTCCTGCTTGAGGAAAAGAGAGAGACTGTCTTCTGGTAAATATTAGAACTGCATTCAAATTCATGAATAAGGAAATATTCAGATACTTGTCCATGCCCTACATTAGGCCAAAACTGGAATGTGCTTCTCAAGTCTGGTCACCATACATTAAGAAACACAAAGAACTGACAAAGACAGTCCAGAGGAAGGTAACAAAGAGATTACTAGAGTTGAGGGAGCAGAGTTGCTGGGGAAGGCTACAAGCCTTATACAGCATTTGTCCGGCATGGAAAAGAGGAGTGAGGAATAACCTGACCACGACCTTTAAATTTCCATACCAGTAACGATTTTGACAAAGCAGGTCTTCAAAAGAGGTAGGGATAGAACAACTGGACAACATGACATGAATTTATGAAGAATCTTATGATAAAAGATGTAAAATGTGCTTTTACAGTGTAAAAGTGGTGAATGAATAGAACAAAATGAATAATGAAATAGTAAACATTGACAACATACTGAAGTTTAACAGGTTTTATGATACCAGAAAAAGTTCAACACTTGAAGCTTCACAAGTGTAGAGCTCCCTCCCTATACAGTACAAATAGGTACTTAAAAACACACACACACAGGCCTCCCTTACTATAAATGGGGGATGAAACTGTTAAAATGATTAACTGAGGCAAGACAGTACAAACTAAAGTTGTTTCCATTGTAAATGGGGTTTCCATTCCAGATTCACTCTCCCAACCCCAGTTTTTGCAAGTTTGGACATCAAAATGTGCAGCATGGAAAATTTATGCATGTAAATCATATAAAACCACTGGAAAGTAAATAAAAAGTAATATTCATTAATATAGCTGCAGTTTTCAAGTAAAAGGCCATGTTCCCCTATCATGTGTGTCATGTGGGAACCCTCTTCCTTACGTAATGATGGGTTAGATGAGTCTTGCTCTTCATTCAGTTTTGTTTATACAGCTCTAGTTATCATTATTGTGTAACCCTTGCATTACTTCCCCATAATTAAAAGCTTGGGAAGATATTCTTTTATTTTTCTTATGAGTTATGACGATTACTAGAGGAAGTAAGCTTCCAATATGGTAACCATCACTGTAATGATGCAAAGGACATAATGCCAACCTATATTGCTCTAAATTCATCCTACATCATCATCTACTCCAGCTGAAAACCACAGCTATGAGTAATATTGCTATATAATCTACTATTTCTCATATATGTTTATGATGATTACCTTTTTAATGAATTATCTTTTCAAATTGTTTAATATTAAAAATACTAAGTCTAGAATGTAAACCCTCTTTTACCATGGATACCTTTCTTTGCTATGAATCATTTCACTTTAAACAACCTTTTCAAGGGTCATTTCTCCCACTTATTGTAAAGGAGGCCAGTAACACAGATACAATACTGTACCCTCATATGACACAACATGATTGTTATGAATCATTTTCCAGTTTTTATTATTATGTCTTAGAACTCTTTTACCCTTTCCATAAAATACAAGAAATATTATATCTAAACTACTTATTTGTTCACTTCACTTCAAACAGTCAGTCTTTCCTTCCTTTCTCAATTTCTTCTGCATAAACAAAACTTTAATCATGTAAAACAGCATGACGGTCATGAATCATTTTGCAGTTTTTATTGTTCTTAGGATTCTTTCAATGCTTTCCACAAAATACCAAAAAGATTATCTCTAAACTACCTATTTGTTCACTTGACTTTATACATCCAGTCTTTCCTCCCTTTCTACATATCCTCTGCATATACGACAATTCAATTATCCTGTAAAAATTACAGAGATTCAACTCATGACCCGCTCCCAATTCACATGGATATTTTACAGCAAAATCCAAAACCATCGTCGAGTTAAATCACACCTAATATTCCTTTCACTAGCAGTACTATCATGTGTAAAAGCTTTTTCTCATACACTTGCTTGCGGAGGCTGATACTGAAAAGTTCAAGGAACTAGTATTATTATGAATCATGTTATATTAGCAGTTAATTGTATTCTCTATAACAATATAAGTATCTAAATAAGGGACAGGCATTTGACAAAAAAATTCCAAATATATATTCTTTTCATACTATTTGCCATTTCCCGCATTAGCGAGGTAGCGTTAAGAACAGAGGACTGGGCCTTTGAGGGAATATCCTCACCTGGCCCCCTTCTCTGTTCCTTCTTTTGGAAAATTAAAAAAAAAAAAATGAGAGGGGAGGATTTCCAGCCCCCCACTCCCTTCCCTTTAAGTCGCCTTCTACGACACGCAGGGAATACGTGGGAAGTATTCTTTCTCCCCTATCCCCAGGGATATATTTTTTTTTCTTTTTTTTTTTTGCCGCTGTCTCCTGCGTTTGCGAGGTAGCGCAAGGAAACAGACGAAAGAAATGGCCCAACCCACCCCCATACACATGTATATACATATGTCCACACACGCAAACATACATACCTACACAGCTTTCCATGGTTTACCCCAGACGCTTCACATGCCCTGATTCAACCCACTGACAGAACGTCAACCCCAGTATACCACATCGATCCAATTCACTCTATTCCTTGCCCTCCTTTCACCCTCCTGCATGTTCAGGCCCCGATCACACAAAATCTTTTTCACTCCATCTTTCCACCTCCAATTTGGTCTCCCACTTCTCGTTCCCTCCACCTCCGACACATATATCCTCTTGGTCAATCTTTCCTCACTCATTCTCTCATGTGCCCAAACCATTTCAAAACACCCTCTTCTGCTCTCTCAACCACGCTCTTTTTATTTCCACACATCTCTCTTACCCTTACGTTACTTACTCGATCAAACCACCTCACACCACACAATGTCCTCAAACATCTCATTTCAAGCACATCCATCCTCCTGCACACAACTCTATCCATAGCCCACGCCTCGCAACCATACAACATTGTAGGAACCACTATTCCTTCAAACATACCCATTTTTGCTTTCCGAGATAATGTTCTCGACTTCCACACATTCTTCAAGGCTCCCAGAATTTTTGCCCCCTCTCCCACCCTATGATCCACTTCCACTTCCATAGTTCCATCCGCTGCCAGATCCACTCCCAGATATCTAAAACACTTTACTTCCTCCAGTTTTTCTCCATTCAAACTTACCTCCCAATTGACTTGACCCTCAACCCTACTGTGCCTAATAACCTTGCTCTTATTCACATTTACTCTTAACTTTCTTCTTTCACATGTGTACGTGTAGGAAGAGAGGAAAGTGATTGGTTCTCAGTGAATGTAGGTTTGCGGCAGGGGTGTGTGATGTCTCCATGGTTGTTTAATTTGTTTATGGATGGGGTTGTTAGGGAGGTGAATGCAAGAGTTTCGGAAAGAGGGGCAAGTATGAAGTCTGTTGGGGATGAGAGAGCTTGGGAAGTCAGTCAGTTGTTGTTCGTTGATGATACAGCGCTGGTGGCTGATTCATGTGAGAAACTGCAGAAGCTGGTGACTGAGTTTGGTAAAGTGTGTGAAAGAAGAAAGTTAAGAGTAAATGTGAATAAGAGCAAGGTTATTAGGTACAGTAGGGTTGAGGGTCAAGTCAATTGGGAGGTAAGTTTGAATGGAGAAAAACTGGAGGAAGTAAAATGTTTTAGATATCTGGGAGTGGATCTGGCAGTGGATGGAACCATGGAAGCGGAAGTGGATCATAGGGTGGGGGAGGGGGTGAAAATTCTGGGAGCCTTGAAGAAAGTGTGGAAGTCGAGAACATTATCTCGGAAAGCAAAAATGGGTATGTTTGAAGGAATAGTGGTTCCAACAATGTTGTATGGCTGCGAGGCGTGGGCTATAGATAGAGTTGTGTGCAGGAGCGTGGATGTGCTGGAAATGAGATGTTTGAGGACAATGTGTGGTGTGAGGTGGTTTGATCGAGTAAGTAACGTAAGGGTAAGAGAGATGTGTGGAAATAAAAAGAGCATGGTTGAGAGAGCAGAAGAGGGTGTTTTGAAATGGTTTGGTCACATGGAGAGAATGAGTGAGGAAAGATTGACCAAGAGGATATATGTGTCGGAGGTGGAGGGAACGAGGAGAAGTGGGAGACCAAATTGGAGGTGGAAAGATGGAGTGAAAAAGATTTTGTGTGATCGGGGCCTGAACATGCAGGAGGGTGAAAGGAGGGCAAGGAATAGAGTGAATTGGATCGATGTGGTATACCAGGGTTGACGTGCTGTCAGTGGATTGAATCAGGGCATGTGAAGTGTCTGGGGTAAACCATGGAAAGCTGTGTAGGTATGTATATTTGCGTGTGTGGACGTATGTATATACATGTGTATATGGGTGGGTTGGGCCATTTCTTTCGTCTGTTTCCTTGCGCTACCTCGCAAACGCGGGAGACAGCGGCAAAAAAAAAAAAAAATATATATATGACTGGTGTGACTGCAGTCATTCACATATAAAGAGAGGCAGTAACATATATCTTATGGACCACAATGCATAGACTACAAATTTATGAAAAAAAATATATATATATCCAAGATGTGGTAGTTCAACTTGTAAAATTATCATAAAATTATGTACTAAATGAACCAACAAAACTAAATGTGGAAAAATTCCATAATATTTTGACTAATGTCAAGCAAACTAACATGAACAAAGATATCCAGACTATGACACCATTGGCATTAATACTCAAAATGATCTACATCAATTATGTATGCAGAATGTGGTTTATTTTTCTGAATAAACAATGTTAGTAACATTTTGTTGTGATGTACGATTTTGTATTGCTAAAAGGCTAAGCTAGTGACAAAGAAGCAAACATGCAAATCCTTGGAAAGCATAAAGCAAGCATGCAAGCAATAAGTGCAATTAAGCATAAAGAATGAAGGCAAACACAAATTCATAAACAAAGCACAAACTCTTTAAGAACATTACTTTATACAATTTCCTTAAAGAAGCATTTTATACATAATTTTTACAAAATACACATTACAACAAAATTCATTTCAAACAAAAAACTTACTAAATGTACATATTAACCTTAATCAAAGTAGAGTCTGTTCATTTAGGTTCATCCCAGTGACAATGAAAAACTAAGGAGTTCACTTATGTGATACCCCTGATAGCCTCAGTTCAGAAGTGCTAATGCTGATACCTTTATTTCATCAAACTCATACAGAGGGAAATATAAATCATACATAAAGGAACAGACCCACTGATTTCTTTAGGAACTGAAAATCCTTTTCTACTAAACATGACCATCACTATCATCACGATATTATGAACTATCCAGCCAACTAAAAAACTGTGCACCTACGAAAATTAAATCAATAACACAACTATCAAAGCTATAAACACTTACATCTAAATTGAATCATAAGGATGAGGGGAAATCATGATCTTTAGCTAAAAACATAAACGAAAATCTACTTGGATTCAATCACTGGGAAAGATGTTAATTTTCATTCTCATATAATTCAGCCCAAAACCAAGAACTTGGATTGAGATCTAAGAAACATCAGTACAAAAACTGAGTATGACCTCATATATAGCAGACACTAATTCTTTTCATTACCCTATAGCCAAAATGTCTCAGGCACTAGTTCTGGTTCCTTGGGCATTCCTATAGAGGTCATGCGGACATGGGAAATGACCTTTCAGCTACCTGCAGATTCCAGTCAAAACCACCAACTGCTACGAAGGAGGAATATGTATACTCAAGGGAGTCATCACTGATCACATCTATGACTGGTGTGACTGCTGATGTCCAGTTACGTCCAATACGATCTAATAACGGCTCCAGCCAACCTATGACAAGAAGGAAAGGTTGAGGAGGAAGTTGGGCACACACTGAACCCGAGCTGGAGCACTAACTACTGCATTATCACTGTTACAGTATTTAGTTACATGTATTAATACAGCTAGCAAAACCATAAAGAACCCTCCATATGGTAAGTCCAACCATCTCCCATTTTATCCTGATACTGAAAGCTTGTTACAAAAACAGGTGTCATCAGCACATTTTGGTATGTTCAATGTCAGAAAAGGTTATGCTCTTCTAAGCTCAACATTCATGACAAGACAAACCAAATGCCCTTCTACTAAGTACAGTACAAGATATTTGAAACAAATCTTATGAAGCACTTTATACCAATTCTTAAGACATGGTAATGTGACCAGCAGACCACAGACACTTAAGTATAATACTGAATTAGAAAAATAAAATGTTACATTCTTTTTATTTATACACAACTGCCTCTCACACACCTGTGCGAGTTGGGGGGTTAGATTCAGGACAGATAAACAATGGCCTTATTTACATACACCCATTCTCTTAATGTAATGTCCGATACAGTGAAATCTCTGAAAGGGATCCTGGAGCAAAGAACCCAAGACCCCTCATCCACGAGCTCCTATAGCTCCAAGGTTACACTAAACTTAGTAGCAAGAACAGGACAAACTCCTGAGAAGTAAGAGGGTCTTCAAGGATTCTGGAACTCTTTTGTCAAATCAGGATGATACAGCCTCTCTAAAGTTGACTTTCAACTTGTGGGGTAACCTCAAGTAGGTAGAATCCAGTAGAACCTAATTATATGGAGTGTATTATCTTGTCTTCCCCCATATATTTTCAAAGGCAATGGCACAATTACATTTCTGTACTTTGTCATCTCTCATTTGGCTACTTACATTCTAGAACTTTGTCATCTCTCCTTTGCCTTTGATTACCACCTGCAGATGTCTAAGCATGAGAGTGACAAGGTTTATGAAGTTTTGGGTCCATACAGTCTTGATCTCCTGAACAAGGTGAGGGGCTGATGAGGTGTTACAGGAAGCAAGCTTGGCATTCATTTGGTTCCAGCAGTTCTTGACTAGGTTAACGTCTGCATTCCAGCAACTGAATATTTTTCTCTGATAACTAATTTATCACCTTTCTAACTTTATGCTAGGAGGCTCTATCCTGCACAATGTGATCACACCTGTGAACCTCATAAAAAGGAGGCAGATGGTTATCTAGCATCTTAATGTACTATTCACCATTCGTTGTGTTTTTAGGTAAAAAGTACTAACATCGCCTACCTAAAGCACCACTAAATCAACCCCAGATCATAACAGTATCTGGGTGTTTTACCATCTTCATTGTAAAATGAGAGTGACACCAACTGGCACTCTTCTGCCTCCACATCCTTCCGTGCCTTACTTCACTGTTACTCATTCCTGTCCTGTGTTTTCAAGAGTAATTTGTTTGGGTTTCATTTCCTTTGCAATCATGGGCTTAACAAATGGCTTGCAGGAGGAAATGTGAAAGTCCTTTTGCAGGTGATGTCGAATGGTTCTTTGAGGATTCTTTTATTGGTTTTGGATGGCTTTTCATGAGTGCAGCAGCGGAAATGAAGGGTTGCTTCAATACTTCTCTTAGGAGGTTAACTGAAGACCTAGAAGTATTCTATGGGCAACCAGGGATGGGTTTTTGTGGTGGGATGATGTAATGGAGGCCATGAAGGCTGAAGAGCAGGCACATGATCATATGATTTGAGCACCGTGTCCCTAAACTCTGTGTACCCACATTTTCTTGCTTCCATGTAAGAATTCAGGAAATCTCCTTCTATGAAAAGTAGAAGCCAAACATTTTGAGGTAAAAGTGAATGAAATGCAGTGCCCAGAGGCAAAATCCCCAAAATGGAGTGGCAACCAAGATAAAAGAAACATTCTTCCCTAAAACAGTCCACAGCATACTAGGGTGGGTTGTTGGTGCTCATACCATTAGACACATAGATCTCAGCAATCAGATGTATGATAATATCATCCAGAGAAGGGCAAATGCTTGTACCCACAATAAACCTTAGCCATGTATCACTTTTGAAAATATATGGGGGCAGACAAGGTCTTATGAAGACATTTTATTATAAATGGATTTGTATGAAGCATTTATGGATCTGGAGAAGGAATATGATAGGGTTGACAGAGATGCTTTGTGTAAGGTCTTAAGTGTATACATATATACATACATATATATGTGGTAGAGGATGTGTGGATCAGGTGTTTGCTTTGAAGAATTTTTTTTTTTTTTTTTTTTTTTTTGTCTCCCGCATTTGTGAGAAATACTTAGAAAAGCAAATGGATTTGTATGTAGCACTTATGGATCTGGAGAAGGCATATGACAGAGTTGATAGATATGCTCTGTGGAAGGTATTAAGAATATATGGTGTGGGAGGCAAGTTGTTAGAAGCAGTGAAAAGTTTTTATTGAGGATGTAAGGCATGTGTATGTGTAGGAAGAGAGGAAAGTGATTGGTTCTCAGTGAATGTAGGTTTGCGGCAGGGGTGTGTGATGTCTCCATGGTTGTTTAATTTGTTTATGGATGGGGTTGTTAGGGAGGTGAATGCAAAAGTTTTGGAAAGAGGGGCAAGTATGAAGTCTGTTGTGGATGAGAGAGCTTGGGAAGTGAGTCAGTTGTTGTTCGCTGATGATATAGCGCTGGTGGCTGATTCATGTGAGAAACTGCAGAAGCTGGTGACTGAGTTTGATAAAGTGTGTGAAATAAGAAAGTTAAGAGTAAATGTGAATAAGAGCAAGGTTATTAGGTACAGTAGGGTTGAGGGTCAAGTCAATTGGGAGGTAAGTTTGAATGGAGAAAAACTGGAGGAAGTAAAGTGTTTTAGATATCTGGCAGCGGATGGAACCATGGAAGCAGAAGTGAATCATAGGGTGGGGGAGGGGGCGAAAATCCTGGGAGCCTTGAAGAATGTGTTGAAGTCGAGAACATTATCTCGGAAAGCAAAAATGGTTATGTTTGAAGGAATAGTGGTTCCAACAATGTTGTATGGCTGCGAGGCGTGGGCTATGGATAGAGTTGTGCGCAGGAGGGTGGATGTGCTGGAAATGAGATGTTTGAGGACAATGTGTGGTGTGAGGTGGTTTGATCGGGTAAGTAATGTAAGGGTAAGAGAGATGTGTGGAAATAAAAAGAGCGTGGTTGAGAGAGCAGAAGAGGGTGTTTTGAAATGGTTTGGGCACATGGAGAGAATGAGCAAGGAAAGATTGACCAAGAGGATATATGTGTCGGAGGTGGAGGGAACGAGGAGAAGTGGGAGACCAAATTGGAGGTGGAAAGATGGAGTGAAAAAGATTTTGAGTGATCGGGGCTTAAACATGCAGGAGGGTGAAAGGCGGGCAAGGAATAGAGTGAATTGGAGCGATGTGGTATACCGGGGTTGACGTGCTGTCAGTGGATTGAATCAGGGCATGTGAAGCATCTGGGGTAAACCATGGAAAGTTGTGTGGGGCCTGGATGTGGAAAGGGAGCTGTGGTTTCGGGCATTGTTGCATGACAGCTAGAGACTGAGTGTGAACGAATGGGGCGTTTGTTGTCTTTTCCTCGCGCTACCTCGCACACGAGGGGGGAGGGGGATGGTATTCCATGTGTGGCGAGGTAGCGATGGGAATGAATAAAGGCAGACAGTGTTAATTGTGTGCATGGGTATATATGTATGTGTCTGTGTGTGTAATATATATGTGTACATTGAGATGTATAGGCATGTATATTTGCGTGTGTGGACGTGTATGTATATACATGTGTATGGGGGTGGGTTGGGCCATTTCTTTCATCTGTTTCCTTGCGCTACCTCGCAAACGTGGGAGACAGCGACAAAGCAAAATAAAATAAATGAATAAAATATATATCCCTGGGGATAGGGGAGAAAGAATACCTCCCACGCATTCCTCACGAGTCGTAGAAGGCGACTAAAGGGGACGGGAGTGGGGGGCTGGAAACCCTCCCTTTCTTGTATTTTAACTTTCTAAAAGGGGAAACAGAAGGAGTCACGCAGGGAGTGCTCATCCTCCTCAAAGGCTCAGATTGGGGTGTCTAAATGTGTGAGGATGTAACCAAGATGAGAAAAAAGGATAGATAGGTAGTATGTTTGAGGATAGGAACCTGGATGTTTTGGCTCTGAGTAAAACAAAGCTCAAGGGAAAAGGGGAAGAGTGGTTTGGGAATGTCTTGAGAGTAAAGTCGGGTTAGTGAGAGGACAAGAGCAAGGGAAGGAGTAGCACTCCTGAAACAAGAGTGGTGGGAGTATGTGATAGAGTGTGAGAAAGTAAACTCTAGATTGATATGGGTAAAACTGAAAGTGGATGGAGAGATATGGGTGATTATTGGTGCATATGCTACTGGGTATGAGAAGAAAGATCATGAGTAGCAAGTGTTTTGGGAGCAGCTGAGTGAGTGTGTTAGTAGTTTTGATGCACAAGACCAGGTTATAGTGATGGGTGATTTGAATGCAAAGGTGAGTAATGTGGCAGTTGAGGGAATAGTTGGTGTACATGGGGTGTTCAGTGTTGTAAATGGAAATGGTGAAGAGCTTGTAGATTTATGTGCTGAAAAAGGACTGATGATTGGGAATACCTGGTTTAAAAACAGAGATATACATAAGTATACGTATGTAAGTAGGAGAGATGGCCAGAGAGTGTTATGGGATTACGTATTAATTGATAGGCGCATGAAAGAGAGACTTTTGGATGTTAATGTGCTGAGAGGTGCAACTGGAGGGATGTCTGATCATTATCTTGTGGAGACGAAGGTGAAGATTTGAAGACGTTTTCAGAAAAGAGAGAATGTTGGGGTGAAAAGAGTGGTGAGAGTAAGTGAGCTTGGGGAGGAGACTTGTGTGAGGAAGTACCAGGAGAGACTGAGTACAGAATGGAAAAAGATGAGAACAAAGGGCGTAAGGGGAGTGGGGGAGGAATGGGATGTACTTAGGAAAGCAGTAATGGCTTGCGCAAAAGATGCCTGTGGCAAGAGAAGTGTGGGAGGTGGGCAGATTAGAAAGGGTAGTGAGTTATGGGATGAGGAAGTAAGATTATTAGTGAAAGAGAAGACAGAGGCATTCGGACAATTTTTGCAGGGAAATAATGTAAATCAGTGGGAGATGTATAAAAGAAAGAGGCAGGTCAAGAGAAAGGTGCAAGAGGTGAAAAAGAAGGCAAATGAGAGTTGGGGTGACAGAGTATCATTAAATTTTAGGGAGAATAAAAAAGATGTTTTGGAAGGAGGTAAATAAAGTGCGTAAGACAAGGGAGCAATTGGGAACTTCAGTGAAGGGGGCTAATGGGGAGGTGATAACAAGTAGTGGCGATGCGAGAAGGAAATGGACTGAGTATTTTGAATGGTTTGTTGAATGTGTTTGATGATATTGTGGCAAATATAGGGTGTTTTGGTCGAGGTGGTGTGCAAAGTGAGAGGGTTAGGGAAAATGATTTGGTAAACAGAGAAGAGGTAGTAAAAGCATTGCAGAAGATGAAAGCTGGCAAGGCAGTGGGTTTGGATGGTATTGCAGTAGAATTTATTAAAAAAGGGGGTGACTGTATAGTTGACTGGTTGGTAGGTTATTTAATGTATGTATGTCTCATGGTGAGGTGCCTGAGGATTGGCAGAATGCTTGTAAAGTGCCATTGTACAAAGGCAAAGGGGATAAAAATGGGTGCTCAAATTACAGAGGTATAAGTCTGCTGTGTCAGCGTCGCGTCGCCTCGCCGCAGTGTATCGAGACAGACTTCCCCAGAACTTTTAAAGGGGAAGTAAATGTTTATAGTTGTGTTAATGGAGTGATAGTTTTCATGCATGGTGTTTTTGACAAGAAAATAGTGAAGTTGGAGAAAAATGTAGCTTAGACATTGAAGCTTATTGACACAGTGGTGAAATTGATGAGAACTGCTATTGACGTTTGTGTGAATAAATTGTACATTTCCTTTCCATAGCCAGAGGTTGAACCATTATGTGACATTCATTTTTTCATTCATTTCAAGCTAAAAGTTTGTTTTCTAAATTGTTTCTTACATTTTTCATATGTATATATATGTATGTGTGTGTGTGTGTGTGTATGTGCGTATGTGTGTGTGTGTGTGTGTGTGTGTATATGTATATATATATGTATATTATCCCTGGGGATAGGGGTGAAAGAATACTTCCCACGTATTCCTCGCGTGTCGTAGAAAGCGACTAGAGGGGACGGGAGCGGGGGGCCGGAAATCCTCCCCTCCTTGTATTAACTTTCTAAAATGGGAAACAGAAGAAGGAGTCACGCGGGGAGTGATCATCCTCCTCGAAGGCTCAGAGTGGGGTGCCTAAATGTGTGTGGATGTAACCAAGATGTGAAAAAAGGAGAGATAGGTAGTATGTTTGAGGAAAGGAACCTGGATGTTTTGGCTTTGAGTGAAACGAAGCTCAAGGGTAAAGGGGAAGAGTGGTTTGGAAATGTCTGGGGAGTGAAGTCAGGGGTTAGTGAGAGGACAAGAGCAAGGGAAGGAGTAGCAATACTCCTGAAACAGGAGTTGTGGGAGTATGTGATAGAATGTAAGAAAGTAAATTCTCGATTAATATGGGTAAAATTGAAAGTTGATGGAGAGAGGTGGGTGATTATTGGTGCATATGCACCTGGGCATGAGAAGAAAGATCATGAGAGGCAAGTGTTTTGGGAGCAGCTAAATGAGTGTGTTAGCGGTTTTGATGCACGAGACCGGGTTATAGTGATGGGTGATTTGAATGCAAAGGTGAGTAATGTGGCAGTTGAGGGAATAATTGGTATGCATGGGGTGTTCAGTGTTGTAAATGGAAATGGTGAAGAGCTTGTAGATTTATGTGCTGAAAAAGGACTGATGATTGGGAATACCTGGTTTAAAAAGCGAGATATACATAAGTATACTTATGTAAGTAGGAGAGATGGCCAGAGAGCGTTATTGGATTACGTGTTAATTGACAGGCGTGCGAAAGAGAGACTTTTGGATGTTAATGTGCTGAGAGGTGCAACTGGAGGGATGTCTGATCATTATCTTGTGGAGGCTAAGGTGAAGATTAGTATGGGTTTTCAGAAAAGAGGAGTGAATGTTGGGGTGAAGAAGGTGGTGAGAGTAAGTGAGCTTGGGAAGGAGACCTGTGTGGGGAAGTACCAGGAGAGACTGTGTACAGAATGGAAAAAGGTGAGAACAATGGAAGTAAGGGGAGTGGGGGAGGAATGGGATGTATTTAGGGAATCAGTGATGGATTGCGCAAAAGATGCTTGTGGCATGAGAAGAGTGGGAGGTGGGCTGTTTAGAAAGGGTAGTGAGTGGTGGGATGAAGAAGTAAGAGTATTAGTGAAAGAGAAGAGAGAGGCATTTGGACGATTTTTGCAGGGAAAAAATGCAATTGAGTGGGAGAAGTATAAAAGAAAGAGACAGGAGGTCAAGAGAAAGGTGCAAGAGGTGAAAAAAAGGGCAAATGAGAGTTGGGGTGAGAGACTATCAGTAAATTTTAGGGAGAATAAAAAGATGTTCTGGAAGGAGGTAAATAGGGTGCGTAAGACAAGGGAGCAAATGGGAACTTCAGTGAAGGGCGTAAATGGGGAGGTGATAACAAGTAGCGGTGATGTGAGAAGGAGATGGAATGAGTATTTTGAAGGTTTGTTGAATGTGTCTGATGACAGAGTGGCAGATATAGGGTGTTTTGGTCGAGGTGGTGTGCAAAGTGAGAGGGTTAGGGAAAATGATTTGGTAAACAGAGAAGAGGTAGTAAAAGCTTTGCGGAAGATGAAAGCCGGCAAGGCAGCAGGTTTGGATGGTATTGCAGTGGAATTTATTAAAAAAGGGGGTGACTGTATTGTTGACTGGTTGGTAAGGTTATTTAATGTATGTATGACTCATGGTGAGGTGCCTGAGGATTGGCGGAATGCGTGCATAGTGCCATTGTACAAAGGCAAAGGGGATAAGAGTGAGTGCTCAAATTACAGAGGTATAAGTTTGTTGAGTATTCCTGGTAAATTATATGGGAGGGTATTGATTGAGAGGGTGAAGGCTTGTACAGAGCATCAGATTGGGGAAGAACAGTGCGGTTTCAGAAGTGGTAGAGGATGTGTGGATCAGGTGTTTGCTTTGAAGAATGTATGTGAGAAATACTTAGAAAAGCAAATGGATTTGTATGTAGCATTTATGGATCTGGAGAAGGCATATGATAGAGTTGATAGAGATGCTCTGTGGAAGGTATTAAGAATATATGGTGTGGGAGGGAAGTTGTTAGAAGCAGTGAAAAGTTTTTATCGAGGATGTAAGGCATGTGTACGTGTAGGAAGAGAGGAAAGTGATTGGTTCTCAGTGAATGTAGGTTTGCGGCAGGGGTGTGTGATGTCTCCATGGTTGTTTAATTTGTTTATGGATGGGGTTGTAAGGGAGGTAAATGCAAGAGTCCTGGAAAGAGGGGCAAGTATGAAGTCTGTTGGGGATGAGAGAGCTTGGGAAGTGAGTCAGTTGTTGTTCGCTGATGATACAGCGCTGGTGGCTGATTCATGTGAGAAACTGCAGAAGCTGGTGACTGAGTTTGGTAAAGTGTGTGGAAGAAGAAAGTTGAGAGTAAATGTGAATAAGAGCAAGGTTATTAGGTACAGTAGGGGTGAGGGTCAAGTCAATTGGGAGGTGAGTTTGAATGGAGAAAAACTGGAGGAAGTGAAGTGTTTTAGATATCTGGGAGTGGATCTGTCAGCGGATGGAACCATGGAAGCGGAAGTGGATCATAGGGTGGGGGAGGGGGCGAAAATTTTGGGAGCCTTGAAAAATGTGTGGAAGTCGAGAACATTATCTCGGAAAGCAAAAATGGGTATGTTTGAGGGAATAGTGGTTCCAACAATGTTGTATGGTTGCGAGGCGTGGGCTATGGATAGAGATGTGCACAGGAGGATGGATGTGCTGGAAATGAGATGTTTGAGGACAATGTGTGGTGTGAGGTGGTTTGATCGAGTAAGTAACGTAAGGGTAAGAGAGATGTGTGGAAATAAAAAGAGCGTGGTTGAGAGAGCAGAAGAGGGTGTTTTGAAATGGTTTGGGCACATGGAGAGAATGAGTGAGGAGAGATTGACCAAGAGGATATATGTGTCGGAGGTGGAGGGAACGAGGAGAAGAGGGAGACCAAATTGGAGGTGGAAAGATGGAGTGAAAAAGATTTTGTGTGATCGGGGCCTGAACATGCAGGAGGGTGAAAGGAGGGCAAGAAATAGAGTGAATTGGAGTCATGTGGTATACAGGGGTTGACGTGCTGTCAGTGGATTGAAGCAAGGCATGTGAAGCGTCTGGGGTAAACCATGGAAAGCTGTGTAGGTATGTATATTTGCGTGTGTGGACGTGTGTATGTACATGTGTATGGGGGGGGGGTTGGGCCATTTCTTTCGTCTGTTTCCTTGCGCTACCTCGCAAACGCGGGAGACAGCGACAAAGTATAAAAAAAAAAAAAAAAAAAAAAAAAAGTCTGCTGAGTATTCCTGGGAAATTATATGGGAGGGTATTGAGTGAGAGGGTGAAGGCATGTACAGAGTATCAGATTGGGGAAGAGCAGTGTGGTTTCAGAAGTGGTAGAGGATGCGTGGATCAGGTGTTTGCTTTGAAGAATGTATGTGAGAAATACTAAGAAAAGCAAATGGATTTGTATGTAGCATTTATGGATTTTATTTATGGAATTTATTAAAAAAGGGAGTGACTGTATTGTTGACTGGTTGGTGAGGTTATTTAATGTATGTATGACTCATGATGAGGTGCCTGAGGATTGGCGGAATGCGTGCATAGTGCCATTGTACAAAGGCAAAGGGAATAAGAGTGAGTGCTCAAATTTCAGAGGTATAAGTTTGTTGAGTATTCCTGGTAAATTATATGGGAGGGTATTGATTGAGAGGGTGAAGGCATGTACAGAGCATCAGATTGGGGAAGAGCAGTGTGGTTTCAGAAGTGGTAGAGGATGTGTGGATCAGGTGTTTGCTTTCAAGAATGTATGTGAGAAATACTTAGAAAAGCAAATGGATTTGTATGTAGCATTTATGGATCTGGAGAAGGCATATGACAGAAATGATAGAGATGCTCTGTGGAAGGTATTAAGAACATATGGTGTGGGAGGCAAGTTGTTAGAAGCAGTGAAAAGTTTTTATCGAGGTTGTAAGGCATGTGTACGTGTAGGAAGAGAGGAAAGTGATTGGTTCTCAGTGAATGTAGGTTTGCGGCAGGGGTGTGTGATGTCTCCATGGTTGTTTAATTTGTTTATGGATGGGTTTGTTAGGGAGGTGAATGCAAGAGTTTTGGAAAGAGGGGCAAGTATGAAGTCTGTTGTGGATGAGAGAGCTTGGGAAGTGAGTCAGTTGTTGTTCGCTGATGATACAGCGCTGGTGGCCGATTCATGTGAGAAACTGCAGAAGCTGGTGACTGAGTTTGGTAAAGTGTGTGAAAGAAGAAAGTTAAGAGTAAATGTGAATAAGAGCAAGGTTATTAGGTACAGTAGGGTTGAGGGTCAAGTCAATTGGGAGGTAAGTTTGAATGGAGAAAAACTGGAGGAAGTAAAGTGTTTTAGATATCTGGGAGTGGATCTGGCACTGGATGGAACCATGGAAGCGGAAGTGAATCATAGGGTGGAGGAGGGGGCGAAAATCCTGGGAGCCTTGAAGAATGTGTGGAAGTGGAGAACATTATCTCGGAAAGCAAAAATGGGTATGTTTGAAGGAATAGTGGTTCCAACAATGTTGTATGGTTGCAAGGCGTGGGCTATGGATAGAGTTGTGCGCAGGAGGGTGGATGTGCTGGAAATGAGATGTTTGAGGACAATGTGTGGTGTGAGGTGGTTTGATCGAGTAAGTAACGTAAGGGTAAGAGAGATGTGTGGAAATAAAAAGAGCGTGGTTGAGAGAGCAGAAGAGAGTGTTTTGATATGGTTTGGGCACATGGAAAGAATGAGTGAGGAAAGATTGACCAAGAGGATATATGTGTCGGAGGTGGAGGGAACAAGGAGAAGTGGGAGACCAAATTGGAGGTGGAAAGATGGAGTGAAAAAGATTTTGTGTGATCGGGGCCTGAACATGCAGGAGGGTGAAAGGAGGGCAAGGAATAGAGTGAATTGGATCGATGTGGTATACCGGGGTTGACGTGCTGTCAGTGGATTGAATCAGGGCATGTGAATCGTCTGGGGTAAACCATGGAAAGCTGTGTAGGTATGTATATTTGCGTGTGTGGAAGTGTATGTATATACATGTGTATGGGGGTGGGTTGGGCCATTTCTTTCATCTGTTTCCTTGTGCTACCTCGCAAACGCAGGAGACAGCGAAAAAAAAAAAAATATATATATATATATATATATATATATATATATATATATATATATATAGTTTTTGGAGCCTCCTGCCTCATAACACAATTGTTGGCATACGGGAGAAGGGGATGTACAGGGTCAAAGAGTCTAAAGAGAGGCATGCATGACTGTACGCCTTTTGTGATAGGAAAGAATGTTCAGCCTCTTATGTTTAAAGACTTAATGTTCTTACTTAATGAGGCCTTATTAGTGCTTTAAAGAAACCCTTCCATAGTAACAACAGTTGAGGATATATGAAACAAGCTAAGACAGGAAACTGCAAATGTAGCATTTTACTGCAGGCCTTAACTTCTGTCCACTCTTATTCATTTAAAGTTAACTTTTTTAAGATCACACTAATTTGGCATGGTCACAGAGTTGCCAGAGGCCATGAGCCTCATTCATGTGAAAAGTAATGAAGAACTGCATGGGGTTCTCTTTCAAATTTTTGCTAATTTCAAGCAGAACTGATATTTTTAAATCAATATGTGCTATATAGGGAGTAGGGGGCTGGAAATCCTCCTCTCCCATTTTTTAATTTTCTACAAGAAGTAGCAGTGAGGATATTCCCTCTATGGCTGATTCCTGTTCTTAATGCTACCTCGCTAATTTGGGAAATTGCGATGTGGATGTAGAAAGGGAGCCATTTGGTAAACATGTGATTGTCACAGGGTAAGAGGGATGTGTGGAAATAAAAAGAGTGTGGTTGAGAGAGCAGAAGAGGGTGTTTTGAAATGGTTTGGTCACATGGAGAGAATGAGTGAGGAAAGATAGACCAAGAGGATATATGTGTCGGAGGTGGAGGGAACAAGGAGAAGTGGGAGACCAAATTGGAGGTGGAAAGATGGAGTGAAAAAGATTTTGAGTGATCGGGGCCTGAACATGCAGGAGGGTGAAAGGCGGGCAAGGAATAGAGTGAATTGGATCGATGTGGTATACCGGGGTTGACGGGCTGTCAGTGGATTGAATCAGGGCATGTGAAGCGTCTGGGGTAAACCATGGAAAGCTGTGTGGGGCCTGGATGTGGAAAGGGAGCTGTCGTTTCGGGCATTATTGCATGACAGCTAGGTACTGAGTGTGAACGAATGAGGCCTTTGTTGTCTTTTCCTAGCGCTACCTCACACACATGAGGGGGGAGGGGGATGGTATTCCATGTGTGGCAAGGTGGCGATGGGAATGAATAAAGGCAGACAGTGTGAATTGTGTGCATGGGTATATATGTATGTGTCTGTGTGTGTAATATATATGTGTACATTGAGATGTATAGGCATGTATATTTGCGTGTGTGGACGTGTGTGTATATACATGTGTATGGGGGTGGGTTGGGCCATTTCTTTCATCTGTTTCTTTGCGCTACCTCGAAAACGTGGGAAACAGCGACAAAGGAAAATGATAAAAATAAATAATGTACGTGTGTACGTATATGCATTTGTATGTGGATGGGGTGGGCCATTCTTTTGTTTGTTTCCTTGCGCTACTTTGCTAATGCACGAGACAGCGGTAAAGTATAATGAAAATGAATAAATATATGATACTACTATCAAAACTGCTAGTACAATTTTTCACAAAGATATTTCTCACTTGAAGGCCTAAATACAGAAAAAGCTCAAGGCATCAAATTCACTAGGGATGTAGTTGTGATTGTTTGAGTGAATGTGTATTACAGATCTATCACTCAAAGTTAACAGCATCATAAGGGCACTTCTTTCTGTAACCACAATGTACAGCTAATAAATCTGAGAGTAACTTAAGTTTGACATCAATCATATCATACTGTGAGTATATGGGATCATCATGATCACGTCTAAGTACATCAGATCACATGAGTAAATGTGACAACTCTGCATCTGTCAGTACAAAATAATACTTACATTAAAATCTCCTTCACCTAAATGATATATTGTTACAAAACTAAAGATATTGAGAAACATAGCATCATTAGTCAACAAACCCACATATTTCATTAAAGTCAAGACAAACACACACACCATTAAATGCAGAACATACAATGCAATTTGTGTTGCACTGTAGCAGTTTGATTTTCCCCACTCTAACTACATTATCAATCATAAAAATCATTTAAACTACATATATTTGTATTACCAAACCAACAATCTGCACACACTGGAATAACTCTGGTATCAGATTTTATCTTTATGAAACTTACTTGGCCCAGACAAGGCTTTACATCCAAAATATAAATTATCTCTAAACCAGAGTTTTCCATGATAAATAATACAAAGAACCTGCCCATGCCAATGTTAGCAATGTGATCATCAATAAATCAAGCTTTTATCACTGAAGCAATCTTAAAACAGACTTTTATAAAAGCGTGAAAGAGGCTGGTCTATTCCAAGTTGTGTGCCTAAATACACAATCTAAATATAAAAGTGTGTGATCATGTAATGAGTGAATGAGTAACTCGAGCAGGTACTGATGCTCTGGTGCGTACAATGAGTCCCCAGTTGAAGCCGCCAACTTGTATATCTTTTGACTTTGACAATTTGATCTGGAATGTGTCGTCTGCAATAACATCGATGACTGGGCAGACAGCAGTGGTGGGGTCACGGGTGATGCGATCCAGAAGTGGCTCCAACCAACCTGTGACATGGATTTTTCAATCCCTGATCTTCCCTGGATTGTAAGAATGTTCTCATTTTCCATAAATCTTAAAATTCCAGTTATCTAAAATATCCCAAGGCCAACAGACCTAATGTTTAGCAAGCCTATATGTCTACCACACGACAAATTCATCATGCTGACCAGGTCCTAATAAACATTAAACATGGTGTTACTAAACCCTTCGCAAATACGCAAAAGACTGTTCTGTTCTGCTTTGCTCAAAACAGCAAAAAGTCCTAAAAAGCTCTAGAGGTCCATTTATTTCATAACTCATAAATACTACCAGTAGTACAGCACCCATGATAAAGCAAAAGACTGTTGTAAAACTTTCTGTAAGAAAACAGTATCAAGAGATTAGTAGAAAAATGAAAGATTGTACATTGTACTGTGGTTTTATATGATCCTTCAAAACCAGTGAGAAAATGTGACAAAGCTAGACATAACATCCATTCTAGGTGTTCCTGTAAGTTGTGAAAGTTAATGCGAGTCTTGTTGACCTCAAATAACATGAACTGAAGCTTACATGGTACTAAGAGACCTAAGGGTCTCTGTTATCAGTATTCACTGTGAAGAGAATTGTTGAGGCTAGCTTAGTAACACCTTTCACCAACAGCTTGAATTCTCTATGCAGTCAACCATATGAAATTTCAGGATCTTGTGATTAAGAGAAACTTTTCTATCTCCTGGTAGAGGAATATCCTTTAATCCCACAAAGTAGACAGAATAATCATCTCACATGAAGCAGTGCAATAATGACTCCAACCAACCTACAGCAATTAAATTCAGTATCGCAAAGATTACCAACATGAATTCTAATACCTGCTGTCAATAACAGAACAAGTATCATTCCAAGTTTAAGGCAGGTATTTGCAATTAATCTAAATAAGAAGTACTGGTCTCTCTTGTTTATGCTAAGGATTGTGTTCCCAGGAAAGGTCAATTTAGGCAAAATTTGAGATAAAAAAATAAATGTTTCTATAGAAAAAAGGGATTTCATTTCCCATCCAATGTTAAAGTTCCCCTTTTGATGAATACTCTATACTGCAATAAGTTTTCATGCATACCCTAATAACAATTATATTTCAAGGCACTTCATTAATAGTAAAGGAATTAAAAAATGAGCATAATGTATTCGTCAATACATTGTGATTTTCTGTCTTCTGTAAGAAGAGAGGTGACATGAGGTTAATGTCACCTGAACTTAATACTACCAACTTCTGATTCTGGTCCATACAGGTAACATATCATATTGGCTGAAAATGCAATATGCAGTTTAAGATCAATATAAATTTTGACAGAATTCTCATACCGTAAACCATCCCAGACAATGAAACTGTTAACCTTTTCAAGTCTTCTCAATATTTCCAAATTCAATTTGAGTGTTACTGACTAAGGCTTCTTTATAATACGTTTTCCACTTGCAGAACTTAAACACTTTACAAAGCTATTGTTAACTGCAAATAGAAAGTTAATCTATGCACTGTATCTCACATAATGCATGGAATCCTGGCAATGTATGTGAGGTTTTACTAAGATACATTATGCATGGGGGATAGATGGTGCACTTGGAAACAAAAAAATTAAGTTTTCAAAGTTTAATGAACTGTCTAACTTTATGAGTAAGATTCACCCAGTACTTGTACTGTACCTGAATGATTTCCAATTTATCATCAGACTGAAACCAACCGTAGGCCGCACTTTTCTTGATTTGTCTTTGTAGCCACAAGTAGATTTCTTTCAACTGATCTTATCTCTATTTACCACATTCCATCAATCATTTACTATCAAGACAGGCTCAATGTACTTTTCATCTCTTTCAGACAAGCTTAAACTTTTTATTTGTTTTTAATGTAGGATAGTTATGGATAATAAAATAAAAAAAAAAATCAGGGTGTAAAAAACATGGAGTTGTAAATGTTGAACTATGCATCCAACAATTTGATCCTCGTGAACTTGGTATCAGTGATGAAGAAAGGAAAGAAAAATCTTATCAGATACGGTATTTCAACTTATTAATGAAGATAGAATATTACAAATGGTTACAAAACTCCTGAAATTACATCACTGATTTCTTTGTCAACATTATACCATACCATAGGTCATTTGTCACCAAAAACTTTTATCATAAATCCTATAATGGATTTGATAACTTTACTTACTGTTAGGTCTACTTCATGCAACACTAAGCAGATTGGTAAGGCATTTATCACACTTTCAATTGCTTTCTTGATTTTGGCCAAATAACAGTGTTACAAAAAAAACTATGAAGTCCTGAACCCCAAACGCTCTTGGTGCAAATGTGGGTTTGCAAAGCAACATCTTACCTGCAGATACCAATCAAACCCACCCACTGCTCCAGGCAAGTTCTTGGATTTATACTCAAACGTGTCATCACTAATTACATCTATGTCAGGAGTTACCACATTGTTGGTGTTCTTAGCTATTCTGTCAAGGAGGGGTTCCAACCAGCCTGGGGTACAAAATATGTCAGGTGTGACACATAGCAAGGGCACAACAAACGTAGAAATTCTATCTGGGGCATAAAATATGTCAGGTGTGACACAAAGCAAGGGAATAACAAAATGAAAATTCTGTATCTGTATTTATAGAAAAGTTCTACAGCTTTCTATTACTTTACAACTGAGAAATAAAAGATAAGTTACTTGAATACATGTCAGCCATAAATACACTATCATATGTATCTTGATGCTTAACA
Organism: Panulirus ornatus; assembly: GCF_036320965.1. Classification (NCBI taxonomy): domain Eukaryota; kingdom Metazoa; phylum Arthropoda; class Malacostraca; order Decapoda; family Palinuridae; genus Panulirus; species Panulirus ornatus. Next base: position 85,470,763 of record NC_092227.1, read on the forward strand.
TAATTCTAGGGTTCTGTGCTTCACTATCAATAGCCTACAACAAATTATAATGACAGCAAAGCTAACCACCATCAATTTCTACAGTCAACAGCAACTACTCAAATATACTGTTTTTTCGTATATTGTGTATTTCAACAATGAATCCATCAAAAAGAATATCTCTATCAAGTAGCCTTTTCCCACATTTAATGCAAGCTTACAAAGGTGGAAATCTTCCCCATATTTTCATTTTCCAACCATCTGTATACCTTCAAAATTCAAAACCAAAAATCTATGCTCCAAATATCTACACATAAATTTCATATTATCTATTTATGATAACGAAAAATTATCCTTGAATGTAACATAAACACAGATAAGTATACAGCTCATCTTTTTTCATGCAACCAGAAGAAAGTGAACAAAAACTGATAAGGTCAAAAGCTCATACTACAACTACAGCCTTCTAAACAAAATAAAATTTTCTATATCAAAATTGGGTTAAAATCTAATATGTTTACAACCTATTAAACATAAGTATGCTCTTTGTAGGCAACTCCCTGAAGCATTCATGGGAAAAACATGGGCCTCAATCAAGTTTGGGCCCATAAAGTTAGAACTGGCTAACGCTGAGACGACAAAGTATAATAAATGAATAAATATAATCCATCAAAAAGAATATCTCTTATCAAGTATGCCTTTTCCCACATTCAATGCAAGCTCACAAAGGGGAAAATCTTCCCCATATTTTCATTTTCAAACCATCTGTATACCTTCAAAATTTAAAACCAAAAATTAATGCTTCAAATATCTACCGATAAATTTCATATATCAGTTTATGGTAATGAAAAATTATCCTTAAATGTAACATAAACACAGATAAGTATACAGCTTGTCTTTTTTCATGCAACCAGAAAGTGAAGAGAAACATAATGGAGATGGAGTAAGTATTTTGAAGGTTTGTTGAATGAGTTACATGATAGAGTGGCAATTATAGGGCGTTTTGGTCGAGGGGGTGTGTGAAGTGAGAGGGTCAAGGAGAATGGTTTGTTAAATGGAGAATAGGTAGTGAAAGCTTTGCGGATGACGAAAGCCAGTAAGGCAACAGGTTTGGATGGCATTGCATTGGAATTTATAAAAAATGGGGGTGACTGTGTTCTGGACTGGTTGGCGAGGATATTCAATGGATGTATGGCTCATGGTGAAGTGCCTGAGGATTGGCAGAATGCATGCATAGTGCCATTGTACAAAGGTAAAGGGGATAAAAATGGGTGCTCAAATTATAGAGGTATAAGTTTGTTGAGTATGCCTGGGAAATTGTATGGGAGGGTATTGATTGTGAGGGTGAAGGCATGTACAGAGCATCAGATTGGGGAAGAGCAGTGTGGCTTCAGAAGTGGTAGACGATGTGTGGATCAGGTGTTTGCTTTGAAGAATGTATGTGAGAAATACTTAGAAAAGCAAGTGGATTTGTATGTAGCATTCATGAATCTGGAGAAGGCATATGATAGGAGTGGATAGAGATGCGCTGTGGAAGGTATTAAGAATATATGGTGTGGGAGGCAAGTTGTTAGAAGCAGTGAAAAGTTTTTATCGAGGATGTAAGGCATGTGTACGAGTAGGAGGAGAGGAAAGTGATTGGTTCCCAGTGAATGTCGGTTTGCGGCAGGGGTGTGTGATGTCTCCATGGTTGTTAAATTTGTTTATGGATGGGGTTGTTAGGGAGGTGAATGCAAGTTTTGGAGAGAGGGGCAAGTATGCAGTATGCTGTGGATGAGAGAGCTTGGGAAGTGAACCAGTTGTTGTTCACTGATGATACAGCAATGGTGGCTGATTTGGGTGAGAAACTGCAGAAGCTGGTGACTGAGTTTGGTAAAGTGTGTGAAAGAAGAAAGCTGAGAGTAAATGTGAATTAGAGCAAGGATATTAGGTACAGTAGGGTTGAGAGACAAGTCAACTGGGAGGTAAGTCTGAATGGAGAAAAACTGGAGATAGTGAATTGTTTTAGACATCCAGGAGTGGACTTGGCAGTGGATGGAATCATGGAAGCAGAAGAAAGTCACAGGGTGGGGAAGGGGGAGAAGGTTCTGGGAATGTTGAAGAATGTGTGGAAGGCGAGAACATTATCTCGGAAAGCAAAAATGGGTATGTTTGAAGGAATAGTGGTTCCAACAATGTTATATGGTTACAAAGCTTGGGCTAAAGAGAGGGTTGTTCAGAGGAGGGTGGATGTGTTGGAAATGAGATGTTTGAGGACAATATGTGATGTGAGGTGGTTTGATTAAGTAATGAAAGGGGTAAGAGAGATGTGTGGTAGTAAAAAGAATGTGGTTGAGAGAGCAGAAGAGGGTGTGTTGAAATGGTTTGGTCACATGGAGAGAATGAGTGAGGAAAGATGGACAAATAGGAAATATGTGTCAGAGGTGGAGGGAATGAAGAAAAGTGGGAAACCAAATTGGAGGTGGAAGGATGGAGTGAAAAAAGATTTTGAGTGATCGGGGCCTGAACATGCAGGAGGGTGAAAGGCATGCAAGGAATAGAGTGAATTGGAACGATGTGGTATAACGGGGTCGACGTGCTGTCAATGGATTGAACCAGGGCATGTGAAGCGTCTGGGGTAAACCATGGAGAGTTTTGTGGGGCCTGGATGTGGAAAGGGAGCTGTGGTTTCAGTACATTATACATGACAGCTAGAGACTGAGTGTGAACAAATGTGGCCTTTGTTGTCTTTTCCTAGCGCTACCTCGCACGCATGCGGGGGGAGGGGGAGTGTCATTGCATGTGTGGTGGGGTGGCAACGGGAATGAATATTGGCAGCAAGTATGAAATATGTACATGTGTACATATGTATACATCTGTGTATGTATATATATATGTATACGTTGAAATGTATAGGTATGTATACGTGTGTGTGTGGACATGTATATATATGCATGTGTATGTGGGAGGGTTGGGGCATTCTAATGTCTGTTTCCTTGTGCTACCTCGCTAATGTGGGAGGGAATGACAAAGTGTAATAAAATAAAATAGAATAAATAATATGGGTAAAACTGAAAGTGGATGGAGAGAGATGGGTGATTATTGGTGCATATGCACCTGGGTATGAGAAGAAAGATCATGAGAGACAAGCGTTTTGGGAGCATCTGAGTGAGTGTGTTAGTAGTTTTGATGCATGAGACCGGGTTATAGTGATGGGTAATTTGAATGCAAAGGTGAGTAATGTGGCAGTTGGGGGAATAATTGGTGTCCATGGGGTGTTCAGTGTTGTAAATGGAAATGGTGAAGAGCTTGTAGATTTATGTGCTGAAAAAGAACTGGTGATTGGGAATACCTGGTTTAAAATGAGAGATACATAAATATACGTATGTAAGTAGGAGAGATGGCCAGAGGGCATTATTGGATTACGTGTTAATTGATAGGCGCGCGAAAGAGAGACTTTAGGATGTTAAAGTGCTGAGAGGTACAACTGGAGGGATGTCTGATCATTATCTTGTGGAGGCGAAGGTGAAGATTTGTAGAGGTTTTCAGAAAAGAAGAGAGATGTTGGGGTGAAGAGAGTGGTGAGAGTAAGTGAGCTTGGGAAGGAGACTTGTGTGAGGAAGTACCAGAAGAGACTGAGCACAGAATGGAAAAAAAAGAGAGAACAAAGGACGTAAGGGGAGTGGGGGAAGAATGTGATGTATTTAGGGAAGCAGTGATGGCTTGCGCAAAAGATGCTGGTGGCATGAGAAGCGTGGGAGGTGGGCACATTAGAAAGGGTAGTGAGTGGTGGGATGAAGAAGTAAGACTATTAGTGAAAGAGAAGAGAGAGCCATTTCGATGATTTTTACAGGGAAATAATGCAAATGACAGGGAGATTTATAAAAGAAAGAGGCAGGAGGTCAAGAGAAAGGGGCAAGAAGTAAAAAAGAGGGCAAATGAGAGGTGGGGTGAGAGAGCATCATTAAATTTTAGGGAGAATAAAAAGATGTTTTGGAGAAAGGTAAATAAAGTGTATAAGACAAGGGAACAAATGGGAACATCAGTGAAGGGGGCTAATGGGGAGGTGATAACTAGTAGTAGTGATGTGAGAAGGAGATGGAGTGAGTATGTATGACTCTCGGTGAGGTGCCTGAGGATTGGCGGAATGCTCGCATAGTGCCATTGTACAAAGGCAAAGGGGATTAGAGTGAGTGCTCAGATTAGAGAGGTATAAGTTTGTTGAGTATTCCTGGGAAATTATATGAGAGGGTATTGATTGAGAGGGTGAAGGCATGTACAGAGCATGAGATGGAGGAAGAGCAGCGTGGTTTCAGAAGTGGTAGAGGATGTGTGGATCAGGTACTTGCTTTGAAGAATGTATGTGAGAAATACTTACAAAATCAAATGGATTAGTATGTAGCATTTATGGATCTGGAGAAGGCATATGATAGAGTTGATAGAGATGCTCTGTGGAAGGTATTAAGAATATATGGTGTGGGAGGCAAGTTGTTAGAAGCAGTGAAAAGTTTTTATCGAGGATGTAAGGCATGAGCATGTGTAGGAAGAGAGGAAAGTGATTGGTTCTCAGTGAATGTTGGTTTGTGGCAGGGGTGCATGATGTCTCCATGGTTGTTTAATTTGTTTATGGATGGGGTTGTTAGGGAGGTGAATACAAAAATTTTGGAAAGAGGGGTATGTATGCAGTTTGATGTGGATGATAGAGCTTGGGAAGAGAGTCAGTTGTTCACTGATGATACAAGCACTGGTGGCTGATTTGGGTGAGAAACTGCAGAAGTTGGTGACTGAGTTTGGTAAAGTGGGTGAAAGAAGAAAGCTGAGAGTAAATGTGAATAAGAGCAAGGTTATTAGGTACCGTAGGGTTGAGGGACAAGTCACTTGGGAGGTAAGTTTAAATGGAGAAAAACTGGAGGATGTGAAGTGTTTTAGATATCTGTGAGTGGATTTGGCAGCGGATGGAACCATGTAAGCAGAAGTGAGCCATAGGTTGGGGGAGGGGGCGAAAGTTTTGGGAGCATTGAAAAATGTGTGGAAGTCGAGAATGTTATCTTGGAAAGCAAAAATGGGTATGTTTGAAGGAATAGTGGTTCCAACAATGTTATATGGTTGCGAGGCGTGGGCTATAGATAGAGTTGTGCGGAGGAGGGTGGATGTGGTGGAAATGAGATGTTTGAGGACAATATGTGGTGTGAGGTGGTTTGATCGAGTAAGTAATGAAAGGGTAAGAGAGATGTGTGGTAATAAAAAGAGTGTGGTTGAGAGAGCATAAGAGGGTGTTCTGAAATGGTTTGGTCACATGGAGAAAATGAGTGAGGAAAGATTGACAAAGAGGATATAAGTGTCAGAGGTGGAGGGAATGAGAAGTGGGAGACCAAATTGGAGGTGGAAAGATGGAGTGATAAAGATTTTGAGTGATCGGGGCCTGAACATGCAGGAGGGTGAGAGGCATGCAAGGAATAGAGTGAATTATTGAAATGATGTGGTATACTGGGGTCAACGTGCTGTCAATGGATTGAACCAGGGAATGTGAAGCATCTGGGGTAAACCATGGAAAGTTTTGTGGGGCTTGGATGTGGAAAGGGAGCTGTGGTTTTGGTGCATTATTACATGACAGCTCGAGACCGACTGTGAACGATTGTGGGCTTTGTTGTCTTTTCCTAGCGCTACCTCGCACATATGCAGTGGGAGGGGGTTGTTATTTCATGTAAGGCGGGGTGGCGACGGGAATGAATAAGGGCAGACAGTATGAATTATGCACATGTGTACATATGTATATGTCTGTGTGTGTATATATATGTATACGTTGAGGTGTACAGGCATGTATATGTGCGTAAGTGGACGTGTATGTATATACTTGTGTATGTGGGTGGGTTGGGCCATTCTTTCGTCTGTTTCCTTGCACTAACTTGCTAACACGGGAGATAGCGACAAAGTATAATAAATGAATAAATAATAAATATAAAACCATACAATTAATAATACTAATGAAATCAACAACAATGATAATAATCTTTTGAAAGTCCGAATCCCTACATGAAGGGCACAGGGATGCATTCAATCCCTTAAAATCCCATTCCCCTCTTTCAGATCACCTGTAAGGACTTGCAATTCTAGGTCTATTGGTGATCATCTCTGGTTTTCGTCTCTTAGGAATTTTGTTGACAGATTTTTCAGAGCCCCAGACTAATAAGGGTAATAATGTAAGTGGAATATGAGAGATGGGTGATTATTAGCATTCATGCACCTGACCTCTAGAAGAACAATGAAGAGAGGAGAGTGGTTTAAGAGCAACTGAGTGAATGTATTGGCAGTTGCGATGCAGGGGCTCAGGTATTAGTGTTGGGCGATTCAACTTCGAAAATGAATAATGAGGCAGACGGGGGTATAATTGGGAGGCATGGGGTATCCGACATTGTGAATAAGAATGGCCTGCACCTGGTGAAGTTATGTGCTGAAAAAGGACTGGTGACTGGGAATATCTGGGGATAGGGGAGAAAGAATACTTCCCACGTATTCCCTGCGTGTCGTAGAAGGCGACTAAAAGGGAAGGGAGCGGGAGGCTGGAAATCCTCCCCTCATTTTTTTTTTTTTTTTTCCAAAAGAAGAAACAGAGAAAGGGGCCAGGTGAGGATATTCCCTCAAAGGCCCAGTCCTCATCCTCTGTTCTTAACGCTACCTCGCTAATGCGGGAAATGGCGATTAGTATAAAAAAAAGAAAAAAAAAAAAAAGTAGAAAAGATGGCCAGTGAGCATTATTGGATTACATATTAATTGATAGGCATGCAAGATAAAAGCTTAGATGTGAATTTGCTAAGTAGGGCAGCTGGTCTGTTGTCTAAGCACTAAAAGGTGAAGATAAGACTGGATATTTGCAAAGGTTTTCAAAAAAGGGGAAATGAGAAGAATGAGAAGAAAGTCATGTGAAGAAATACCAAAAAAGATTGAGTGTAGAATGACAAAAGGTAAAAGTAAACAAGCATGAGGAAAAATTAGGGAATGGGAAATGTTTAGGGAAGCACTGTTGGCATATGCAAGAGAAGTGTGTGGTATGTGGGAGGTCAGAAAGGATAGCAAGTGGCGGGATGATCAAGTAAAGTTGTAAGTAAAAGATAAAGAGAGAAGTATGGGCGGTACTCAGAGAAACTAGTGCAAATGCATGGGTTATGTACAAGACAAAGTGGCAAGAGGTAGAGACGAAGGTGCAGGGGTTGAAAAAGAGGGCAAATGGGAGTTGCGATGAGTGACCATCAGTAAACGACAGGGAGACCATGATGTTTTGCAAAAAGGTTTACTGTGTGAGAAAAACAAAGAACAAATGGGAACATCAGTAAAAAGGAGAAATGGAAAAGTGGTAACAGGTAGTGATGAAGTGAGGAGGAGATAAAGTGAATATTTTGAAGGACCATTTAATGTGTTTGATGATAGGAGTGGCAGATGTAGGGAATGTAAATATATTCATACAGGCCAGGCAGGTAAAACTGTAACAGAGAGGTGTTATTGGCACCATCATTCAGTATGCTGGGATGACCACAAAAATGATTGCTAAACATTGTCATGAAAATTATCACCCTATAGCTCTTGAAAATCCAGTTATCTTATACCCCTCTGCTGATTATGCCACAAGCAACGTCATTGAATGTCTTAATTGCTAATACTAAGGACTTTAATTTGTCCCCAGGTAATTCTAAAGCCTAGCTTTAACCAAATCATTATGAGAGAATTGACAAAAAAAAAAAACATATTCAAGATACACTCAGCTAATCAGGTCAACACCTGCCATAAGACCCCCTTAATCACTCTCCCTTACAACACTCACGGCCTGACAAAGCAGAGTCTGCTTGGTCTATAAAGATTGGTGTTGGACAGCAGGAATCAAGTGTAATGTGGGATTTAAACAACTCTGTTAAGTACTGGCACCTGATGAGGTGGACTGTCTCCATGAAAAACATGTCATGCCCCATGTATAGAAAAATTACATGTATAGAAAAATTACATGTATAGAAAAATTACTGAAGTGCAATTCCACGCTCACACATTTTATTTCATACATTTTCGCCATTTCCTGCATTAGTGAGGTAGTGTTAAGAACAGAGGCCTGAGCCTTATAGGGAATATCCTCACTTTGCTCACCTTCTCTGTTCCTTCTTTTGAAAAATTAAAAAAAAAAAATGGGAAGGGAGGATTTCCATCCCCTGCTCCCTCCCCTTTTAGTCACCTTCTACGACACGCAGAGAATACTTGGGAAGTATTCTTTCTCCCCCATCCTGAGGGATATCAATACATTGTGATCATACTTAATCACCGTTTCCCACATCAGCGAGGTAGCCCAAGGAAACAGACGAAGAATGGCCCAATCCCTCACATACACATATAAATACATAAACGCCCATACATGCACATATACATACACATACATACACAAACACAGGCATATACATATATATAAACATGTACATATTCATACATGCTGCCTTCATCCATTCCTGTCACCACCCCATCACACAGAAAACAGCATCCCCCTCCCTCCAGCGAGGTAGCACCAGGAAAAGACAAAAAGACCACATTCGTTCACACTCAGTCTCTAGCTGTCATGTGTAATGCACCAAAACCACAGTTACCTATCCACATCCAGGCCCCCCAGCCCTTTCCATGGTTTACCCCAGACACTTCACATTCCCTGTTCCTTTCAGTCCATTGACAGCAAGCTGACCCTAGTATACCACAACGTTCCAATTCACTCTATTCCTTGCATACCTTTCACCCTCCTGTATGTTCAGGCCCCAATCGCTCAAAATCTTTTTCACTCCATCTTTCCACCTCAAATTTGGTCTCCTGCTTCTCCTTGTTCCCTTCATCTCAGACACATATATCCTATGTCAATCTTTCCCTTCTCATTCTCTCCATATGTCCAAACCATTTCAACACACCCTTTTCTGCTCTCTCAACCACATTCTTTTTATTACCCTCCATCTCTCTTACCCTTTCGTTACTTATTCGATCAAACCACCTCACACCATATACTGTCCTAAAACATTTCATTTCCAACACATCCACCCTCCTCCGTACAACCCTATCTACAGCCCATGCCTTGCAACCATATAACAATGTTATACTACTTTTCCTTCAAACATACCCATTTTTGCTCTCCATGATAATGTTCTCACCTTCCACACATTCTTCATCACTCCAAGAACCTTCACCTCCTCCCCCCACCCTGTGACACTTCCACTTCCATGGTTCCATTTGCTGCTAAGTCTACTCCCGGATATCTAAAACACTTCACTTCCTCCCATTTTTCTCCATTCAAACTTGCATTCCAAATGACTTGTCCCTCAACCCTACCTTTACTCTTACCCTTACTCTTATTCACATTTACTCTCAACTTTCTTTCACATACTTTTCCAAACTCAGTCACTAATCTCTGCAATTTCTCACCTGAATCTGCCACTAGAGCTGTATCATCAGCAAACAACAACCGACTCACTTTCCAGGCCTTCTCATCCGCAACAGACTGATTACTTGCCCCTTTCCAAAACTCTTGCAATTACCTCCCTAACAACCCCATCCATAAATAAATTAAACAGCCATGGGGACATCACACACCCCTGCCACATTCCAACATTCACTGCAAACCAATCACTCTCCTCTCTTCCTACTCATACACATGCCTTACATCCTCGATAAAAACTTCTTGATTCTAACAACTTACTTCCCACACCATATACTCTTAAAACCTTCCACAAAGCATCTCTATCAACTCTATCATATGCCTTTTCCAGATCCATAAACACTACATATAAATCCATCTGTTTTTCTAAGTATTTCTCACATACATTCTTCAAAGCAAACACCTGATCCACATACCCTCTACCACTTCTGAAACCACACTGCTCTTCCCCAATCTGATGCTCTGTATATGCCTTCACCCTCTCAATCAATGCCCTCCCATATAATTTCCCAGGAATACTCAACAAACTTGTGCCTCTGTAATTTGAACACTCACCTTTATCCCCTTTGCCTTTGTACAATGGCACTATGCATGCATTCTGCCAATCCTCAGGCACTTTTATCCACATCTACTCTCAACTTTCTCCCTTCACACACTTTCCCGAACTCAGTCACCAGCTTCTGCAGTTTCTCTCTCGAATCAGCCACCATGCTGTATCTTCAGTGAACAACAACTGACTCACTTCCCAGGCCCTCTCATCCCCAACAGACTGCATACTCGTCCCTCCCTCCAAGACTTGCATTTACCTCCCTCGCCACCCCATCCATAAAGGAATTAAATAACCATGGTGACATCACACACCCCTGCTACAGATGGACCTTCACTGGGTACCAGTCACTCTCCTCTCTTCCTACTCACACACATTCCTTACTGAGGGCATGGTTAATGCAGACAGCATACATATATTTACGGCTAAGTAATAGCAAAAGCTTCTATAAGATCAGGCCTAACAAGTGTAAAATTCCCTCCCCATGAAGTGCAAACAGGTAATTATCTATGCACAGTGTCTAAACTAGAAACCAAAACCAATCAGCTTGCAACATGCCTATCAATCAGATGCACTAGAGGCAGGTCCATAATTCTACCCAAGTGATACAGTGCTGGTCTGGTGTATCAACATCATGTTTTCAGAGGTCTGACAGTAATTTCAATATTTCAGCTAGTGCAATCACCAAAATCAATGCTAACTTTTTTCCTCCAGCTCATTATTTGTCCTCAATCTGTCATACAACTCTCCAGCACCCCTGTAACTACTTTAATCCTCTTAGTGCATCCAAATCCAGTTTTTCTTTGTTAAATCCATACCAAATTCGAATCTTTCAGCTTCTACCTTGTCCTCAAATACCTAAAATTTCATCCCATTCATTCCCTTGTCTTCTGTTGACTGATTTTTTCAATTTCTTCCTTGAGTACCTGAAACTCTTTCAGTTCTCATCTTTTCATAATGCACTTAATACTTCCAGGAAGCTTCCTTCTAGCTGAAAATACAAAAAGCTCTAGTTGCTCTTGTTTAAAGTGAAACTGTGCTTTGAACACCAACAATGCTAAAGGTGTGCTATATTTGTAATGCATGTACTGGTGAGAAAAATGGGTCAAAGAAATAGTATAAAATGTACCTCTATCAGAACTATGATAAAAGATTCTGGAGGGAGAGGTAAAGGACATTATCCTGATGCTATCATGTTATAGAATTTTGTAGGGAAGTAATTCATTAACTATCTATCCCTCTCTGAGTCATGTAAAATTAAGCATCCTCTGGACAGATCATTTCTTGGCACAGTCAAGAGGAAAACTGAATGGTTCTTGTTTCAAGTTCTTATCCACAAAAAGAATGAATGGTGCCGTTGTTTGGAGATTTTAACTATGTGAAAAAATTGAGAGGTACCACTGCACTGGGTTTTCCCACCTAATAAAAACAGGAGTTCTCTAATTTCCAAGAGAACACATGTCAATACAGTAAATGATAAATCATGATGAAGCAAATTACTGGTCTATTTGTGGTAAAAGTTCTAGCTCTCAGAGCATCTTGCTAGTTTATTCAGATCATGTTCACATTTCTATAATTTCTAGCCTACCTGAAAATTAATAATATTCATATTAGCATAAACAAATAAAATCCTTTGAACTGTTTTTCTTTTGGGAGATTAAATATAAAAAATCACACTGTATTTAAAAAAATACTTTAAGATTACACCGAGTGACACTACAGCAAAATCTCAGATCCTTTCTCATGTAAGATCCTTATCATCAGAACTGACTTATGAAAAATATGATATGATATTTGATACAGTTGGATGTTCTGCTATTTTAAAATGAACAAGACTAGTTTTCCATTACAATGCCTGATAAGGGAGTCATTAGCTTAGTAACTTTCAACTGTGTTCATACAACTGTCCAAAATCAATGGGTATCAAGAGCTTCTAATCTTCCAATAGATAGTGATACTGCTCAATAAAAAATTGCACCTAGGTTCAACATTCAACAATAAGCAAATTACTAATGGGTCAATAGTGCACAGTCCAACTACCAGGGACCGTCCAAGTAAATAAATATTTCTACATTTATCCTAATTATATCTGCATAACCAACCATAACCATGTTGTCCAACATTATCCAGCCATCCTCAGATAAAGGCAACTACACTAAAACCATCACTCATTTGGAGTCCTGAGTGAATTCTTCCGTCATAAGTAGCAATCATCATAACTAAGCAAATGTACAATTACCTCATATTTCAGGAAAGATTTTTTTTTATATGAAAAACTAATTATGTAAACAATTCCTATTGCTATCTGTGATTTTGCAATTAATTTATAAATCAACCATACACACCACTGCACCTAAGGTGAAGCTAAATTTTTTTCATCTATGAAAGAAGCACCCAAGCAAAAAGCACCAACGTGAAAATAAGAAGAGTCACAATTAATAACTGTTGCTAATTTACCTTCCTTTCAGGTGCATTAACTATAACTAGTACTGTGCAAAAGCTCAGTCAACTTGTGAGGAGTCCCCATCAAATTAAAGAGAGACAAATAAGCCCTACTTCAACAAATGAATTTTTCATTAAGTCACTAAACCTTCCCTAGAAACATAAGCCATCACCAAATTGTCAGCTTTACTATAAAGTTATGCTGAAGGCTGCCAATGTGGTCGGCCATAACTTGTGCTGTGCCTTTGTTACAAGTGATGATGATAACAGTCATTCAGCCTTACTGTTAAATCCCAAGAGAAGCCACCAACAATAAAAATGTCGGAAAATTTATATAAAAACTTGAATGTTTCATCTGAGATGTAGTCTATGACTGGACACACGACATTGGAGGAGTTTCTTGCAATGCGGTCCATGAGTGGCTCCAGCCAACCTGATAAATTACACCATGAGACATCACACTAAAAACCCACTTGATTATGATTAGATCTTGTAAAGGATGAAAAATGCTAAAATTGCGGAACAACTGTTGGGTAAGACTTTTTGTACAGATTAATAAGAGCAAGGCCAAAAAAATATCAAAACACAACCAATTTGGATGCACACCAAGTTATATTAGACCTGTACATCTGTTTCACCAGAACAGAGAATATCTACATTCATCCCTCTAACAAATGATCTGCCAGATACCAAATACGGAAACTAGAAAAAACTGCTCATGCCTACCAAACTGAGGGATACATAAGTCAACAACAATAGATTTTTGATATCCATACTAACTGAAGAAACAGGTATAATTATCCTATGCATGCACGCTAATTATTCACTCTGTAATTTGATTAGACAAAAAGGGATATTCAATGAAACTGTAAAAATGGTGAAAATCAAAAGTAAACATACATGATACAATTCCTAATGATATGGAGAATATATAATATTCCAATTTCAAATATCAAAGTTTATGCAAAGCAGCAATGTGGATTCTGCAATGGAAACAGTGTAAAAGCCACAGGATATGGAGTAAAATATAGCTATGTACAAGATAATACCAGCATCTCAAAGCCTTGCAGTGAGAAACATATTGCATCAATTTATATGTTGAAGACACCAGTTAATGAAATATCAAATCACACCATATGTAAACTCCTATGTCTTTATTACATGTAACATACATACATCAAACAGTAAAAACCTTAAATATTATCTCTAAGGTGTGGCAGTATGAACCTGAAAGATATAAAAATATTCATTAAGAAATAGTATAGGTAAATATGTTGCTGGTATGCTTGATGAAAAATAACATAAAAAGGGGATGCAGGCCAACACCAGGTTATTGTTAGCAGTTCCATGCACAATCAAGAGTTAAGTTCAGCAGCGTTAAATGCTGTTAATGCAATATGTTGTCAATATGTTGTTCTTTTGTGTTGACTGTAGAAGCATAGATGACTAATCCACCTCTGTATTACCCCATAAACTGTTAAGTCTATTTAACATACATGGAAACCCAAGAAAAGAGATGACATAGCATTAAATGTCAGCTGATGAAAAGAAGGAACTTTAACCTATTCCAGCATTTTATAGCTTCCCAGATATAATGTATGAACATGACTTGTTGGTGTAGGCGTGCACAGGAAGAGGCATAAGAGCCACACCTGGAGATTCCAATCGAAGCCACCAACATTGACCCCTGAGGAATCACGGTAGTGGTACTCGAAGGTGTCATCGGAGAGGACATCTATGACTGGACAGACGACGGTCTGGGGATCCAGAGCGATGCGGACCAGCAGGGGTTCCAGCCAACCTACAGGTGCCAGTTCAGTGCCAGTTCAAGAGTTAGGTCAGGGATATACAACCTCTTATGAGTCTACATTAAGTTAAAGTCAAAGAAATGCACCTTGGGAGTCACAGCAAATGCCAATTGAATATAAGCATTCTCTGTAAAATCTTGAAAGAATAGGGCCAGGAAGTCCAAGGGAGATTAACATTCTAAAGCTCTCAACCTCAATTCATTATCCATATCATGGTACAGGTGTTACTGGACTCTGCCTGTAGTAAGTTGCACCACGAGTGGAAAGTCACCTTCAGCAAGGCTGTATAGTTGTCAAATGACAAAAAAAGAATATAATCTCACCAAGGAATTTCTCCCTACAAAGGAGTGCATCATTTCCCTGCTACTGGTTGTAACAGCCATGAGGCTGTAGATGATGTCCCATAAAAGGGGTCCTAAGCATGTTATGATTATGATACGATTGATACAACGGATATCAATTCAAAAACCAACCTCTGAAGCCTTGCTTATATCTTAAAAAACTATGTCTTCATAACAGTCATCTAAGTCTGATTAAAATGTACTGAATACCATGCAATTTTGATTTCTTCAAACTACTCTCATCACCAATATGCAAGATATTAAAAACTGCCCTATGTCACATTGATTCATGTCAACTAGAATTAGCTACACATTAACACTCCACAACTGAAAAAACATCTACTGCTTTAACAGGTGGTGTATATCCAACACAATACAAAGGACTCTCTCAGGTATCAAACCACAAAGCTCAAACCCTGAACAGCACAATGATAACATCCCATCATCCCTATGTACTGAAAGGCTGAGAGGTATGTCATAAATGAATAAAGTCAGGATACCATACACTAACCCTTTTGGTACTATGGATGTCAATCTATTGTTATAGAGCAGGGTGCTAGAATGTAAAGAGATGGACTGGGATCATAGGTAGTAAGTGAATTTTAATAAAGGTAACTGTAAAGTTTTACATATTGGTAGCAAAAATGAAAAGGCAAGCTACAGTATGAATTCAATAGAACTGCAAAAGGTAAACGAGGAAAAGGTTTGGGAATAATAACTCTGGTGACCTAAAACCAAGTACGTAATGCACAGAAGCAGTGAAAAAGGGAACAAAATTCTTGGCTTCATAGGGAGAGCCTTCAAATTTAAGTACAAGAAAACTAACGTAACTCTGTATAAGTCATTGGTTCATCCCCATCATGAATATCATAATCAGTTTTGGTTACCCTTCCTAAAAAATGACAGAAAGAATGGAGAGAGTAAAGCATCGAATTTTGAAGATTATTCCCAGGCTGAGAATTAAATCCTACAAGGGCAGATTAAATGACTAGAATCAATTTGGCTTCAAAAAGAAAAGGTTAAGAGTGAATTGATAAAAGCATTCAAAGTTATCAAAGGATTTGGTAAGCTTGAAAAATGAAGTTATTTCAAACTTAATTCATCTGATTTCAAAGTAGTAATGTAACATATTAACTCATGGGCAAATGTTTAACCTTAAATAAGGTGAAATATTTTTCTTCAATGGGATTGTTAACATATTGAACAATCCAGCAGTCAAACTGGTTGAAAACAGTACCATAGATATGTTTAATGATAGACTTAATAAACATTTCACTTCAAGTCCATGGCTTACATTATTTGCGCCTCCTCAGTCACAATGACAATTTGCAGGTTATTCTCTTTGAATTAACTGTATGCTTTCCAACCTTCATCACACTAATCTGTGAATTTCTGATATCTTTCACTATCACAAACAGCCTCTAAAGTACCTAGTGGTCTGTTGCTCTTTGAATTCCTTTTATATCCCTTTGTTAGCCAGCCAAAGATGACAACCCAAACACAAGAATTGTCACTGGAGCTACCTAGAAGACTCGATAACATGTTACTGATCACAGTGGCACTTGCAAGCCTTTTCTAGAGTCTTAACATATCTTTGGTACCCAATGCCAAACCCACACTGCCCATGCTTAGGACTAGCAAGCCTTTTCCAGGGTCTCATTGCATCCATGGTGTTCACCGGCACACCTACACTGCCCATACTTGGGACTGGCAAAATTCAGCAAATAATGAGTTTTTCTAAACTAGGAATGCTTTTCACTCAATTTATAAGAAAAAATATTGGTTCAGATAGCTTTGTTGTACACTTAGAATTGGCCTATTGGTAAATAATATTTTTCCTAATCTGGAAAAGGTCATCTTGAATCATCAAAAATATAATGGTTTCTACATTTTATGAAAATTTTTCATAAAACACTTACTGTTTTTTGTGCTAGGGTGTAAGATCATATAACTTAATGAAAGTCTGTTACTGAAGAAATATTTCTTCACACAAATATTTATTTGTATTATTTATTATACTTTGTTGCTGTCTCCCGCATTAGCGAGATAGCGCAAGGAAACAGATGAAAGGACAGCCCAACCCACCCACATACACATGTATATAAATACATGTCCACGCACGCACATATACATACCTATACATCTCAACATATACACATATACATATACACTCAGACATATACATATATACACATGTACATAATTCATACTGTCGGCCCTTATTCATTCCCGTCGCCACCCCGCCACACATGAAATGAAAACCCCCTCCCCCAAATGTGTGCGAGGTAGCGCTAGAAAAAGACAACAAAGGCCACATTCGTTCACACTCAGTCTCTAGCTGTCATGTATAATGCCACGAAACCACAGCTCCCTTTCCACATCCAGGCCCCACAGAACTTTCCACAGTTTACCCCAGACACTTCACATGACCTGGTTCAATCCATTGACAGCACATCGACCCCGGTATACCACATCGTTCCAATTCACTCTATTCCTTGCACGCCTTTCGTCCTCCTGCATGTTCAGGCCCCGAAT
The DNA here is from genome assembly GCF_036320965.1 of Panulirus ornatus. Taxonomy (NCBI): domain Eukaryota; kingdom Metazoa; phylum Arthropoda; class Malacostraca; order Decapoda; family Palinuridae; genus Panulirus; species Panulirus ornatus. The sequence goes on from NC_092227.1 coordinate 85,487,842, forward strand.
GCTCAAAATCTTTTTCACTCCATCTTTCCACCTCCAATTTGGTCTCCCACTTCTCGTCCCCTCCACCTCTGAAACATACATCCTCTGTCAATCTTTCCTTACTCATTCTCTCCATGTAACCAAACTATTTCAAAACACCCTCTTCTGCTCTCTCAACCACACTCTTTTTATTACCACACACCTCTCTTACCCTTTCATTACTTAATCAAACCACCTCACACCACATATTGTCCTCAAACATCTCATTTCTAACACATCCACCCTCCTCCGCACAACTCTATCTATAGCCCATGCCTTGCAACCATAAAACATTGTTGGCACCACTATTCCTTCAAACATACCCATTTTTGTTTTCCGAGATAACGTTCTCGACTTCCACACATTTTTCAACACTCCCAGAACTTTCGCCCCCTCCCCCACCCTATGATTCACTTCCACTTCCATGGTTCCATCAGCTGCCAAATCCACTCCCAGATATCTAAAACACCACTTCTTCCAGTTTTTCTCCATTCAAACCTCTCAATTGACTTTTCTCTCAACCCAACTGTACCTAATAACCTTGCTCTTATTCACATTTACTCTCAGCTTTCTTCTTTCACACACTTTACTAAACTCAAGTCACCAGCTCCCGCAGTTTCTCACCCGAATCAGCCACCAGCGCTGTATCATCAGCAATCAACTGACTCACTTCCCATGCTCTCTCATCCACACCAGACTGCATACTTGCCCAACTTTCCAAAACTCTTGCATTCATCTCCCTAACAACCCCATCCATAAACAAATTAAACAACCATGGAGACATCATGCACCCCTGCCACAAACCAACATTCACTGAGAACCAATCACTTTCCTCTCTTCCTACACATGCACATGCCTTACATCCTCGATAAAAACTTTTCACTGCTTCTAACAACTTGCCTCCCACACCATATATTCTTAATACCTTCCACAGAGCAACTCTATCAACTCTATCATATGCCTTCTCCAGATCCATGAATGCTACATACAAATCCATCTGCTTTTCTAAGTATTTCTCACATACATTCTTCAAAGCAAATACCTGATCCACACATCCTCTACCACTTCTGAAACCACACTGCTCTTCCCCAATCTGATGCTCTGTACATGCCTTCACCCTCTCAATCAATACCCTCCCATATAATTTCCCAAGAATACTCAACAAACTTATACCTCTGTAATTTGAGCACTCACTTTTATCCCCTTTGCCTTTGTACAATGGCACTATGCAAGCATTCCGCCAATCCTCAGGCACCTCACCATGAGTCATACATATACTGAATATCCTTACCAACCAGTCAACAACACAGTCACTCCCCTTTTAAATAAATTCCACTGCAATACCATCCAAACCCGCTGCCTTGCCGGCTTTCATTTTCCACAAAGCTTTCACTAACTCTTCTCTGTTTACCAAATCATTCTCCCTGACCCTCTCACTTCGCACATCACTGCAACCAAAACACCCTACAACTGTAACTCTATCATCTAACTGTAACTCCATCATCTAACACATTCAAATAAACCTTCAGAATACTCACTCCATCTCCTTTTCATATCACCACTACTTGTTATTACCTCCCCATTAGCCCCCTTCACAGATGTTCCCATTTGTTCTCTTGTCTTATGCACTTTATTTACCTCCTTCCAAAACTTCTTTCTATTCTCCCTAAAATTTAATGATACTATCTCACCCCAACTCTCATTTGCCCTCTTTTTCACCTCTTGCACCTTTCTCTTGACCTCCTGCCTCTTTCTTTTGTACATCTCCCACTCATTTGCATTATCTCCCAGCAAAAATAGCCCAAATGCCTCTCTCTTCTCCTTCACTAATAATCTTACTTCTTCATCCCACCACTCACTACCCTTTCTAATCTGCCCACCTCCCATGCTTCTCATGCCACAAGCATCTTTTGTGCAAGCCATCACTGCTTCCCTAAATACATCCCACTCCTCCCCCACTCCCCTTATGTCTTCTGTTCTCACCTTTTTCCATTCTGTACTCAGTCTTTCCTGGTACATCCTCATACAAGTCTCCTTCCCAAGCTCACTTACTCTCACCACTCTCTTCACTCCAACATTCTCTCTTCTTTTCTGAAAACCTCTACAAATCTTCACCTTCGCCTCCACAAGATAATGATCAGACATGCCTCCAGTGGCACCTCTCAGCACATTAACATATATTCATATTCATATATATCTATATTCATTTAATTATCATACTTTGTCGCTGTCTCCTACGTTAGCGAGGTAGCGCCAGGAAACAAATGAAAGAATGGCCAAAACCCACCCTCATACACATGTATATACATACATGTCCCCACATGCACATATACATACCTATACATCTCAATGTATACCTATATACACATACAGACATATATATATATTTTTCTTTTTTTTTTTTTTGCTATGTCGCTGTCTCCCGCGTTTGCGAGGTAGCGCAAGGAAACAGACGAAAGAAATGGCCCAACCCACCCCCATACACATGTATATACATACACGTCCACACACGCAAATATACATACCTACACAGCTTTCCATGGTTTACCCCAGACGCTTCACATGCCCTGATTCAATCCACTGACAGCACGTCAACCCCGGTATACCACATCGATCCAATTCACTCTATTCCTTGCCCTCCTTTCACCCTCCTGCGTGTTCAGGCCCCGATCACACAAAATCTTTTTCACTCCATCTTTCTACCTCCAATTTGGTCTCCCACTTCTCCTCGTTCCCTCCACCTCCGACACATATATCCTCTTGGTCAATCTTTCCTCACTCATTCTCTCCATGTGCCCAAACCATTTTAAAACACCCTCTTCTGCTCTCTCAACCACGCTATTTTTTATTTCCACACATCTCTCTTACCCTTACGTTACTTACTCGATCAAACCACCTCACACCACACATTGTCCTCAAACATCTCATCTCCAGCACATCCATCCTCCTGTGCACAACTCTATCCATAGCCCACGCCTCACAACCATACAACATTGTTGGAACCACTATTCCTTCAAACATACCCATTTTTGCTTTCCGAGATAATGTTCTCGACTTCCACATATTCTTCAAGGCTACCAGAATTTTCGCCCCCTCCCCCACCCTATGATCCACTTCCGCTTCCATGGTTCCATCCGCTGCCAGATCCACTCCCAGATATCTAAAACACTTTACTTCCTCCAGTTTTTCTCCATTCAAACTTACCTCCCAATTGACTTGACCCTCAACCCTACTGTACCTAATAACCTTGCTCTTATTCACATTTACTCTTAACTTTCTTCTTCCACACACTTTACCAAACTCAGTCACCAGCTTCTGCAGTTTCTCACATGAATCAGCCACCAGCGCTGTATCATCAGCGAACAACAACTGACTCACTTCCCAAGCTCTCTCATCCCCAACAGACTTCATACTTGCCCCTCTTTCCAAAACTCTTGCATTCACCTCCCTAACAACCCCATCCATAAACAAATTAAACAACCATGGAGACATCACACACCCCTGCCGCAAACCTACATTCACTGAGAACCAATCACTTTCCTCTCTTCCTACACGTACACATGCCTTACATCCTCGATAAAAAATTTTCACTGCTTCTAACAACTTGCCTCCCACACCATATATTCTTAATACCTTCCACAGAGCATCTCTATCAACTCTATCATATGCCTTCTCCAGATCCATAAATGCTACATACAAATCCATCTGCTTTTCTAAGTATTTCTCTCATACATTCTTCAAAGCAAACACCTGATCCACACATCCTCTACCACTTCTGAAACCACACCGCTCTTCCCCAATCTGATGCTCTGTACATGCCTTCACCCTCTCAATCAATACCCTCCCATATAATTTACCAGGAATACTCAACAAACTTATATCTCTGTAATTTGAGCACTCACTCTTATCCCCTTTGCCTTTGTACAATGGCACTTGCAAGCCTTTTCTAGAGTCTTAACATATCTTTGGTACCAATGCCAAACCACACTGCCCATGCTTAGGACTAGCAAGCCTTTTCCAGGGGTCTCATTGCATCCATGGTGTTCACGGCACACCTACACTGCCCATAATTTGGGACTGGCAAAATTCAGCAAATAATGAGTTTTTCTAAACTAGGAATGCTTTCACTCAATTTATAAGAAAAAATATTGTTTCAGATAGCTTTGTTTGTACACTTAGAATTGGCCTATTGGTAAATAATATTTTTTCCTAATCTGGAAAAGTCCATCTTGAATCATCAAAAATATAATGGTTTCTACATTTTATGAAAATTTTTCATAAAACACTTACTGTTTTTTGTGCTAGGGTGTAAGATCATATAACTTAATGAAAGTCTGTTACTGAAGAAATATTTCTTCACACAAATATTTATTTGTATTATTTATTATACTTTGTTGCTGTCTCCCGCATTAGCGAGATAGCGCAAGGAAACAGACGAAAGAAATGGCCAAAACCCACCCTCATACACATGTATATAAATACATGTCCACGCACGCACATATACATACCTATACATCTCAATGTATACCTATATACACATACAGACATATATATATATTTTTCTTTTTTTTTTTTTTGCTATGTCGCTGTCTCCCGCGTTTGCGAGGTTAGCGCAAGGAAACAGACGAAAGAAATGGCCAACCCACCCCATACACATGTATATACATACACGTCCACACACGCAAATATACATACTACACAGCTTTCCATGGTTTACCCAGACGCTTCACATGCACCTGATTCAATCCACTGACAGCACGTCAACCCCGGTATACCACATCGTTCCAATTCACTCTATTCCTTGCCCTCCTTTCCCCTCCTGCGTGTGTTCAGGCCCCGATCACACAAAATCTTTTTCACTCCATCTTTCTACCTCCAATTTGGTCTCCCACTTCTCCTCGTTCCCTCCACCTCCGACACATATATCCTCTTGGTCAATCTTTCCTCACTCATTCTCTCCATGTGCCCAAACCATTTTAAAACACCCTCTTCTGCTCTCTCAACCACGCTATTTTTTATTTCCACACATCTCTCTTACCCTTACGTTACTTACTCGATCAAACCACCTCACACCACACATTGTCCTCAAACATCTCATCTCCAGCACATCCATCCTCCTGTGCACAACTCTATCCATAGCCCACGCCTCACAACCATACAACATTGTTGGAACCACTATTCCTTCAAACATACCCATTTTTGCTTTCCGAGATAATGTTCTCGACTTCCACATATTCTTCAAGGCTACCAGAATTTTCGCCCCCTCCCCCACCCTATGATCCACTTCCGCTTCCATGGTTCCATCCGCTGCCAGATCCACTCCCAGATATCTAAAACACTTTACTTCCTCCAGTTTTTCTCCATTCAAACTTACCTCCCAATTGACTTGACCCTCAACCCTACTGTACCTAATAACCTTGCTCTTATTCACATTTACTCTTAACTTTCTTCTTCCACACACTTTACCAAACTCAGTCACCAGCTTCTGCAGTTTCTCACATGAATCAGCCACCAGCGCTGTATCATCAGCGAACAACAACTGACTCACTTCCCAAGCTCTCTCATCCCCAACAGACTTCATACTTGCCCCTCTTTCCAAAACTCTTGCATTCACCTCCCTAACAACCCCATCCATAAACAAATTAAACAACCATGGAGACATCACACACCCCTGCCGCAAACCTACATTCACTGAGAACCAATCACTTTCCTCTCTTCCTACACGTACACATGCCTTACATCCTCGATAAAAAATTTTCACTGCTTCTAACAACTTGCCTCCCACACCATATATTCTTAATACCTTCCACAGAGCATCTCTATCAACTCTATCATATGCCTTCTCCAGATCCATAAATGCTACATACAAATCCATCTGCTTTTCTAAGTATTTCTCTCATACATTCTTCAAAGCAAACACCTGATCCACACATCCTCTACCACTTCTGAAACCACACCGCTCTTCCCCAATCTGATGCTCTGTACATGCCTTCACCCTCTCAATCAATACCCTCCCATATAATTTACCAGGAATACTCAACAAACTTATATCTCTGTAATTTGAGCACTCACTCTTATCCCCTTTGCCTTTGTACAATGGCACTATGCACGCATTCCGCCAATCCTCAGGCACCTCACCATGAGTCATACATACATTAAATAACCTTACCAACCAGTCAATAATACAGTCACCCCCTTTTTTTTATAAATTCCACTGCAATACCATCCAAACCTGCTGCCTTGCCGGCTTTCATCTTCCGCAAAGCTTTTACTACCTCTTCTCTGTTTACCAAATCATTTTACCAAATCATGTGTGGATCAGGTGTTTGCTTTGAAGAATGTATGTGAGAAATACTTAGAAAAGCAAATGGATTTGTATGTTGCATTTATGGATCTGGAGAAGGCATATGATAGAGTTGATAGAGATGCTCTGTGGAAGGTATTAAGAATATATGGTGTGGGAGGCAAGTTGTTAGAAGCAGTGAAAAGTTTTTATCGAGGATGTAAGGCATACATATATACACATGTATATAATTCATACTGTCTGCCCTTATTTATTCCCGTCGCCACCCCGCTACACATGAAATGACAACCTCCTCCCCCCGCATGTGTGCGAGGTAGCACTAGGAAAAGACAACAAAGGCCACATTCTTTCACACCCAGTCTCTAACTGTCATGTATAATGCACCAAAACCACATTCAGGCCCCACAGAACTTTCCATGGTTTACCCCACACGCTTCACATTCCCTGGTTCAATCCATTGACAGCACATCAACCCCGGTATACCACATCGTTCCAATTCACTCTATTCCTTGCACGCCTTTCACCCTCCTGTATGTTCAGGCCCTGATCACTCAAAATCTTTTTCACTCCATCTTTCCACCTCCAATTTGGTCTCCCACTTCTTCTCGTTCCCTCCACCTCTAACACATATATTCTCTTTGTCAATCTTTCCTCACTCTATCTCTCCAGATGACCAAACCATTCCAAAACACCCTCTTCTGCTCTCTCAAACACACTCTTTTTATTACCACACATCTCTCTTACCCTTTCATTACTTCCTTGATCAAACCACCTCACACCACATATTGTCCTCAAACATCTCATTTTCAGCACATCCACCCTCCTCTGCACAACTCCTCTCTTAGACACAGGTACAATATCTGCTCCCTTCCACTTCACTGGGTGTGATCCTTTTACCATAGATTATGAACAATTCAAGTGGACTGTCAAATGCTTCTGCACACTTTTTGAGAAAATATGTAAGATTCAAAATGTATGAAAAAATGTGAACAAGTGGACTGTGAGGATTAATGTACCTGATCAAACCAATGTAAATGGAAAGAGTAAAAATTGGCATGTATATCACATAATAATGGGAGAAGGAATTAGCCTACATGTGGTGAGGACAGAATGTACTAAAAGTGTATGGATATAATTTTTAAAGGATGATATTCATGTTTATATACAACATACATCCTAACTAAAGATTTTACCGATATGCACATCTGTTTTTGCAAATAATGTATTAACAGTGTACAACAGCATTCCCAGTATGGAGAGTATCAATGACTAAATATTTACCGATTTTTCTTAAACACTTCTGTATTATTGTCCAACATCTATGCTAGGAAAAAGCATATGTTTATATGGTGATGATCTATCACGATTAAGGCGAGTGTTAGTGGAAACATGCATATATTATTCAGCTTTAAGAATTCTTGCCTTATTTGGAATTTAAATTTTTATGTATTGTACACAGAACATGCTTAATCAATCAATGAGGTACAAATCAGTTACTGTGTGCACTAGTGGCTGCAATGACAAATTTATTGTACTTTATTCACAATGGAACTATTGCTTTACTTTCTATAATTTCATGAAGAAATTGTCAATCACAGGGGAAAAAATGATTAAGTGGGGGCATGGTGAGCTTAAATCTGCCACCACTTTTCATTACAGGTTGATCATCCCTAATCCAGAAATCCAAAATCTGAAATGCTCCAAAATCCAAAAATATTCATTGTATTAATGGTATTTCATATCTTTTTTACTGTTAAGTACTAATGCGTGAATAAGTGTAAAAAAATTATTGCTTATCAATAGCACATAAATTCAGTCAGGAATGAAAGTAATGCCAAACAACCACAGACTGTCCCTAAGGGCAGCTGAGGTTGTGACACCTTAGCTTTCTGATGGTTCAGTGTTACACAAACTGTTTCATGCACAAAATTATTAAGAATATTATATAAGTTACCTTCAGGCTATGTGTATAAGATGTACATGACACAAAAATGAATTTTGTGCTTAGATTTGGGTTCCATCCCAAGATATCATTATGTATATACAAATATTCCAAAATAAAAAAATCCAAAACCTGAAACATTTCTGGTCCCTGGCATTTTGGATAAGGGATACTCAACCTTTTCCTGCTTTAAGTGATTTGGAGATATGTGATTATTCATCTTTTTCCACAGAAAAAGATCTGCTGAAGTAACCTAAATAGGTGAATATCTCTAAAGAGACTTCATCACATGTTAATGAAAAAACTAATGTTCTTACATGAAAGACTACTTACCAACGGGTGTCAACCTACAGCATCAAGGATTGGACTCTCAAATCTAAAAGCTGTCGACTAAGCCCCACCTTAACATGGAATAGTTAAGAACACTAACAGTCTGCTGGCAATATTAGAATTGCATTCAAGTTCATGAACAAGGGGTTATTTAGCAAGCTATTCATGTTCTACATATGACCAAAACTAGAATATGCTTCCTTATGCTTCCTAAGTTTCAACACAAAGAACTAATGGAGAACATCTACAGTAGGGCAACAAAGATGGTGCAGAAGTTAAAATGAAAGACTAGAAGCCTTCTATTTACAAACTTTGAAAGACAGAAGACTATGGGGTTACCGATCATAACCTTTTAACTGTCAAACCAGAATGATGATGCAAACGGTAAAGTTTCTCATAAGATGTTGGGATAAAACAACCAGGGGACACACTTTGATATTAAGTAAAGATTTGTAAAAAAAAAAGATGTAAAGAACTTTTAGAGTACAAGACTGATGTATAAATGCATTAGGCTAAATGAAGATATAGTAAATGTGAAAAGCATACAAGTTTAAGAAAATGTATGACTGTACAGAAAGTTCCTGCAATGGGGCTCCAAAAGTGTGAAGATCCCTTCCCATGCAGTAATAATAGGTAATCACACCAGTATGGAAAGGCTTTTGCCAGGGATACGACCTTAAGGGGGTTCCCAGAGGGAAAGGGTATCAGAGACAGATAGATAGAAAGTAACAGTGGCAGAATATAGACAGATAGATTGAAAGATATAGTGGCAGAATATCAAAAATCACCTGGGGGGTGATATTTCACCTTTAGTATCCACTTACACTCAGGTAATAACATTTACAATATTCTCTGCCAATGTACATTCTTTGATTCGTGGTTATATAAGTCACAATAACATTGGTAACAATATGGGTTCAAGGCATCTTGTATTTGAACTCGATACTGGTGTGAGAGAGAATCCTGAGCTAGGATTGTGACAAAGCATGTACTAGCTTGGATAGTCTGTCCACCAGAGGCTGAGGCCTAGTTTGTCTGTCTACCAGTAGATGAGGCTTAGCTGGTCTATCTACCAGTGGCTGAGGCCTTGCAAATCTGTCTACCAGTTGCTCAGGCTTAGCTGGTCTGTCTACCACTGTCTATTTCCCAGTGAATGATGTCCAGCCTGTGTGTCCACCAGTGGCTGTAGCATAGCTAGTTCCCTATTAGTGCCTGAGGACTAGCTAGTCTATTTACTAGCAGCTATAACCACTCTCTATCACTACCCATACTATCAGTTACCATACATAAATCCCACCAGTAAAGATGAATACATACAGTGCTGATCATGGGTGACGGAAACATAGAGCATGTCATGAAAGGAGGGTACAAGTTATGGGTGAATGGAATGTGTGGGTAAAAATATACTGGTTATGTCAGAAGTCATGGAATGGGAGTGTGTCATCATTGAAGAGATATAATGGCATGCCAGGGATCATGAGATGGGTCATAGGCAAGGTACACTGTGTCAGAAATGAGAGGAGGCATATGGGAGTGGGCCAAGAGTGAAGCAAGAGCACAACTGATATGGACACAGAAATAAAGGAAATTCACGTACATGGCTGGAAAAGGAATAAAGGTGTCTTTGGGTAGTACTTAGATTAAGATGATCACAGGATTGACAGATTTCAAATAAAAAAATCTGTCAAAAATGAGAGTTAATAAGAAAATACAGGAAATCATAGCAGATGGCTGTATATTCATTTCTTTTTAGAGAATGAATGACATGACATGACATGACTGGGAAAAGCATGCCAAAATTGTGAGTATAAAAGCAAAATACATTAGGGATTAATTTGAGCTCAGGTGCTTGCAGACTTGGCTTTTGAAAACAGAAATGTTACAAATAGAAATGTAACAAGATGAGAGCTAATGTCGTGGAAGGCTTACAATTCCACTCTAGGCAAGAAAGAGGTAGAGGAGGAGCTTCCCAAGGTATGTGAGCTGTGCTCCATATCAAGGCAAATAAAACCTTCACAGATGTGGAACAGCTGCTCAGAAGAAAGATAATATTACGGCATCTATACAATCTTATAAAGCCTTTCGTGATCAAATACTGCAATGTTTAAAATGTGGGGTTTCAAGGAAAGAATGCTTTTTGCTCATGTAACCGTGGGACTGACCTGAAGTGCTTTGAAATCCAACAGCATGATACAAGTGAGATTAACAGAGAGATATAGTTAGAAATTCTGTTTTTGCATTGATGAATTTAACCAGGCTGCTGGTTAAATATGAGAGGACATATATTCAGAGAAAAAAAGTACTGGAGTGTGAGTGAGAAGGAAAGTTAAAGTATGTAGAGTGGAAGCAATGGCATAAGTGATCAGGGTTTGAGAAGAAACAATTATCATTCATGGAGACTAGAAAAAGTGTAGATAATACTACAGAATTATGAGGGACAACACTGCTGAAGGTGTAAGAGGGAGATATCCTCTACCAAAATGGAATGACTGTAAAAAAATATACTACAAAAGAGAACAAGAAAAACAAAGGAAGGAATTTAAGCAAGGTATGACGAATTGCATTGTCAGTGTTCTGGAACAAAAGATTCATCAAACCCCTCAGAGAAGAGGACCATAGGTGGGTTACCTTGGAGAGAAGGTCAGAGACCTTACACTGTATTAAAGAAGGAAATGAGATTCTATATGTTTATGAAACTGAGGGTTAAAGACAGTTTTGAAGAAGTGATAGCAGATATGAAAGCAATGGGGCAACAAATAGTTAGATAGTTCAGAATGAAGTCTTCTTTCATAGGAACAAGCTAGACCATGGTATATTTCCAAGATAAAAAAATTAGGGTTTTTAGACAGACAAAATGGGCAGGAAAGTACTGGAGTTACCTCAGTGGCAAATTCCTTTGGAACATGTTAAGGTTTCCTCTACATCTAATGGGCTCAGTTTATCTATAACTGGTAGAGAACTCTGAGACCTTGCATAAGGAAAATATGAGAGGGCATTAGTTTCATAAAGACAAAACAGAAAGAAAGGATGAAGCATACAATGGTATGTGTATTCCACATCTATGTTTGTACAGGGGTACTTTTAGTTCCCAGCACTGATCATGACAACCTACCTTACCAACCATTCGTACTACCTAAAGGTATCAAACGATCAAGCCATACCAACGACAGAGACCTATAACAACTGCAAACATGACCTTAACCATACATCTATAACGGTCAGAAATATAATCAAGGCTCACCAGAACACCCACCCTCATCATCCGATCAACCAACCACACAAAGGCAAGTCAAACCAGATAAACCCTTCAGGACATCCGCAGACATCATTTAACCAAAACAGACATGGAAAAAATCAAGATCTACAGACTGGACTAAATCACATGTAAAGAAAGCCAGCCTAAAAACAGCTAATTCAATCAAGACTATCCAGTGCAGGACTACTGATAATCTAAGTAAATCAACTTATCAAAACCAATCAGCCATCACTGAAAACTAACAGTATGAAGAACTCATTTGAGGAAAGCATCTCCTCCTAAGTCTCTCCTATACTCTTGCAATAATTTCCATTTTCTCTAGCAATCAAGGGGAACACTAACTTTATCTTGCTAACTCCAAAGCCAGTAGACACTCAAATATGGAGAACAGTCATTCTAGACTACAAACACCTGCAAAAGTAATGATGTTAGAGCAGAGGCCGGGGGGAGAGAGAGAAAAACAAAATAACTGTATGCTGTCTGAACAAACTGGTGATACAGGAGACTACTCATGCTAAAGTAAAGTAACAGTGGAGATGAGCACGTGTAAAAAGAGGTGATAAATAGTTCCATCAAAGCTGAGATAGGGTAACTGAGGAGATAAGTGGACTCTACTGACATAAAGAAATGCTGATGACATCACTGGTAAAACTCGGTTAAAGATAAGGCGAGTAATCCCTCCTGTAAGTGATAAGAACTCTCGGTATCATATTACAAAACCTCAGTGTAATCAACATCCATTTTATTTTGTCATACTTGATCACCTTTTCCTAGGTTAGCGAGAAGAGCGTCAGGAAAAGACAAAGAAAGGCTGCATTCGCTTGTAGCCATTTTCTAGCTGTCATGCACAATGCATTAAAACCATAGCCAGGCCCTATAGACCTTTCCATGAGGAAACCATGGAAATGTCTGTGGGGCCTGGCTGTGGACAGGAGGCTGTGGTTTCGGTGCATTTCACATAACAGCCAGGGAATGGATGCGAGCAAATGTGACCACTCGACCTCACTAACACAGGAAACGAAAATCAAGTATGAAAAAAAAAAGTTGATACATTTCATTCAGGTAATTCAATATGATTCTCAGATTTCTTATCACTTCAGAAAGGATTCCTCACCTAAGTTGTGGCCAGGCACTTTGCCAGTGGTCACCAGATTTTTTACATTGGTTGAATCTACTTATCTCCTCAGTTACTTTAACCTCAGCTTTGAAATGGTTTTACAATAGGTATTCGCTGATGATACAGCGCTGGTGGCTGATTTGGGGGAGAAACTGCAGAAGCTGGTGACTGAGTTTGGTAAAGTGTGTGAAAGAAGATGTGAATAAGTGTAAGGTTATTAGGTACAGTAAGGTTAAGGGACAAGTCAATTGGGAGGTAAGTTTGAATGGAGAAAAACTGGAGGAAGTGAAGTGCTTTAGATATCTGGCAGTGAATCTGGCAGCGGATGGAATCATGGAACCGGAAGTGGATCATAGGGTGGGGGAGGGGGTGAAAATTCTGGGAGCCTTGAAGAATGTGTGGAAGTCGAGAACATTATCTCGGAAAGCAAAAATGGGTATGTTTGAAGGAATAGTGGTTCCAACAATGTTGTATGGTTGCGAGGCGTGGGCTATGGATAGAGTGGTGCGCAGGAGGATGGATGTGCTGGAAATGAGATGTTTGAGGACAATGTGTGGTGTGAGGTGGTTTGATCGAGTAAGTAACGTAAGGGTAAGAGAGATGTGTGGAAATAAAAAGAGCATGGTTGAGAGAGCAGAAGAGGGTGTTTTGAAATGGTTTGGGCACATGGAGAGAATGAGTGAGGAAAGATTGACCAAGAGGATATATGTGTCGGAGGTGGAGGGAACGAGGAGAAGAGGGAGACCAAATTGGAGGTGGAAAGATGGAGTGAAAAAGATTTTGTGTGATCGGGGCCTGAACATGCAGGAGGGTGAAAGGAGGGCAAGGAATAGAGTGAATTGGAGTGATGTGACATACCGGGGTTGACGTGCTGTCAGTGGATTGAATCAGGGCATGTGAAGCGTCTGGGGTAAACCATGGAAAGCTGGGCAGGTATGTATATTTGCGTGTGTGGACGTATGTATATATATGTGTATGGGGGTGGGTTGGGCCATTTCTTTCGTCTGTTTCCTTGCGCTACCTCGCAAACGCGGGAGACAGCGACAAAGCAAAAAAAAAAAATATATATATATATTTTTATTTATTTATTTTGCTTTGTCGCTGTCTCCCGCATTTGCGAGGTAGCGCAAGGAAACAGACGAAAGAAATGGCCTAACCCACCCACATACACATGTATATACATACACGTCCACACAAGCAAGTATACATACCCATACATCTCAATGTACACATATATATACACACAGACACATACATATATACACATGCACACAATTCAAACTGTCTGCCTTTATTCATTCCCATCACCACCTCGCCACACATGGAATAACAACCCCCTCCCCCCTCATGTGTGCCAGGTAGCGCTAAGAAAAGACAACAAAGGCCCCATTCGTTCACACTCAGTCTCCAGCTGTCATGCAATAATGCCCAAAACCACAGCTCCCTTTCCACATCCAGGCCCCACACAACTTTCCATGGTTTACCCCAGACGCTTCACATGCCCTGATTCAATCCATTGACAGAACGTCGACCCCGGTATACCACATCGATCCAATTCACTCTGTTCCTTGCCCGCCTTTCACCCTCCTGAATGTTCAGGCCCCGATCACTCAAAATCTTTTTCACTCCATCTTTCCACCTCCAATTTGGTCTCCCACTTCTCCTCGTTCCCTCCACCTCCGACACATATATCCTCTTGGTCAGTCTTTCCTCACTCATTCTCTCCATGTGCCCAAACCATTTCAAAACACCCTCTTCTGCTCTCTCAACCATGCTCTTTTTATTTCCACACATCTCTCTTACCTTTACATTACTTACTCGATCAAACCACCTCACATCACATATCATCCTCAAACATCTCATTTCCAGCACATCCACACTCCTGCGCACAACTCTATTTATAGCCCAAGCCTCGCAACCATACAACATTGTTGGAACCACTATTCCTTCAAACACAGCCATTTTTGCTTTCGGAGATAATGTTCTCGACTTCCACACACTCTTCAAGGATCCCAGGATTTTCTGCCCCTTCCCCACCCTATGATTCACTTCCGCTTCCATGGTTCAATCCGCTGCCAGATCCACTCCCAGGTATCTAAAACACTTTACTTCCTCCAGTTTTTCTCCATTTAAACTTATCTCCCAATTACTTGACCCTCAACCCTACTGTACCTAATAACCTTGCTCTTATTCACATTTATTCTCAACTTTCTTCTTTCACACACTTTACCAAACTCAGTCACCAGCTTCTGCAGTTTCTCACATGAACCAGCCACCAGCGCTGTATCATCAGCGAACAACAACTGACTCACTTCCCAAGCTCTCTCATCCCCAACAGACTTCATTCTTGCCCCTCTTTCAAAAACTCTTGCATTCACCTCCCTAACAACCAGATCCATAAACAAATTAAACAACCATGGAGACATCACACACCCCTGCTGCAAACCTACATTCACTGAGAACCAATCAATTTCCTCTCTTCCTACACGTACACGTGCCTTACATCCTCGATAAAAACTTTTCACTGCTTCTAACAACTTGCCTCCTACACCATATATTCTTAGTACCTTCCACAGAGCATCTCTATCAACTCTATCATATGCCTTCTCCAGATCCATAAATGCTACCTACAAATCTATTTGCTTTTCTATTTATTTATTTATATTTATTTTGCTTTGTCGCTGTCTCCCGCGTTTGCGAGGTAGCACAAGGAAACAGATGAAATAATGGCCCAACCCACCCACATACACATGTATATACATACGCATCCACACACGCAAATATACATACCTATACATCTCAATGTACACATATATATACACACACAGACATATACATATATACACATGCACACAATTCACACTGTCTGCCTTTATTCACTCCCATCGCCACCTCGCCACACATGGAATACCATCCCCCTCCCCCCTCATGTGTGCGAGGTAGCGCTAGGAAAAGACAACAAAGGCCCCATTCGTTCACACTCAGTCTCTAGCTGTCATGCAATAATGCCCGAAACCACAGCTCCCTTTCCACATCCAGGCCCCACACAACTTTCCATGGTTTACCCCAGACGCTTCACATGACCTGATTCAATCCACTGACAGCACGTCAACTCCGGTATACCACATCGATCCAATTCACTCTATTACTTGCCCGCCTTTCACCCTCCTGCATGTTCAGGCCCTGATCACTCAAAATCTTTTTCACTCCATCTTTCCACCTCCAATTTGGTCTCCCACTTCTCCTCGTTCCCTCCACCTCTGACACATATATCCTCTTGGTCAATCTTTCCTCACTCATTCTCTCCATGTGCCCAAACCATTTCAAAACACCCTCTTCTGCTCTCTCAACCACGCTCTTTTTATTTCCACACATCTCTCTTACCCTTACATTACTTATTCGATCAAACCACCTCACACCACACATTGCCCTCAAACATCTCATTTCCAGCACATCCACCCTCCTGCACACAACTCTATCCACAGCCCACGCCTCGCAACCATACAACATTGTTGGAACCACTATTCCTTCAAACATACCCATTTTTGCTTTCCGAGATAATGTTCTCAACTTCCACACATTCTTCAAGGCTCCCAGGACTTTCGCCCCCTCCCCCACCCTATGATTCACTTCCGCTTCCATGGTTCCATCCGCTGCCAGATCCACTCCCAGATATCTAAAACACTTTACTTCCTCCAGTTTTTCTCCATTCAAACTTACCTCCCAATTGACTTGACCCTCAACCCTACTGTACCTAATAACTTTGATTTTATTCACATTTATCCCTGGGGATAGGGGAGAAAGAATACTTCCCACGTATTCCCTGCGTGTCGTAGAAGGCGACTAACAGGAAGGGAGCGCGGGGGGCTCCCCCCAAGGAAGGAACAGAGAAGGGGGCCGGGTGAGGATATTCCCTCAGAGGCCCAGTCCTCTGTTCTTAACGCTACCTCGCTGAGGCAGGAAATGGCGAATAGTATGAAAGAAAGATAATATATATATATATATATATATATATATATATATATATATATATATATATATATATATATATACATATATATATATTTTTTTTGCCGCTGTCTCCCGCGTTTGCGAGGTAGCGCAAGGAAACAGACGAAAGAAATGGCCCAACCCACCCCCATACACATGTATATACATACGTCCACACACGCAAATATACATACCTACACAGCTTTCCATGGTTTACCCCAGACGCTTCACATGCCCTGATTCAATCCACTGACAGCACATCAACCCCGGTATACCACATCGCTCCAATTCACTCTATTCCTTGCCCTCCTTTCACCCTCCTGCATGTTCAGGCCCCGAATACACAAAATCTTCTTCACTCCATCTTTCCACCTCCAATTTGGTCTCCCTCTTCTCCTCGTTCCCTCCACCTCCGACACATATATCCTCTTGGTCAATCTTTCCTCACTCATTCTCTCCATGTGCCCAAACCATTTCAAAACACCCTCTTCTGCTCTCTCAACCACGCTCTTTTTATTTCCACACATCTCTCTTACCCTTACGTTACTTACTCGATCAAACCACCTCACACCACACATTGTCCTTAAACATCTCATTTCCAGCACATCCATCCTCCTGCGCACAACTCTATCCATAGCCCACGCCTCGCAACCATACAACATTGTTGGAACCACTATTCCTTCAAACATACCCATTTTTGCTTTCCGAGATAATGTTCTCGACTTCCACACATTCTTCAAGGCTCCCAGAATTTTCGCCCCATCCCCCACCCTATGATCCACTTCCGCTTCCATGGTTCCATCCGCTGCCAGATCCACTCCCAGATATCTAAAACACTTCACTTCCTCCAGTTTTTCTCCATTCAAACTCACCTCCCAATTGACTTGACCCTCAACCCTACTGTACCTAATAACCTTGCTCTTATTCACATTTACTCTTAACTTTCTTCTTTCACACACTTTACCAAACTCAGTCACCAGCTTCTGCAGTTTCTCACATGAATCAGCCACCAGCGCTGTAGCATCAGCGAACAACAACTGACTCACTTCCCAAGCTCTCTCATCCCCAACAGACTTCATACTTGCCCCTATTTCCAAAACTCTTGCATTCACCTCCCTAACAACCCCATCCATAAACAAATTAAACAACCATGGAGACATCACACACCCCTGCCGCAAACCTACATTCACTGAGAACCAATCACTTTCCTCTCTTCCTACACGTACACATGCCTTACATCCTCGATAAAACCTTTTCACTGCTTCTAACAACTTGCCTCCCACACCATATATTCTTAATACCTTCCACAGAGCATCTCTATCAACTCTATCATATGCCTTCTCCAGATCCATAAATGCTACATACAAATCCATTTGCTTTTCTAAGTATTTCTCACATACATTCTTCAAAGCAAACACCTGATCCACACATCCTCTACCACTTCTGAAACCACACTGCTCTTCCCCAATCTGATGCTCTGTACATGCCTTCACCCTCTCAATCAATACCCTCCCATATAATTTACCAGGAATACTCAACAAACTTATACCTCTGTAATTTGAGCACTTACTCTTATCCCCTTTGCCTTTGTACAATGGCACTATGCACGCATTCCGCCAATCCTCAGGCACCTCACCGTGAGTCATACATACATTAAATAACCTTACCAACCAGTCAACAATACAGTCACCCCCTTTTTTATTAAATTCCACTGCAATACCATCCAAACCTGCTGCCTTGCCGGCTTTCATCTTCCGCAAAGCTTTTACTACCTCTTCTCTGTTTACCAAATCATTTTCCCTAACCCTCTCACTTTGCACACCACCTCGACCAAAACACCCTATATCTGCCACTCTATCATCAAACACATTCAACAAACCTTCAAAATACTCACTCCATCTCCTTCTCACATCAGTACTTGTTATCACCTCCCCATTTGCGCCCTTCACTGAAGTTCCCATTTGCTCCCTTGTCTTACGCACTTTATTTACCTCCTTCCAGAACATCTTTTTATTCTCCCTAAAATTTAATGATACTCTCTCACCCCAACTCTCATATATATTTTTTTTTTTTATTATACTTTGTTGCTGTCTCCCGCGTTTGCGAGGTAGCGCAAGGAAACAGACGAAAGAAATGGCCCAACCCCCCTCATACACATGTATATACATACGTCTACACACGCAAATATACATACCTACACAGCTTTCCATGGTTTACCCCAGACGCTTCACATGCCTTGATTCAATCCACTGACAGCACGTCAACCCCGGTATACCACATCGCTCCAATTCACTCTATTCCTTGCCCTCCTTTCACCCTCCTGCATGTTCAGGCCCCGATCACACAAAATCTTTTTCACTCCATCTTTCCACCTCCAATTTGGTCTCCCTCTTCTCCTCGTTCCCTCCACCTCCGACACATATATCCTCTTGGTCAATCTTTCCTCACTCATTCTCTCCATGTGCCCAAACCACTTCAAAACACCCTTTTCTGCTCTCTCACCCACGCTCTTTTTATTTCCACACATCTCTCTTACCCTTACGTTACTCACTCGATCAAACCACCTCACACCACACATTGTCCTCAAACATCTCATTTCCAGCACATCCATCCTCCTGCGCACAACTCTATCCATAGCCCACGCCTCGCAACCATACAACATTGTTGGAACAACTATTCCTTCAAACATACCCATTTTTGCTTTCCGAGATAATGTTCTCGACTTCCACACATTCTTCAAGGCCCCCAGAATTTTCGCCCCCTCCCCCACCCTATGATCCACTTCCGCTTCCATGGTTCCATCCGCTGCCAGATCCACTCCCAGATATCTAAAACACTTCACTTCCTCCAGTTTTTCTCCATTCAAACTCACCTCCCAATTGACTTGACCCTCAACCCTACTGTACCTAATAACCTTGCTCTTATTCACATTTACTCTTAACTTTCTTCTTCCACACACTTTACCAAACTCAGTCACCAGCTTCTGCAGTTTCTCACATGAATCAGCCACCAGCGCTGTAGCATCAGCGAACAACAACTGACTCACTTCCCAAGCTCTCTCATCCCCAACAGACTTCATACTTGCCCCTATTTCCAAAACTCTTGCATTCACCTCCCTAACAACCCCATCCATAAACAAATTAAACAACCATGGAGACATCACACACCCCTGCCGCAAACCTACATTCACTGAGAACCAATCACTTTCCTCTCTTCCTACACGTACACATGCCTTACATCCTCGATAAAACCTTTTCACTGCTTCTAACAACTTGCCTCCCACACCATATATTCTTAATACCTTCCACAGAGCATCTCTATCAACTCTATCATATGCCTTCTCCAGATCCATAAATGCTACATACAAATCCATTTGCTTTTCTAAGTATTTCTCACATACATTCTTCAAAGCAAACACCTGATCCACACATCCTCTACCACTTCTGAAACCACACTGCTCTTCCCCAATCTGATGCTCTGTACATGCCTTCACCCTCTCAATCAATACCCTCCCATATAATTTACCAGGAATACTCAACAAACTTATACCTCTGTAATTTGAGCACTCACTCTTATCCCCTTTGCCTTTGTACAATGGCACTATGCAAGCATTCCGCCAATCCTCAGGCACCTCACCATGAGTCATACATACATTAAATAACCTTACCAACCAGTCAACAATACAGTCACCCCCTTTTTTAATAAATTCCACTGCAATACCATCCAAACCTGCTGCCTTGCCGGCTTTCATCTTCCGCAAAGCTTTCACTACCTCTTCTCTGTTTACCAAATCATTTTCCCTAACCCTCTCACTTTGCACACCACCTCGACCAAAACACCCTATATCTGCCACTCTATCATCATACACATTCAACAAACCTTCAAAATACTCACTCCATCTCCTTCTCACATCACCACTACTTGTTATCACCTCCCCATTTGCGCCCTTCACTGAAGTTCCCATTTGCTCCCTTGTCTTACACACTTTATTTACCTCCTTCCAGAACATCTTTTTATTCTCCCTAAAATTTAATGATACTCTCTCACCCCAACTCTCATTTGCCCTTTTTTTCACCTCTTGCACCTTTCTCTTGACCTCCTGTCTCTTTCTTTTATACATCTCCCACTCAATTGCATTTTTTCCCTGCAAAAATCGTCCAAATGCCTCTCTCTTCTCTTTCACTAATACTCTTACTTCTTCATCCCACCACTCACTACCCTTTCTAATCAACCCACCTCCCACTCTTCTCATGCCACAAGCATCTTTTGCGCAATCCATCACTGATTCCCTAAATACATCCCATTCCTCCCCCACTCCCCTTACTTCCATTGTTCTCACCTTTTTCCATTCTGTACTCAGTCTCTCCTGGTACTTCCTCACACAGGTCTCCTTCCCAAGCTCACTTACTCTCACCACCCTCTTCACCCCAACATTCACTCTTCTTTTCTGAAAACTCATACAAATCTTCACCTTAGCCTCCACAAGATAATGATCAGACATCCCTCCAGTTGCACCTCTCAGCACATTAACATCTAAAAGTCTCTCTTTCGCACGCCTGTCAATTAACACGTAATCCAATAACGCTCTCTGGCCATCTCTCCTACTTACATAAGTATACTTTTGTATATCTTGCTTTTTAAACCAGGTATTCCCAATCATCAGTCCTTTTTCAGCACATAAATCTACAAGCTCTTCACCATTTCCATTTACTACACTGAACACCTCATGTATACCAATTATTCCCTCAACTGCCACATTACTCACCTTTGCATTCAAATCACCCATCACTATAACCCGGTCTCGTGCATCAAAACCACTAACACACTCATTCAGCTGCTCCCAAAACACTTGCCTCTCATGATCTTTCTTCTCATGCCCAGGTGCATATGCACCAATAATCACCCACCTCTCTCCATCAACTTTCAGTTTTACCCATATTAATCAAGAATTTACTTTCTTACATTCTATCACATACTCCCACAACTCCTGTTTCAGGAGTATTGCTACTCCTTCCCTTGCTCTTGTCCTCTCACTAACCCCTGACTTTACTCCCCAGACATTTCCAAACCACTCTTCCCCTTTACCCTTGAGCTTCGTTTCACTCAGAGCCAAAACATCCAGGTTCCTTTCCTCAAACATACTACCTATCTCTCCTTTTTTCACATCTTGGTTACATCCACACACATTTAGGCACCCCACTCTGAGCCTTCGAGGAGGATGAGCACTCCCCGCGTGACTCCTTCTTCTGTTTCCCATTTTAGAAAGTTAATACAAGGAGGGGAGGATTTCTGGCCCCCTGCTCCCGTCCCCTCTAGTCGCTTTCTACGACACGCGAGGAATATGTGGGAAGTATTCTTTCACCCTATCCCCAGGGATAATATACATATACATATGTATATGTATATACATATGTATATGTATATGTATATGTATATGGAACATATGAGGCCTTAAAGGTTCGATACCCACCACGTCCAAAGATCGATTCACAGACCCCTTGTTCGTAGATCGAGCTACGGGGGTAAAGTAGAGGCCCCGGAAGCCAGCGTATTCGTAAGGTAACGAGAGAGAGAGAACCCTGACTTCCCTCACTTTTCAATAGTACTGTATTTTTTCTGATAAGACAGAAACTTCTTTGAAAAATAACAAATTGGAAAATCAACCTTCTCCTGCATTAAGACTCCATCAACCCCAAAATCACTCACATCTATATACAATTTAAATGATCTATCATAATTTGAGGTAGAAAGTATGGGTGTACATAAAAGTATGTTTCAATTTCTTAAAGGCCTCATCACATTGATCACCATAAAAATTTGACTTTGAGAATAGATTGGTTAATGGTAAAGCAATGATTGAAAAATTTGTACAAAACCTACGATAATATCAAGCCATACCCAAAAATCTCCAATTCTTTCTTATTTGTAGGCGCTGGAAATTTTACAATACTTTCTATCTTAGCAGTGATTGATTTTACAAATCCCTGACCAACGACATAACCACGATATTCTACAGTTGTTCTAGCAAATTCACTCTTGGGATATATATATATATATATATATATATATATATATATATATATATATATATATATATATATATATATATATTATTATTTTTTTTTTTATTATACTTTGTCGCTGTCTCCCGCGTTTGCCAGGTAGCGCAAGGAAACAGACGAAAGAAATGGCCCAACCCCCCCCCCATACACATCCACACATGCAAATATACATACCTACACAGCTTTCCATGGTTTACCCCAGACGCTTCACATGCCTTGATTCAATCCACTGACAGCACGTCAACCCCAGTATACCACATCGCTCCAATTCACTCTATTCCTTGCCCTCCTTTCACCCTCCTGCATATTCAGGCCCCGATCACACAAAATCTTTTTCACTCCATCTTTCCACCTCCAATTTGGTCTCCCTCTTCTCCTCGTTCCCTCCACCTCCGACACATATATCCTCTTGGTCAATCTTTCCTCACTCATTCTCTCCATGTGCCCAAACCACTTCAAAACACCCTCTTCTGCTCTCTCAACCACGCTCTTTTTATTTCCACACATCTCTCTTACCCTTACGTTACTCACTCGATCAAACCACCTCACACCACACATTGTCCTCAAACATCTCATTTCCAGCACATCCATCCTCCTGCGCACAACTCTATCCATAGCCCACGCCTCGCAACCATACAACATTGTTGGAACCACTATTCCTTCAAACATACCCATTTTTGCTTTCCGAGATAATGTTCTCGACTTCCACACATTCTTCAAGGCCCCCAGAATTTTCGCCCCCTCCCCCACCCTATGATCCACTTCCGCTTCCATGGTTCCATCCGCTGCCAGATCCACTCCCAGATATCTAAAACACTTCACTTCCTCCAGTTTTTCACCATTCAAACTCACCTCCCAATTGACTTGACCCTCAACCCTACTGTACCTAATAACCTTGCTCTTATTCACATTTACTCTTAACTTTCTTCTTCCACACACTTTACCAAACTCAGTCACCAGCTTCTGCAGTTTCTCACATGAATCAGCCACCAGTGCTGTATCATCAGCGAACAACAACTGACTCACTTCCCAAGCTCTCTCATCCCCAACAGACTTCATACTTGCCCCTCTTTCCAAAACTCTTGCATTTACCTCCCTCACAACCCCATCCATAAACAAATTAAACAACCATGGAGACATCACACACCCCTGCCGCAAACCTACATTCACTGAGAACCAATCACTTTCCTCTCTTCCTACACGTACACATGCCTTACATTGATTGAGAGGGTGAAGGCATGTACAGAGCATCAGATTGGGGAAGAGCAGTGTGGTTTCAGAAGTGGTAGAGGATGTGTGGATCAGGTGTTTGCTTTGAAAAATGTATGTGAGAAATACTTAGAAAAGCAAATGGATTTGTATGTAGCATTTATGGATCTGGAGAAGGCATATGATAGAGTTGATAGAGATGCTCTGTGGAAGGTATTAAGAATATATGGTGTGGGAGGAAAGTTGTTAGAAGCAGTGAAAAGTTTTTATCGAGGATGTAACGCATGTGTACGTGTAGGAAGAGAGGAAAGTGATATATATATATATATATATATATATATATATATATATATATATATATATATATATATGTATATATATATATATATATATCATACGATGGTGGCTCTAGTCACGGACAAAGTCAACATCAAGGCCGGAGTCTTCATTGTAATATACAGAAGTTCTGAAAACAAACAAAAAAAAAAAAGAAAGGCGAGGGAGAGTACTCAGAATTCTGATGGAAGTGAAAAAACCCGTATCATAAACCGTGCCACGTCATAGTTATTGGGTAAGACATGATAGGGCAGCGAGTTCCAAAGCTTCGAGGTGTAAAGAAAGAAAAAGTCATCAAAACAAGCCCGTCCTTGAGTACAGTGATCTAGAGTCTGAAAAAAAGAGAAAAAGAAAATGGAGCCCACGGATGAGGCTCTTGTACAAAGAAGTGAAAAGCGATGTGGACTACATCAAGTAACAGTGGAACATTGTCGGACTGTAAAGCTGGCCTGATACATTGTTGACGAAATTCAACGCCAGTAAATCTACGGTAATGAGGATGGTACACAGAGAAAGGCCTAAATATTCATCGTGAAATAACAATCAGGAATTTGCATGTGAGAGAGACTACGGAGTAGATAATGTTCTTTGCTTGTCGCCAGAATCCTACATTAGAAGAGTTTGCTGGTATATATTATAATAGCATTCACAAGATGTTCAAATCTTGCATGATGCCAAAACTAGAATATGCTCAAGTTTGGTCAATGCACCTAAAGAAGCACAAAGAACGAATAGAGAAGGTTCAGAAGTGGGGAGGAGGAGGAGGGGGGATAAACATGCTACCATAATTAAGAGAGCCGAGTTGGTGGGATAGGCAAGGGGCCTTACATTTGCGCTCCGTGGAAAGGAAAACAGGGAGGGGGGGGGGGGGGGGACTTGATCACAACCTTTGTCTTTAAAACTGACTGATGTCGTAGACAGTGAACAATTCTTAGAAAGATGAAGGGACAGAACAATCAGAGGATATAAAATGAAATTAAGGAAACTCGTTAACAGTGTAAGAGAAGCGGATGAATGGAACAAATTCAATGGGGAGCAACAGTTAAAAGTGGAGAGCACACACAAGCTTAAAAAGTTGTGTGACAGCATCGATGTTTCAAGTGATGGGGACCTACGAGAGTAAAACTCCCTCCCAGTACAGTACAAATTGGTAATTTGCAAATAGGAAATCAGAGGCTACTGTTCGTGCAACTCCACGAGAAGTTCTAATAGTAAACGTCGACTTGAGACGGCAATAAGACCATTACGCACTTTCCCTCCTTCCCTTCGAATGGTGGAGGCTCCTTCCTACCACCAGCCCTGTGCCATCCCTATACCCCAACCCTTGGGTTCCAGTCCCTTCCCTTCTCTCTACCCCAGCCCTTGGGTTCCAGCTCCCTGCCCTTCCATGTACC
The DNA here is from genome assembly GCF_036320965.1 of Panulirus ornatus. Taxonomy (NCBI): domain Eukaryota; kingdom Metazoa; phylum Arthropoda; class Malacostraca; order Decapoda; family Palinuridae; genus Panulirus; species Panulirus ornatus. The sequence goes on from NC_092227.1 coordinate 85,513,800, forward strand.
CCAGCCTGTTTTCAACCACTCGTTGGAAAGATGTTCTCTGCCCACCACCCACCTAACGAGTTAACAACCAGCCATACATCCTCTCTGGACCTCTCAAGCAACCCCGGTCCTTGCCCACCTCCCCGAAAACAGAATCCTCTCCTCCAGTCGTCCTTTCCCGCCTAAACAATCAACATCCTTCATCCTCTCTTATCCCCATATCTCACTATTCTCTCTCCATCTCTATACATTAAGACTGCATCAGATAACCTCGTCATAGACCTTCAAGTCTTTTCCCGTCTGCCTTTCTTAGGTACACCCTATCCCCACTCCCTCCAAGAATGAGCTGGTGGTTAGCTCTCCCGCTTGGTCTATTCTCCTGGTGCAGTGACCCGTGGTGGTCCAGGGAGGTCGTTAAGATGGTCCGGTAATGGATGGAGGAGGGAAAGATGGGGTCGATGAAGATGGCACATAAGTGAAACAGGTCCCATCAGGGAAAAAAAGAAAATGGTGGTAGGTCCGATGATCGAAACGAATGAAATGTAGAGTACAGTGAATGAAGGGAAAAGAAAGGAACAAAAAGGATGAGCACGAGGGCTATACCATCGATAACCCCGCAGACACTTGGCCGACAGTGGGGCGGGTGGGTGAGGAACGTAACAGCCAAAGCTCCATGACTTAAGACTTCCCGCAGAGTGCGAAGTACGTTATATGTTCCTAGTCTGACGAAAACTGATGCTTCGCGTTTCTGTCGATCAAGTCAAGGGTGACGTTTCAATTTACACCATGTGAATCAAGAGGGCAGCAGGTTTCAACCCTCAACCATGGGTTCAAGAGAGCATTTTTGATGATATACAAGTTGTTCTCAGGCAGACTCGAAGCAGAGTCGTTCTTATGAATCATCCAATTGACAAACGACTTGTTACGCTCCATACCTATATAATCAAGAATCTGTAAGTTCCACAGTATTTAATTATCAAAGTCCCCAGTCAGGCCTCAAGGGTAAAGTTAAATTAAAGAATAGGAAGCGGAAATCTTGGCCTTTTACATATAGCAAATCACATCTATAGTAGAAACGTTACTATTAAGGAACTATGGTACCTAGCGCTCCATGGGAAAAAAATAGCTTTTGTATCAATAGGTTTTATATTAATTTCTATAAAATCTTATTTACTGAAACGCACCATAATTCAGCGACCACTGAACTGAAGCTAATGATACATTTCTCCACATTATATAAGCAGCAGGGAATAAAAACCTACTCTATAATCATGCCCTTTGGAAAAGCGGTCTATGGGAGCCCCAACACGGATACTAATGATTCCTTGGCGTTAAAATCGTCGTTACACCTTCTTTTAATCATTTTACTTGAGGTAAACAATCATCGTGGATTTATACATATATTCTTTCAATACAGACCTCTCTTTCGAAGTCATAAGCACCCTCAGTCTACCTTTATACATCAGCCATATGGCGTGAAGGAGTCTTTAATTTGTATCCATTCTTTCTTCATCCCTCGTGAGGGAGGTGGCAGGCAGAGAACTTCGTGAAAGTCTTTATTGTGACTACAGTGCAAAACTTTTTACACATTAACAACAATTAGAATTAAATACCCAGTAAATTCACTAGCCCATTCTCGCTTTTATGGAGAGAGAGAGAGAGAGAGAGAGAGAGAGAGAGAGAGAGAGAGAGAGAGAGAGAGAGAGAGAGAGAGAGAGAGAGACTATCAACCTCCCAGTATTTTCGCCCATGAAAGGCCAGGTTTCTAAAATCATGTGACCACCTTCTGTTTTCTTGGGGTAAAAGATATTATCAAAACCATGCATGGATCACTGTAAGGGACACATTGTCCTTGAATATCACTGATTGAATTAAGAACTGTCCTTATGTCTACCAAACATGTACCAGCCTGACTACCCTAGCCACCGTAATTCTTCCACACTTTGTCTCATGGAATCCACGTAGTGCGAGCTAGGCTTGAAAACCAATAACTTCATTATACAACCCAGAACTTCATGATACAACAGGCACTCAGAAGGATGGACCAAACTTTTCCTATCTATTCATCAACACTCCAAATAAAACACAAGAGATACTGGTGCTGTATTTCAAGACACACACACACACACACACACACACACACACACTCACACGGCAGTTTCTCTGTGGCATTATTGTTTTCTCGCTCGCACCCGTCTGGCAAGTACTGGAAATGGATATAAATGACATCCCGTATCGCTTTGCTCCGTAATTATTGCCTCATCAATATCAATTGCGACTGCCATCAACTGGGGCCCGGAAATCAATCGGCAACAGACTCGAGTCTTGAACTCGTAGGTTTTGCTCATCTCGCTTCTCCTCACTGCTCTGAGAATTTAATTTTCTTTCCTCCAAACACCTAATGGCTCTTTTCTGATTCGAACGCCGACAGCCAATTTCTCTCCTTCCTTTCTGATCCTTTTAATCGTTAAACTTAACGGCCGCCACCGGTTCTAAGCATTTTAGTAATATTTTAACATTTCACGAACAAGGATTCCCCCCATTTCTTCTGATTTATCTTTACCTAACTCTGACCAACTCTTACAACTTCAACAATTTGCTTCCATACATTATCGAGCGATATTCTGTTTAAGATTAAGCAGTTCAAGGAACATGACTTCTTGCCACTGGTTCCCGTTAGCTACAATTCGTCGTTAGTGGTTCTCGTTACCTACAATTAGTCGTTGGTGGTAACTGTTAGTTACAATTAGTCGTTAGTGGTTCCTGTTTGCTACAATTAATCGTTGGTAGTTCCTGTTAGCTACAATTAGTCGTTGGTGGTTCCTGTTCACTACAATTAGTCGTCGTTGGTTCCTGCTAACCAGTCATTCATTCGTTGTTGACCTCTCCCAGCTACAACCTGCTGGTGTTGTTTCCTGCCAGCTACGGTAAATCGTTGTCAATTCCTGCCAACCAAAAGCAGTCGTTGTTACTTCCTGCCAACTAAAGACAGTCGTTGTTACTTTCTGCCTACTACAGTCAGTCGATGCTGGTTTCTTGCCAAGTCTGGTCGGCCGATGTTGGTTATTTTCACTCTTACCGGCTCTTCTTCCTAAACTCCTATCGCTCAGCGGTGACATATTGCATATCTTTGTATTAACTGTTCATTCTGTTGTTCTTCCTTCTTACAAATGATGCCCAACGTCACATTTTCTAAAGTCGGGTGTAAAAAGGAACATATATATACTTGCATCAGAAGTGCTTACGTTGCAGCACCTATGTTCACGAATGTGGCGAAAGAAATTTGTGTTGCTCACAGAAAAAAGAACCATGCCAACACGAGAGAGAGAGAGAGAGAGAGAGAGAGAGAGAGAGAGAGAGAGAGAGAGAGAGAGAGAGAGAGAGAGAATCTTTTGTATTTCCATGACTGCGTGCGTCTTCTCTGACACAGATTCACATAACAAAGGAACATATCTGGAAACTCCTGGATCAATCCCAAGAAAGCAGATAAGACCCTCACACCTTTAACATATAATAAAGTAAATGGCTTTCCTACTGAATATTTCTATTCGGTGTACATTGTCGAAAAATCATAAAATGCTCCACAAGCACAACATGTAATTTTCGATAAAGACGATAAGGAATTAACCTTTGATGATATTCAAGAAGTATCTAAGAATTAAGAAAAATATATACGTCAACTGGTCTTGATAACCTCGCTCTCTCAGAGCATAGAAAGAAATGAACCGATGATACCATTTTCCATCGCTAACAACTGCATATATGCGGAAAGGTATTCAATGATTGGAGTGTCCTGTATGTAACACCAATTTACGGAAAAGATAAAATGTGCCTTAGATCACTGGCTTATTCAATCTTACTTTAGTTTTATGCTAAATGTTCGATTAAATATTTTGGACAAAACTAAGAAAAAAAAAGATAAAAATCTAATGGTCATAGTGAAAAAGGAGCTAAAAAATTTAGATTATAACAAACACCGTCAGACAATATTTCAAAAAGCTTTCGATAAGGTTCAATATAAAATCGATAAATTTCAATACAAAACAATGCGAGATCATATCAAATCACATGGCATAAGTGATCAATCAATCAAGCCTATGGATAGCAGAATGGTTTACTGACAACAAATGGTAAATGGTGGTAAACGTTTTCACATCCAAATGGGGCTCATCCCAAGTGGGGTTACCACGAGGCTCGGTTTTTGACCCCAGTCTTCCTGTTACTCAAATCTGCCAATGGTAGCAAATTATACAACAAAAACTCAAACAAAGGAAGACTATTTGACGATTCAAAAGACATTTAGACAAACTGGTGCAGTGGTCAGAGACATGGCAAATTGACTTCACGGTAGACACATGCAAATTAAAGCCTTTGATTATAATGTTAAACACGAATATCAAATTGCTTGGTAAGCCATTACGAGAAGCAAAAGAAGAAAATTCCGAGAAAGTGATAATCAGTAACGGTCTTCAACAAATAAAAATAATAACCGTGTATAACAAAGCAAACAATAAACAGGTCTAATAGCTATAAATACAAATAATAAAATGCTAAGCGCAATAATTATTCTTTACAACGCTCTACTCTGACCACAGTTTAATTACGCAGTTCAATTCTGGTCACTGGATTGTCATCACCTGAGGACGGTACATACAATGTCATCACCTGAGGACGGTACATACAATGTCATCACCTGAGGACGGTACATACAATGTCATCACCTGAGGACGGTACATACAATGTCATCACCTGAGGACGGTACATACAATGTCATCACCTGAGGACGGTACATACAATGTCATCACCTGAGGACGGTACATACAATGTCATCACCTGAGGACGGTACATACAATGTCATCACCTGAGGACGGTACATACAATGTCATCACCTGAGGACGGTACAGTCATCACCCGAGGACGGTATATACAGTCATCACCTGAGGACGGTACATACAATGTCATCACCTGAGGACGGTACATACAATGTCATCACCTGAGGACGGTACATACAATGTCATCACCTGAGGACGGTACATACAATGTCATCACCTGAGGACGGTACATACAATGTCATCACCTGAGGACGGTACATACAATGTCATCACCTGAGGACGGTACATACAATGTCATCACCTGAGGACGGTACATACAATGTCATCACCTGAGGACGGTACATACAATGTCATCACCTGAGGACGGTACATACAATGTCATCACCTGAGGACGGTACATACAATGTCATCACCTGAGGACGGTACATACAATGTCATCACCTGAGGACGGTACATACAATGTCATCACCTGAGGACGGTACATACAATGTCATCACCTGAGGACGGTACATACAATGTCATCACCTGAGGACGGTACATACAATGTCATCACCTGAGGACGGTACATACAATGTCATCACCTGAGGACGGTACATACAATGTCATCACCTGAGGACGGTACATACAATGTCATCACCTGAGGACGGTACATACAATGTCATCACCTGAGGACGGTACATACAATGTCATCACCTGAGGACGGTACATACAATGTCATCACCTGAGGACGGTACATACAATGTCATCACCTGAGGACGGTACATACAATGTCATCACCTGAGGACGGTACATACAATGTCATCACCTGAGGACGGTACATACAATGTCATCACCTGAGGACGGTACATACAATGTCATCACCTGAGGACGGTACATACAATGTCATCACCTGAGGACGGTACATACAATGTCATCACCTGAGGACGGTACATACAATGTCATCACCTGAGGACGGTACATACAATGTCATCACCTGAGGACGGTACATACAATGTCATCACCTGAGGACGGTACATACAATGTCATCACCTGAGGACGGTACATACAATGTCATCACCTGAGGACGGTACATACAATGTCATCACCTGAGGACGGTACATACAATGTCATCACCTGAGGACGGTACATACAATGTCATCACCTGAGGACGGTACATACAATGTCATCACCTGAGGACGGTACATACAATGTCATCACCTGAGGACGGTACATACAATGTCATCACCTGAGGACGGTACATACAATGTCATCACCTGAGGACGGTACATACAATGTCATCACCTGAGGACGGTACATACAATGTCATCACCTGAGGACGGTACATACAATGTCATCACCTGAGGACGGTACATACAATGTCATCACCTGAGGACGGTACATACAATGTCATCACCTGAGGACGGTACATACAATGTCATCACCTGAGGACGGTACATACAATGTCATCACCTGAGGACGGTACATACAATGTCATCACCTGAGGACGGTACATACAATGTCATCACCTGAGGACGGTACATACAATGTCATCACCTGAGGACGGTACATACAATGTCATCACCTGAGGACGGTACATACAATGTCATCACCTGAGGACGGTACATACAATGTCATCACCTGAGGACGGTACATACAATGTCATCACCTGAGGACGGTACATACAATGTCATCACCTGAGGACGGTACATACAATGTCATCACCTGAGGACGGTACATACAATGTCATCACCTGAGGACGGTACATACAATGTCATCACCTGAGGACGGTACATACAATGTCATCACCTGAGGACGGTACATACAATGTCATCACCTGAGGACGGTACATACAATGTCATCACCTGAGGACGGTACATACAATGTCATCACCTGAGGACGGTACATACAATGTCATCACCTGAGGACGGTACATACAATGTCATCACCTGAGGACGGTACATACAATGTCATCACCTGAGGACGGTACATACAATGTCATCACCTGAGGACGGTACATACAATGTCATCACCTGAGGACGGTACATACAATGTCATCACCTGAGGACGGTACATACAATGTCATCACCTGAGGACGGTACATACAATGTCATCACCTGAGGACGGTACATACAATGTCATCACCTGAGGACGGTACATACAATGTCATCACCTGAGGACGGTACATACAATGTCATCACCTGAGGACGGTACATACAATGTCATCACCTGAGGACGGTACATACAATGTCATCACCTGAGGACGGTACATACAATGTCATCACCTGAGGACGGTACATACAATGTCATCACCTGAGGACGGTACATACAATGTCATCACCTGAGGACGGTACATACAATGTCATCACCTGAGGACGGTACATACAATGTCATCACCTGAGGACGGTACATACAATGTCATCACCTGAGGACGGTACATACAATGTCATCACCTGAGGACGGTACATACAATGTCATCACCTGAGGACGGTACATACAATGTCATCACCTGAGGACGGTACATACAATGTCATCACCTGAGGACGGTACATACAATGTCATCACCTGAGGACGGTACATACAATGTCATCACCTGAGGACGGTACATACAATGTCATCACCTGAGGACGGTACATACAATGTCATCACCTGAGGACGGTACATACAATGTCATCACCTGAGGACGGTACATACAATGTCATCACCTGAGGACGGTACATACAATGTCATCACCTGAGGACGGTACATACAATGTCATCACCTGAGGACGGTACAGTCATCACCCGAGGACGGTATATACAGTCATCACCTGAGGACGGTACATACAATGTCATCACCTGAGGACGGTACATACAATGTCATCACCTGAGGACGGTACATACAATGTCATCACCTGAGGACGGTACATACAATGTCATCACCTGAGGACGGTACATACAATGTCATCACCTGAGGACGGTACATACAATGTCATCACCTGAGGACGGTACATACAATGTCATCACCTGAGGACGGTACATACAATGTCATCACCTGAGGACGGTACATACAATGTCATCACCTGAGGACGGTACATACAATGTCATCACCTGAGGACGGTACATACAATGTCATCACCTGAGGACGGTACATACAATGTCATCACCTGAGGACGGTACATACAATGTCATCACCTGAGGACGGTACATACAATGTCATCACCTGAGGACGGTACATACAATGTCATCACCTGAGGACGGTACATACAATGTCATCACCTGAGGACGGTACATACAATGTCATCACCTGAGGACGGTACATACAATGTCATCACCTGAGGACGGTACATACAATGTCATCACCTGAGGACGGTACATACAATGTCATCACCTGAGGACGGTACATACAATGTCATCACCTGAGGACGGTACATACAATGTCATCACCTGAGGACGGTACATACAATGTCATCACCTGAGGACGGTACATACAATGTCATCACCTGAGGACGGTACATACAATGTCATCACCTGAGGACGGTACATACAATGTCATCACCTGAGGACGGTACATACAATGTCATCACCTGAGGACGGTACATACAATGTCATCACCTGAGGACGGTACATACAATGTCATCACCTGAGGACGGTACATACAATGTCATCACCTGAGGACGGTACATACAATGTCATCACCTGAGGACGGTACATACAATGTCATCACCTGAGGACGGTACATACAATGTCATCACCTGAGGACGGTACATACAATGTCATCACCTGAGGACGGTACATACAATGTCATCACCTGAGGACGGTACATACAATGTCATCACCTGAGGACGGTACATACAATGTCATCACCTGAGGACGGTACATACAATGTCATCACCTGAGGACGGTACATACAATGTCATCACCTGAGGACGGTACATACAATGTCATCACCTGAGGACGGTACATACAATGTCATCACCTGAGGACGGTACATACAATGTCATCACCTGAGGACGGTACATACAATGTCATCACCTGAGGACGGTACATACAATGTCATCACCTGAGGACGGTACATACAATGTCATCACCTGAGGACGGTACATACAATGTCATCACCTGAGGACGGTACATACAATGTCATCACCTGAGGACGGTACATACAATGTCATCACCTGAGGACGGTACATACAATGTCATCACCTGAGGACGGTACATACAATGTCATCACCTGAGGACGGTACATACAATGTCATCACCTGAGGACGGTACATACAATGTCATCACCTGAGGACGGTACATACAATGTCATCACCTGAGGACGGTACATACAATGTCATCACCTGAGGACGGTACATACAATGTCATCACCTGAGGACGGTACATACAATGTCATCACCTGAGGACGGTACATACAATGTCATCACCTGAGGACGGTACATACAATGTCATCACCTGAGGACGGTACATACAATGTCATCACCTGAGGACGGTACATACAATGTCATCACCTGAGGACGGTACATACAATGTCATCACCTGAGGACGGTACATACAATGTCATCACCTGAGGACGGTACATACAATGTCATCACCTGAGGACGGTACATACAATGTCATCACCTGAGGACGGTACATACAATGTCATCACCTGACGACGGTACATATAATGTCATCACCTGAAAACGGTACATACACTGTCATCACCTACGACGGTACAAACACTCATCACCTGAGGACGGTACATACAATGTCATCACCTGAGGACGGTACAGTCATCACCCGAGGACGGTACAGTCATCACCCGAGGACGGTATATACAGTCATCACCTGAGGACGGTACATATGTCATCACCTTCAAAGACTGTGGCTGAACTTCAAGAAGTTTTGAGCGAAGAGCATAAGGTGGCGAGATCCGTGCCACAGCTGCGCCTCCCGCCAGCCCTTGCCCTCCACTAATCTCAGGAGACAATAAATATGCGAAGGGGTAAATCCTGAGAGCAATAAAGTCATAACCCTTTACAGAAGGAAGTAAAAGCGGGGTAAATAACGAGGCGCTTGTGACCCGTGGCACGAACCCCTCGTAAACCCGGCCAGCCGGCCACGCAACGCCTCTTGCCACTAGCAGCAGCAACACCCAGTTGCTTCCACCAGGAGGACTAAGAGGAGAAGAAGGCATAGAAAAGGTAGGAGGAAGGTGGGATAGGAGGTAGGAGGAAAGACACAGGCAATGTGAGGGAAGAGGCAGTGAGGGACTGTGGACGGATCGCAGACTGAGGCAGGAGTATTGGGGAAAGCCTAGCCATGACCAAAAGTAGGCAACCTAAATACTTATTCCTTACAAATGACTTGGCACGCCTCTCCTGACGAAGATATTGACGAAATCATAGGACCATCTTCTACAGTCCTCCTTCCCAAGTAGCTACAGTATCATTATCATCTCGGCAGCCACTCAAATACCACCTGTAATGTACTCCCACACAACAAGCCTGATCAACAAACCATGCAGGCTCCTCATTACTCACCATCATGCCATACAAACACACACTAAAATGCTATACGACACATACAGTGCTGGCCAATATTTCACCCCGACCTGGTAACCTTTACCAAGAGAGACGTCAGTTGTCATTAAACATGCAGTATAAGCACCACTCCCCTCCCTGATGGATTATGCAGGAGCAGTCTATTAGTAGTAATTACCGTCGGGTCTCTGTGGTACGGTCTAAGTGCTTCTGTGCACGCAATCTTTCTTAATAAGCTTAATGAGATTTTTACTGGTCTTAATATCATATATATATATATATATATATATATATATATATATATATATATATATATATATATATATATATATATATTGGAAAGGATCACAATTTGGCGCGTGATCAAGTCTATTCCTATGAGTTCACGGGAAAAATGAAACATGCTAATCAGATTTCATATACATGCTCGCCATGTTCCGCATGAACGAGGTAGCGTCAGGAACAGATGACAGAGCCTTAAGAGGGAAAAATCCTCACTTAACACCTTGCTGTTTTTTCTTTTGGAAAGTAATAAAGGAAGGAAAGACCTCCAGGTACCCGCTTCCGCCTCTCTTCTACGACACACAGGGAATACGTGGGCAGTACTCTTTCTCCTCTATCCCGATATAGGATAATGTTTTTTGCAAGGAGGTAAATAATGTGAGGAGAACAGGAGAACAAATGGAAACATCAGTGAAGGGAGTACATGGATAAAGAAGAGGTGTAAAGGAAATGATGTGAGCATTTTCTTAAGGGCCGTTGAATGTGTAGGGTGACAGGGTGGCTATCTATATGTGGGGCGTTTTGAAAGTGAAAGTATGCGAAGCCAGAGGGTCAAGGAATGTGGTTTGGTGAAAAGAGAAGAGGTGGTGAAAGCCTTGTGTAAGATGAAATGAGGCAAGGCAGCTGGAGTGGATGTTATACTATAGCAGTCGAAAATTTCAAGAAAGTGGGTGACTGGTAGCAAAGACGTTCAATGCATGTATGGATCATAAGGTTCTTGAGGATTGGCGGACAAAAGTGAGTGTTCGAATTACAGAAGCATAAGTTTGTTGACTGTACCTGGGAGGGTATTGATTGAGAGGGTGAAGGTACGTACAGGGCATCAGACTGGGGAGGATCAATGTGGTTCCAGGAGTGTTTAGAAGATGCGTGGATCTGGTATTTGTTTTGCAAAATGTATGTAAAAATATTTGTTACATGAAGGATTGTATTTGGAAGTTATGGATCTGCAGAATGCGTATGACAGGGTAAATAGAGATGCCCTGTGGAAAGTGTTACAAATATATGGTGTGGAAGGAAAGCTACTAAAACAGTGAGAACTTTCTATCAAGAGAGTTGGGCATATGCGCAAGTAGAAAGAGAGGGTTGTCGTTCCAGGTGGAGACATGTCAGCAGCAATCACCATGGCTGTCCGATTTGTTTATGGATGGGGTGATGTGAGGGGCAAATGCGTGGATCTTCGAAAGGAATGGTGTCATATTCGAGTGAGAAACTGCAGAAACTGGTGTCTAGTTTGGAAGTGTGGGTGAAAGGTGGAAGCCGAGAATTAATGTCGAGTTTGGGAATGTGTGTGAAAGGAGGAAGTTCAGAGTTGATGTAAATAAGAGTAAAAGTATGAAGGGCAGGAAAGAATGAGAAACAGGTTAGTTCGAGTGGAAAGAAGCTGGGAAAAAATGAGTGTTTCAGATACCTGAGAGTGGACATAGCAGCAGGTGGAACGACGGAAGCTAAAGTCAGACAGAGTGGAGAAGAAAATAAGGTCCTGGGTGCACTGAGGAATGTTTGAAAAGAAAGATAACTATCTTTGAGGGCAAAGACGGGTTTGTTGGATGGTCCCGACGGTTTCGTATGGATGTGAGGCGTGGGTACAGCTTAGAAAGTACGAAAGAGGGTGGGTGTGTTGGAAATGTAATGCTTAAGGACAATAAGTGGTGTGAGAAAGGTCAAGAGGTCGTGCTGAAATAGCTGGAATGTATGGAAAGACTGAATGATACGAGGTTGACAATGGGGGTATATGTGTCAGATGTGGAGGGGAAAAGGAATGGGGGAGACCGAACTAAATATGAAAGGATTGAGTGAAAGAAGTTCTGAAGGGTACGGGCCTGAACATGCAGGAGAGTGGAAGGCGTGCACGGGATAGTGAAATGGAGCGATGTGGTATACAGTGATAACGTGACGTCAATGGACTGAACTGGGGAATATCAAGCGGCCAGGGTACAGGAGGCTGTGGGCTCGCTGCTTTACATATGACAATTAGATACTGGAAGTGAGCGAATGAAGTCATAAACGCAGGGAACGTCTCTCTCTCTCTCTCTCTCTCTCTCTCTCTCTCTCTCTCTCTCTCTCTCTCTCTCTCTGTATGTATGTATGTGGGTGCGCGCGTCTGTGACATTCACGAGCAGATTGTCTGCAAGCAACATGAATACAGAGGACCCAGCAACGGTCATTAGTATCTGGGGTCAATACACAAGAATAACCGCCGCCCTTGACCTGGGGCACCCTCCACCTCGGACACAAGATATCCCTCCCATCCTGAGACATCCCGCCCTGGACACGCAATACTAACCCCCCTGCCCAAGACACAGGACACTCCCACCCCAAACACTAGAATCCCTCATCGCAGACAGACGAGACCCGGACATAGGACATCCCGCCGTCGGACAGAGGCCATCCTTCACCTCGGAAATATGACACCTGCCGTCCCCAGACATACGACGCCCTTGGACATACGAAAACCAGCAGCCACTCAGGTAATGCCATCCTCGAGATGCTGCCATCATCCACTCTGGCCCAGACAAAGCACCACTACAGCAGGGTCCTGATGGCGGTGTCACGCCGCCCGCCACCTATGAACTTCGCCAGTAGAACTCCTGATGGCCCGTGGCTGTTGGTGAGAGTCACTGTGGCCATAGCCCGGGCGACACCGTCGGCGACGGTCTCACTAAGCTGCTTAAAAAGAGACGACCACCTCTCGCTCTTCAGCTGCTCCACACATCGTCTTCCAGGCCACTTGGCCCGCATCAACCCGCCCAAGAGTTTCCAGAATAACTCCAAATGAAGGTCTGGATCCCACTCAAAACTCGAAGCCAAGCCTAAGTATTGGACGAGAAACAGACGCTCTGTCAAGAGGCGACGCCTCCAAACATCCAACAGCTCGCACCACCAGCTCTCAATACCAAAAGCCTCTACGGAGTGTGTCTTCCTGCCAATATGTAAGACTGAATCGTCTCATCTTCTTCGAACACGATAAAAAAAAAAGTCTCCTGACCCACTCAGAACACCACGGTAGTTTTCATCCTGTTTCTATAGTCTTTCCCAGTCTTTGATCTTAAAGGCTGCTGGGCGTGTGTACAAATCGGATGCGGCCCCTAACTCCTCCTGCCAGAGCCCTACTTGACCGGGACTGTGGCTTTTCTTCCTGCCTATATTCCGCCTCCAGCTCCCTCAAGTGTCGGTCGTCACCTTCGCTACCGAGCTGCTCCTGAGGGCAGGATCCTGGTGAAGTGGGCGTCGAGGAAGGTGAGCACCTTCCAGGATGCCACTAACCACATCCGGTGACCTCGACAACTGATGGTGTTGAAGACCTCGAGTGGTATTGACGGTTTCTATGGGTCATGATGACCTACTGCGATGGGGGACGAGTATGTGGCAGTGGTGACCCACAGAGATGGTAACTTCCAGTGGTTTCTGGTCGCCAACAGTGATGAACATCTGGTGTTACTCCAGCATCCAATAGCGATGGTGAACCCCTCTACTAATGGAGGTGGTCTTCTGACCCATACTAATGTAGGTGGTCTTCTGACTCCCCACTAATGGAGGTGATCTTCTGACCCTTACTAATGTAGGTGGTCTTCTGACTCCCTACTAATGGAAGCTGTTTTCTGACCCCTACTAATGGAGGTGATCTTCTGACCCCTACTAATGTAGGTGGTCTTTGACTCCCTACTAATGCAGGTGGTCTTCTGACTCCTACTAATGGAGGTGATCTTCTGACCCTTACTAATGTAAGTGGTCTTCTAACTCCCTACTTATGTAAGTGGTCTTCTGACTCCTACTAATGGAGGTGATCTTCTGACCCCTACTAATGTAGGTGGTCTTTGACTCCTTACTAATGCAGGTGGTATTCTGACCCCTACTAATGGAGGTGATCTTCTGACTCCCTACTTATGTAAGTGGTCTTCCAAGATCACTAATATGCTCTGGCGGGAATACTGGTGATCTTTAAAGGTTTTCGTGACCTTCATGCAGTAGTGATGGCCTGCACGAGTACTGGAGACATGTTCGTGATCCACGAGTGGTAGTGATGATCCCCAGGCAAGGAGTAGTGGTGACCTCTAAAACAGAGTATGCTAACCACATACTGCGACAGTGACCTCTGGTGTGCAGACAGTGACCTCAGGGACCGCCCGTGCTGTGACGGGCGGTGACCAACTCCTACCCTAGTGGTGCCCATTTATCTGGGTCTCTTATCACGACATAATCCTTGGATTATACATAAAAAAACAATCTACATCACCCAGGGTAAAACCCTAACACCAGTCCTTAACCTGGGTTTACGATGACGAACAATAGGGAAATGAAACGGGAACTAACAACAAGGAAATCAAGAGACTCTGAACACACTAATGTCGACATGGGAGACAAGACGAAAGCTTACGAAACACGAAAACAGGAGTCAAGATAAACACTTGGCAACGGAAGTCCCCACCACAGTAGAGGGTAAACAACAGCTGCACCAACTTTCGGCTCCGCAAAATCATCCAAACCAAACACTTCTCCCCGACATTAATAAAAGTTTACGGAAATACATATATATATATATATATATATATATATATATATATATATATATATATATATATATATATATATATATCACTCGTGTATAAAGACCTCCAAAACACGCTCAGGGAAAAGGTAATAAACACAAGAAGGAACCAACGCCCGGGCACAAATAAATAGAGAACCAAGTGCGCTCCAGCAAGTGACGCTGCGCAAGGACAGCGGTTGAAAGAAAAAAAAAGAAAAAAAAAAGGCAACATTACATTTACCTAAATGGTTGTGGTAATAATAAGGATGATGAAGCAGCAAGGTTTGGCTGGCGAATTCAGGAACACCTGAAAGTCACGTGTCTCTTTTCCAATAAGGCCTGACGAACCTTAATCTATGGACGAACAGCCATCCAGGAACGCAGTCCCTGCGACAGGATGGTCTCCACTGATTTCTCCTCAACGTCTGCGACGCGAAGCTGGACAAAAAAAATACTTTCCCCAGATGGGTTAAGGAAGCCGGGGGAACAATATTACCAACGCAAGCACTACCAGATGGTGATCTATAGGGGCCATTCATCGGAAAGTACCTAAAGAGAAAATAGTCGAATGACTAATTAACTTCCGATGAAGACTGAAAACAACCATCTTAAACAATCTGTCTCTCTGGTTGACAGCAATACTGTCTACACAATCACGATCGCTGCTCCAATACTACAATATCATCATCAATAAGAAACACTACGAGCTGGGTAAGCCAACAGTCACAGAGACGGCTCAAGCAACTTCCCCCATTAATCATCACATCGCACCAGCAGCCATAAACCCATGCAAAATTAATCCGAATTTCCATGTGCTGTCCCTCCCATAAGCCAGCGCATTGTCGCTGATGTTATATAAAATCTACATGGCTGATACACCCCCTTCCTTCCCTCCCTCCCCAACACCAGCGAACATGAGCGTGTATGGCGCCACACAAATGGTATTCCCCGACAGCACACTCCTTGAATAATCCCAATTTGTACAAATGGGAAGTGTCCACGCTCGATAAGACCGACAAATATCATCACAAGTATAAATGTGTTCACGATTGTGGCGCTAAAGAGTGTGGAAGTCGGCAACTTAATACTACATGGAAGACGGAACATACAAACCACATATGGATACACCAGAGGGGCTGGAATATACCAGACCACATATGGATACACCAGAGGGGCTGGAACATACCAGACCACGTATGGACACAACACCAGAAGGGCTGGAACATACCAGGTCACATCTGGACAGCAAAACAAGAATGGAACACAAAAAGGTTCTATGGAAACTACGTCATTCCAAAATATCACACACCAGCACCAGACACACACACACACCCTAGATATGTTGGAGGTATATAGATATGGCTACAGAAAAAACATTCAACAAGACATACAAACACACATAAATTAGCTTAAATGTATACATCTTTACATTCAAAAGTGTCGTGTTTCTCTACTCTCTGTTCAAACTCCTCTTCCTGAAAACGCTAAAAAAGAAAATGGTCTACAGAGCATCTACATGGTAAGTGGTAAACTCTGTTAATGGTATGCTAAATGTGTGAGCATTAAGTGAGGTTCTTCAGAGATGGGTCTTTAGGGATATGATGCTGTGGTGTGGGTGGTGGTGGTCGCAGGAGAGGTGTGGTGGGTGGTGGTCATAGGGAAGGCGTGGTGTGGGTGGTGGTGGCGGTCATAGGAGAGGTATGGTGGGTGGTGGTCACAGGGAAGGCGTGGTGTGGGTGGTGGTCATAGGGGAGGTGTGGGTGGTGGTGGTGGTCATAGGGGAGGTGTGGGTGGTGGTCACAGGGGAGGTGTGGTGTGGGTGGTGGTGGCGGTCATAGGGGAGGTGTGGGTGGTGGTCAAAGGGTAGGCGTGGTGTGGGTGGTGGTCATAGGGGAGGTGTGGGTGGTGATCATAGGGGAGATGTGGTGTGGGTGGTGGTGGTGGTGGTTATAGGGAAGGTGTGGGTGGTGGTCACAGGGGAGGTGTGGTGTGGGTGGTGGTCATAGGGGAGGTGTGGTGGTCACAACGGAGGGAAGGCGTCAGGGAGGGGAGCAGTGCCCCAACACTCACGCATGTCAGAGTTGTCGTCCACCAGGATGATCTCCTTCAGGAACTGTGGCGGGGATCGGTCCAGGATGGAGTGGACGGTCCGCAGCAGGACGGACCACGCCTCGTTGTGGAAGCAGACGATAACCGACGTCTCCGGCAGGTTGTTCAGGAAGCGACCGGGGGCTTTGCACCTACAGGAAGAGGAGGAGGAGAATAAAAGCCACATTAGCCAACCATCTTATACACAAATCGATTCACATCTCATACATAATAAATACATAAAGTTGGCAACTCAAGGGTGGGCCGTTTTGATATAGGTTTCTTTCCCTACATCTCGAAGCTTTGGAACTCTCTACCTCTCATGTTTTTCCCAGTAACTATGACCTGACGCACATTTCAAAAGACAGGTTTTTCACTTCCTCCAAAATTCGTAAATACTTTCACTTGCCTCCACTTTTTCCCTTTCATAATCCTGTCAGTATTTCAATTAAAAGCCCGGCCTTGATGTGGACTTTTATCCGTGCCTGGAGCCTCCAACATAAAAAAAAAAAAAAGAAATATATGCATTAATTTGTGCAAGTATTAAACATAAATATAAGCGTAGAGGATAAACTAAATCCAGGTATAAATATTCAAAGACAAATGAGATATTTTAATAGTAACTGTCGCCCTGCTCGCCAGAGCGGTACACTGAGACGGGTGTGGACGCGTACCGCTGTCGTATTCAAGGTGTCGTAACTTAAGAGGGTCGTACCATCCAGCTCGAGGATTGCACCGTCGCACTCAAGCGGCTCTCCCGAGTCGAGAGTCAAGGGTCGTGCCATCAAGCTTTCAAGGTGGTTAATTAACAGCAATTACAGATGAAGTTAATGGCCGTGCGAGGCAATCGGGTAACAGAGAGGGGCGGCTGTAATGGTCCAGGAACCACCATTAAAGGGGGGGAGGTGGAAGAGGAGAGGCACTACTGACAGCAACAATCTCACCACCACTATGCAAATGATCTCCCATTGTCTTCCTCCCGCTGAGAGTTAATTGGCCAGTCCTTCTCTGCCCACGCTGGCCCACAGTGTCCATGCCAGTCCTTCTCTGCTCACGCTGGCCCACAGTGTCCATGCCAGTCCTTCTCTGCTGACTCTGGCCCACAGTGTCCCAGCCAGTCCTTCTCTGCTGACGCTGGCCCACAGTGTCCCAGCCAGTCCTTCTCTGCTGACGCTGGCCCACCGTGTCCCGGCCAGACACTTCTCCACAGACGATGGCCATCAGGAACGTACACCACTCAGTAGTACACGTCTCTGATTATTCTTCCTCTACTTAGTCCTCCGCACAGACTCCCCATATCAAGTTGTAGGGGTACGAAGAAATCCTCCTAAACTATTGAAAGGTATACCCACACCTGTTGTCCTGTTTGAGGGGGAAGAAAGCACAGGCCGCGACCAAGATAAGCCATTCAGAAACTTGCGATAGTTAAGGTAGACACGATGACGGAATGATAAACAGTAATAGTTGTCAAATAGTCGGGAGCAGTTAACATGCCAAGGGTTGGAGGGAAAGATATGGGGACGGTGAGCAGTCATTAGGAGAATACGTTTAGGATTGGTTTGCGACAGGCTGAGGTTGTGTTGCCCGGGAACTATTATAGGTTAGAGGATACCAGACACAAAGGATATAGTTCGGGACACTGCCGAGCAGAGGGCAGTTGTAGTACAGGCAGGTAACAACATGGCTCGAGGTAGGTTGGAACGGACCCTCCCAAGCAAACAAAAAAAAAAAAGACTTGATAGGAAGTTGAAAGACAACCCCACGAAGGGTTGTGATGACACGACAGCTACTTAAGGTGTCATGCGGGATATGTAGCTGACAAGCACGAACATCTGATATCTGTGGGGTCGATGAGGAAAGATTACAGAGGTGTATGGATCACCTTCAGTAATGACAGACGCGCTTGTTTGGGTACGGACAGCGTGCACATTTAAATAGGGTCGGAACCTCACTGCTAAGTACGGTTCCTGATAGAAAAAAATTATAATCAAAAGGTATCCAGCACGACTAGTTTAGGTACAGACCGTATCAGCCTTGGGAAGTTTGCTGTCAGCCAGGACATGGAATGAGGGAGTCTAGCCACCAGATGAGGATCGGGTTAGGTTACGGGAAGGGGTTATTCTGAGGAGTCGATCTGGACGTGGAGGTCAGGTCAGGATAGGCCGATGAGACCCCAGGGGTTAGGATAGACGAGGTCAGTCACATGACTCGAAAGGAGGCATACAGACAGATGCTTAAACGTAATCAAGAAGTCGGGTCAAAATTACTTGGCTTACGACCCTCGTCATTCGCAGCGTAGGATAACTTGTGTACCAACGCCACGAGTAGCCTATATACGTGTATATATACCTACAATACCTGTAGAACAGAGATGGGAAGCAACATTTATGGCTAAGAGGAAAGAGACGGGTGAAGAGAGTTGGATACCAGATGATTTAACACGGCCGAAAGCTTTTGGTTCTAATCTTGCGACATGAGAGGGGAAAAGTGTGTCCCAGCTGAAACAGAATCCAATCAGACGTAACGGAAATATAAAAGTCATAATCTACAGGATTATGGAAAGTGAGATCACAAGGAAAATGTTGGATGAAAACAACAGTCATCAATAAAGAACATCTCACAGCTCAAAGATGAACACTAGGGGTAATCTTTATATATATATATATATATATATATATATATATATATATATATATATATATATATATATATATATATATGTATATTTTTTTTTTTTTTTTTAAATTTTTCCAAAAGAAGGAACAGAGAAGGGGGCCATATGAGGTTATTCCCTCAAAGGCCCAGTCCTCTGTTCTTAACGCTACCTCGCTAATGCGGGAAATGGCGAATAGTATGAAAAAAAAAAATATATTTTTTTTTTTTTTTTTTGCTTTGTCGCTGTCTCCCGCGTTTGCGAGGTAGCGCAAGGAAACAGACGAAAGAAATGGCCCAACCCACCCCCATACACATGTATATACATACGTCCACACACGCAAATATACATACCTACACAGCTTTCCATGGTTTACCCCAGACGCTTCACATGCCCTGATTCAATCCACTGACAGCACGTCAACCCCGGTATACCACATCGATCCAATTCACTCTATTCCTTGCCCTCCTTTCACCCTCCTGCATGTTCAGGCCCCGATCACACAAAATCTTTTTCACTCCATCTTTCCACCTCCAATTTGGTCTCCCACTTCTCCTCGTTCCCTCCACCTCCGACACATATATCCTCTTGGTCAATCTTTCCTCAATCATTCTCTCCATGTCCCCAAACCATTCCAAAACACCCTCTTCTGCTCTCTCAACCACGCTCTTTTTATTTCCACACATCTCTCTTACCCTTACGTTACTTACTCGATCAAACCACCTCACACCACACATTGTCCTCAAACATCTCATTTCCAGCACATCCATCCCCCTGCGCACAACTCTATCCATAGCCCACGCCTCGCAACCATACAACATTGTTGGAACCACTATTCCTTCAAACATACCCATTTTTGCTTTCCGAGATAATGTTCTCGACTTCCATACATTCTTCAAGGCTCCCAGGATTTTCGCCCCCTCCCCCACCCTATGATCCACTTCCCCTTCCATGGTTCCATCCGCTGCCAGATCCACTCCCAGATATCGAAAACACTTTACTTCCTCCAGTTTTTCTCCATTCAAACTTACCTCCCACTTGACTTGACCCTCAACCCTACTGTACCTAATTACCTTGCTCTTATTCACATTTACTCTTAACTTTCTTCTTTCACACACTTTATCAAACTCAGTCACCAGCTTCTGCAGTTTCTCACATGAATCAGCCACCAGCGCTGTATCATCATATATATATATATATATATATATATATATATATATATATATATATATATATATATATATATATATTATCCCTGGGGATAGGGGAGAAAGAATACTTCCCACGTATTCCCTGCGTGTCGTAGAAGGCGACTAAAAGGGGAGGGAGCGGGTGGCTGGAAATCCTCCCCTTTCTTGTTTTTTTTTTAATTTTCTAAAAGAAGGAACAGAGAAGGGGGTCAGGTGAGGATATTCCCTCTAAGGCCCAGTTCTCTGTTCTTAACGCTACCTCGCTAACGCGGGAAATGGCAAATAGTATAAAAAAAAAAAAAAAAAAATATATATATATATATATATATATATATATATATATATATATATATATATATATAATGTAGAAAAATATCGAAGAGGCTTTAGGATATTTATCCAACGATAATGGAACCGTCATAAACAATAATAAAAAATAAATGTCTCTATTCCCTACAATGGAACTCTACCTTCACATGCTTTTCCCTATAACAAAGACCTGCCACATTTTGAAATGACGCGAGGTTTTCCACTTCCTCCAAAACTCGTAAATACTTTTCCTTGTCTCTTCTTTTTCCCCTTTCACAATCCTCTCTGTATTTCTATAAAGCCCCGGCCTCGATGTGGACTTTTGCCCGTGACTGGAGCCTCCATCATGAAAAAAAGGAGTAAAAAAAATACAAAAATAGCTGTCGCCTTCACCCTCAAAATTTCTTCAGATACAACACAAATACAAAACGTATATAGAAAGACAACGAAAAAAACAAACAAATAAGACTTACACGACATTTAAAGTTACGAAGTACTTCAATATTTGAAAACGATTGAAACGAGCATCGGTCAACTGTTCACTCTTGGGCTACTGAAAGATGGACGCCGACAACTAACATTTCCACCCGCTAAATTATGAAATCAATCGCTACGTAACGGAAAAATGCGGAATAACGGGTATTTCAGGAACATAAGTAACATCGGTATAAGAAAATGACAATATATGTAAAAGTATTGGACTTACTGGGCATTACTTCGCATCTGATCACATACCACAGAAACAATAATAAAGGACAAAATCTTCGAGACTTTCTTTTGAGGATAATAAAGTAATAAAACACCACGGGTTCCGTAATAAAACTAGCGAAATTCAACGAATTTAACGTAGTGACTCGGGGGTTTCAAACATGTCTTCAGATGGTCCGTGAGGAGAAGACTTAAAAAAAAAAAAAAAAAAAAAAAAAAAAAAAACGATAAAATACCACAAAAAAGACCAGTTAGATGAAATAAAATACAAACAAAAGAGACGAGAAAAATAAAAATCTGGTGGACTGGTTTAGTGACGGACAACACTAAGTGATATTAAATGGGACAACATCTGTCCTGCTCAGCGTAACACGAAGGCCACCACCAAGATATGTTGTCCTTAAGACCTCGCCTGTTCTGATCATTCGTATCAACTGACCTCGAGACACAACTTGCCAATACAATGAAATCAACCCGGCGTTGCGGAGTGAGTAAATAAAGCCCAGACATTGGAAGGTGGTTTAGTGATACAAGAGATTTCGAAAAACTGATGCAGTCCTTAATTATAATATATGGATTCCATGGTACACACACACACACACACACACACACACATATATATATATATATATATATATATATATATATATATATATATATATATATATATATATTTTTTTTTTTTTTTTTTTTCTTTTATACTTTGTCGCTGTCTCCCGCGTTTGCGAGGTAGCGCAAGGAAACAGACGAAAGAAATGGCCCCCCCCCCCCCATACACATGTACATACACACGTTCACACACGCAAATATACATACCTACACAGCTTTCCATGGTTTACCCCGGACGCTTCACATGCCTTGATTCAATCCACTGACAGCACGTCAACCCCTGTATACCACATCGCTCCAATTCACTCTATTCCTTGCCCTCCTTTCGCCCTCCTGCATGTTCAGGCCCCGATTACACAAAATCTTTTTCACTCCATCTTTCCACCTCCAATTTGGTCTCCCTCTTCTCCTCGTTCCCTCCACCTCCGACACATATATCCTCTTGGTCAATCTTTCCTCACTCATTCTCTCCATGTGCCCAAACCATTTCAAAACACCCTCTTCTGCTCTCTCAACCACGCTCTTTTTATTTCCACACATCTCTCTTACCCTTACGTTACTTACTCGATCAAACCACCTCACACCACACATTTTCCTCAAACATCTCATTTCCAGCACGTCCATCCTCCTGCGCACAACTCTATCCATAGCCCACGCCTCGCAACCATACAACATTGTTGGAACCACTATTCCTTCAAACATACCCATTTTTGCTTTCCGAGATAATGTTCTCGACTTCCACACATTTTTCAAGGCTCCCAAAATTTTCGCCCCCTCCCCCACCCTATGATCCACTTCCGCTTCCATGGTTCCATCCGCTGACAGATCCACTCCCAGATATCTAAAACACTTCACTTCCTCCAGTTTTTCTCCATTCAAACTCACCTCCTAATTGACTTGACCCTCAACCCTACTGTACCTAATAACCTTGCTCTTATTCACATTTACTCTTAACTTCCTTCTTCCACACACTTTACCAAAGTCAGTCACCAGCTTCTGCAGTTTCTCACATGAATCAGCCACCAGCGCTGTATCATCAGCGAACAACAACTGACTCACTTCCCAAGCTCTCTCATCCCCAACAGACTTCATACTTGCCCCTCTTTCCAGGACTCTTGCATTTACCTCCCTAACAACCCCATCCATAAACAAATTAAACAACCCTGGAGACATCACACACCCCTGCCGCAAACCTACATTCACTGAGAACCAATCACTTTCCTCTCTTCCTACACGTACACATGCCTTACATCCTCGATAAAAACTTTTCACTGCTTCTAACAACTTGCCTCCCACACCATATATTCTTAATACCTTCCACAGAGCATCTCTATCAACTCTATCATATATATATATATATATATATATATATATATATATATATATATATATATATATATATATATATATATATATTCATTTATGTCGACATTGGAAGGTTGTTTAGTGATAACAGAGATTTAGATAACTTGATGCAGTAGTTACTTATATGGATTCCAAGGTACACACACACACACACACACACACACACATATATATATATATATATATATATATATATATATATATATATATATATATATATATATATATATATATATATATTTTTTTTTTTTTTTTTTTTTTTTTCTTTCATACTATTCGCCATTTCCCGCGTCAGCGAGGTAGCGTTAAGAACAGAGGACTGGGCCTCTGAGGAAACATCCTCATCCAGCCCCCTTCTCTGTTCCTTCCTTTGGAAAATATAAAAAAAAAAAAAGAGAGAGAGGGGAGGATTTCCAGCCCCCCGCTCCCTTCCCTTTTAATCGCCTTCTACGACACGCAGGGAATACGTGGGAAGTATTCTTTCTCCCCTATCCCCAGGGATGTGTATATATATATATATATATATATATATATATATATATATATATATATATATATATATATATATATATATATTCATCTATGTCGTTCTTTTATGACATTAGTTGTGGGTATTATCATATGCATTTATTAGTTTATGATCATTACCCAATCTTGTTGTCACTGTGATTATAAATTTGCGAGGATGAAACAATGATTGATGGCTTGTTAGCGCCTATGACATCTTCCTAATACATAATAGGTAAGGTATGGTTCTTGACCCAGCTGTGGGGCTAGAAGACCTTCTAAACCATCAGAAGGCATACGCAAGGTCTTAGATCCAGCTGTGGGGGTGTGGAACACCTCCGAAAACCATTGTAAGGTATACACGTAAGGTCCTAGACCGAGCTCTGTGTGTGTGTGTGTGTGTGTGTGTGTGTGTGTGTGTAGGGGGTAGGGGGGGGAGGGTGTCTGAGGACCTCTACAACCAACGGCGAACAAAATACCCAACAATATAACCACAGTCTCTCCATCAGTGCCGCTGTACTTCATCGTATATTCCATCCATCCCAAACTCAGAACAGTGACCCCCCCATATCCACCTATACTGTAGGAATATACTGTGGGGATATACTGTACGAATATACTGTAAGAGTATACTGCGGGAATATATACTGTGGGAATATATAACGTAGGGATATACCTGTAGGAATACATGATGGGAATATACTGCGAGAATCGGACACGAAGAAAATCATCTGTGGGAAATAACATGGAAGAGAAAATGGGAGGGGAGTTGCCACCAGACCCGACGCGGAAGGAAACAGAATGATACGCCGGAGGAGCTGAAGTCGTGAGGCTGTCTGCGTCAGCGTCAGACGTGAGGCGTAAAACATCTCTCGATGATCAAAGACCTTCATAAAAACCTCCATGATAAGCTTGTGAGCAAGTCCCAGCCAGGCGAGGGATGTCGGACACTCCTGCTGGTGGTGGAGGCTGGTGGCAGTGGTGGAGGCGAGTGGTGTTCGAATCCGGTGGTGGGGAGTGGCGTTGGAGGCTGTTGGTGGTGGTGGAGTGGAGTGGTGTTGAAATCTACTGCTAGTGTTGGAGGCTGGTGGCAGTGGTGGAGGCGAGTGGTGTTGGAATCCGGTGGTAGGGAGTGGCGTTGGAGGCTGGTGGTGGTGGTGGAGTGGAGTGGTGTTGAAATCTGCTGCTGGTGTTGGAGGCTGGTGGTGGACCGCCTCTCACCACCCCGCGCCAGGCACGCCCAACAACTCCTCCACCCTTGGTACACGGACAAGCCATCCATCCCAGGCGTGGGAAGGGTCACCATCCCGCCAGGGTGGGAAAGGACGCCACCATTACGTCCACCCATCAAGGGAAAGAAAGGAATATCATTATCTTCTCCAGCTCCTCCTCCTCAAATCCAAGGGGTCATGTGTGTAGCAAGGGCGTGTATGGTCCTGGAATTTAATCTTGGACACCTGAAGAAGGTCTTTGTAATTTTCAAGTGGTAATTGCAATTTGAAACTGACGGCCTTAATGACCCTGGCAGTTGATTGGTCATTAGGAAGTTGACGGCCTTAATGACCCTGGCAGTTGATAGGTCTAATGACCAAATAACCAATCAACCTCACCTCTATCCCAGTCAAGGGCCCTTCCCCCCTCAGCCGATCACCATCCTGGTATCAACCCACAGGACAGACGTCCGTCTACCCCACTGGTTACCATCGATAGACATAAGTAAAAGGTTCGACTCCACAAAGTCGACTTGAAGTCACCAAGTCAATCAAGTCGGGTTGAAGTTCCCAAGAGTCCACACCAAGTCGGGTAGAAGTCCCCAGACTCCACACCAAATTGGGTTGAAGTCCCCAGACTCCACATCAAGTCGGGCTGAAGTCCCCAGACTCCACACCAAGTCGGGCTGAAGTCCCCAGACTCCACACCAAGTCGGGCTGAAGTCCCCAGACTCCACACCAAGTCGGGCTGAAGTCCCCAGTCTCCACACCAAGTCGGGCTGAAGTCCCCAGACTCCACACCAAGTCGGGCTGAAGTCCCCAGACTCCACACCAAGTCGGGCTGAAGTCCCCAGACTCCACACCAAGTCGGGCTGAAGTCCCCAGACTCCACACCAAGTCGGGCTGAAGTCCCCAGACTCCACACCAAGTCGGGCTGAAGTCCCCAGACTCCACACCAAGTCGGGCTGAAGTCCCCAGACTCCACACCAAGTCGGGCTGACGTCACCGATCTCGAGCCCTCTTTGATACATATTCTATGCAAATTAGGATAATCTCATTTTTTAGGGGAAGGCAACACCAAAGTGTCACTCCATAAATTTTCCTTGTTTACATTAAGTCGACCAACGAAAAATACATTCCAGACTAAGATAAAACCTTCTAGTTATTTCAAAAACCAACTTCTACCTCTGATCGACCTAATATACGCGTGCAAAATACACCTTACGTTTACAGGTACAGCACTCACCGTATATAATATCCTCGTCGGGCTTTAGCTGGAATATGCTGTTCAGTTCTGGCCACCAAACCTAATCCAAGATGAAGGAAAACTAGAATGTATTCAGAGGAGAGTAACCAAACTAATCCCTTCATTCACAATTAAGCCCTATGACGAATTAATGAAAGACCTAAAATTAATCTCTTTCTGTGAGAGCCCACACCCCTGTGGAGATCTAACAGTGGTTTTGAAAATAATGAATAACTCTTAAAACATACGTAATTTTCTTCACTTGAGACGAAAGATTCAACGACCAGAAACAATAGTATGAGGGAGGGGGAGATGTAAGAGGAACGTGGGCACAAATTTCCCCAGCTGCTGAGTGGCAGAGCACTGGAATAAACGATCACTAAGTGTAGCAAACATGAACACGAGCAACACCTTCAGATCAACACAAGACAAATGCCTCTGTGGTATCAGTAAACACTCCTGTTCTAAGAGAAATGACCTTACCTTTGGCTTTCCTCTTCAGACTCTTAGCTGCTGGGACGAATCACTTTCATATAATAAAATTTCCACGGCAGTATGCTTACCTCGTATTGCGTTAATCTTTATTTTCTGTTTTTTCTGTCTTCCTGTCAGCAGCTGAGCGACAAAGAGAGGTGGGTGGGGGAAGATCCTTCTGTTTTACTATTCTGTTTTATCTCAATATCACGTTGAGTCAAACGGGGTAACCTTGTCATGAACTATCAGGTCTCTCGCTAAACTGTTCCAATACCTTGTGTTATCTTCGAAGGTCTTCTACCCGAACAGCTCTGGGCGAGTCCAAGCTGTTGCAGAGGTGGGTCGTTGGTCGACCCAAACTATTAGAAGCCGCGACCCACAAGGCCCCACGTAGCCACCACAACCACGCTAGTCTGGCACACAACTGTGCAAAAGCTATGTCCACGGCCTTCTAAAATGTCTTCACTGTACACCCCCAGAGTGTCTGCTTCCCTCAACTCCGTGAGTTGTGTCTGTGTAAAGTTAGGAACTGGATTTCTCCTCTTGTAGAGGGAGTGTTGTCCTCTTTCCAGCGAGGACGTGGTATGTGTCTGGAATGTCTGGTGCGCTTGTGTAGTGAACCATTACCCACATTCCTACCAGTGTTGTGGCACTAAATAATGTCTCCCAGTGTATCACAGACAGCTCATTACTTACGTTATTCCCACCTGGTACGTATCCTGTTGGAATTAAATTTGCCGAAGTCAAGCCTCCGTGGTGGTGTGCGTGTGTGTGTATACCGTGGTGGCTATTTGCAACTCGTGCGCGATAGGTTGAAAATCGTCGACAACAACAAAAAAAAAGGGATTCGTTTGGAATCGTATACTGTAAACAGTACCGAGTCAGGATCCTATATATCTGAATTGCTCAATAAAATTCTTGTAGTTTTTCCCGTCTGGTGGCTTGTGAACTAATGTGGTAAACAAGATACGGTCCTCCATCTCTGTAAGTAACACATATATACATCATCAGAGGAACGCAGTCCATTAGAGGGAATAAATGAATGTTTAATTTGCAAGCCAACTTCTCTCTCTCTCTCTCTCTCTCTCTCTCTCTCTCTCTCTCTCTCTCTCTCTCTCTCTCTCTCTCTCTCTCTTTGCCTCCTATACTGTCGCTCTTTCACAAGATGTAGTTCGGGATCCAAACCTCAACGTACACAACACGCATCCTCTCGTGTGTTTCCCTATGGCGCTCTAGGTACAGTACATGAGTCAGTCCATTACATGTACATGGTACATTAATACCTGCACTCTCAGGTCCCCGTGTTTGTATACATCATCAAGGACGCATCATTTCTGCTTGCCAAGTTGTTCAGGGGAATTTCCCCCAAACGTTTTCAGTTACCCTGCCTCGGGCCACAGTGCAAAAGGCCAGTTCCGTCTTTGATTACTGAATGGGATTGCAATGGCAGGAGCGCCGCCAGCGGGTAAATGAGCAACTACACTGGCCCCGCCCCGTTCTGACCCGCACCCAAGGCCTTCCCTTACCGTCCCCCCCCCCCCCCCCCCACACACACACACACACACACACACACACACACACACGCCCCGTGCATCCGTAACAGTTTGAGTCAAATTCTGTTATCTCAAAAATACGGAATTGTAATTTAAATATGTCTATCTTTTAATTCTGTTAAAAGTGTTTAATTTGTTTCAGTGTGTTAATGTACACACGGTAAAAAGAGAATCTTACCACCTTATGTGTGAATCAATATGACACCACGGACGAAGGATTTTGAGAAGTGCCCATTCGTCTGGCCTCACACTGGTATCACTGCTTTCATGACATTGTAACACATAGTTTACCAACGATATTTCCCCTCAATTGCCATATATATATATATATATATATATATATATATATATATATATATATATATATATATATATATAAACCGAGGCTACCATAATTACTTGGAAATCTGTCGTATCCACACTGACCAACCCTACCGAGAAAACACGAGTCTTACTGATCATTTCGAAATTTATCGAACCCATCTGGGAAGATACTTTTTGTTTTCTTATCAATATGTACATATCTGATTTCTCTAATTCGGTATATGTTATGTTCAACAGCTAAGGCAATATAGACATCTCGTACGTCTAACTTATGATCGCTATTTAGCTAATATCAATCTCAGTACACATAGCGCGTCCTTCTACTTCGCAAACATACATGACCCGTGCAACTTCCTCCTTCCTTCCTTCAGTGTACGTATCCCGTCCACCTCTGGGTCCAGCAGTCCCCCAGCTCGCTGCCTTCGACTAATACCTCACCAAGTCGTCCAAAGTCAATCCGGCCAATTTCTGTCGCAGGGATCAGCCAACTCGGTCTCTCCCTCCCTCCCTCTCCTACAGAGCACCTGCACCAAACGTCATTCCAGTAATGGGAATTTCCTTATTTCGTTTCTCTTTCTGAATCCGGTTTCTGCAACCCCGGCTCATCAAATTCGCATTCCACTATCAAACTGGAATTTCACCTACCATTTATCGGCGAACGTAATTGAAATCGGATCTCAGGAAGACATCAAATGCCCGAGAGAGAGAGAGAGAGAAAGAAAAAAAAAGCATGAAAGTAAAAATGGCTTCTCCTCTCTCCTCACCTCCGAGCAAGACATCGGTCTCCTATCACTAGACCCTCGCGGCGCTATACTCCACTGAAGATTACATTCAGGGTCTCCTATCACCAGACCTTCGTGTTATACTACACTGAACATTACATTTAGGGTCTCCTATCATCAGACCCTCGTGTTATGCTCCATTGAACATTACATTCAAGGTCTCCTATCACCAGACCCTCATGTTATACTCCACTGAACATTACATTCAGGGTCTCCTATCACCAGACCCTCATGTTATACTCCACTGAACATTACATTCAGGGTCTCCTATCACCAGACCCTCGTGTTATACTCCACTGAACATTACATACAGGGTCTCCTATCACCAGACCCTTGTGTTATACTCCACTGAACATTACATTCAGGGTCTCCTATCACCAGACCCTCGTGTTACACTCTACTGAACATTACATACAGAGAATATGATGATATAGGAACGGTCTGTAACGAGGCCCAACGATGAGAGATCTCAAGGTCTGGCCCAGGGATGGAGCAGCCTTGCTTCCAGAGAGATGGGGGCAGCCAGCCAGGCAGGATTAGAGAGGCCAGGAACATGACAAAACAGGAAAACGGAGGGAGATGAATAACACAGACACAAAACTCATGAGACAGACATGGCCTTCACCGATATCGTACAGACACAACCATTCCAAGACCAAGGTACCGTCACGGCCTTCATAATCCAATTACAGGAAGTTCAGGAAACAGATAATGCTAGCGCCCTCAGGATATACAATACAAAGACAGAACCTTCAGTGGGGGAAAGACAAAAGACAGGAGCTTTTAGACAAAGATATAGACAAGACCTTCAGGAGACAGACGCAGACAGGACCTTCGGGAGACAGACGCAGACAGGACCTTCGGGAGACAAATGCAGACAGGACCTTCGGGAGACAGACGCAGACAGGACCTTCGGGAGACAGACGAAGACAGGTCCTTTAGGAGACAGACGAAGATAGGTCCTTCAGGAAAGAGACGCAGACAGGACCTTCAGAGACAGACGCAGACAGGACCTTCGGGAGACAGACGCAGACAGGACCTTCAGGAGACAGACGCAGGCAGGACCTTCAGGAGACAGACGCAGGCAGGACCTTCAGGAGACAGAAGCAGACAGAACCTTTGGGAGACAGACGCAGACAGGACCTTGGGGAGACAGACGCAGACAGGACCTTCAGGAGACAGACGCAGACTGGACCTTCAGGAGACAGACGCAGACAGGACCTTCAGGAGACAGACGCAGACAGGACCTTCAGGAGACAGACGCAGACAGGACCTTCAGGAGACAGACGCAGACAGGACCTTCAGGAGACAGACGCAGGCAGGACCTTCAGGAGACAGACGCAGGCAGGACCTTCAGGAGACAGACGCAGGCAGGACCTTCAGGAGACAGACGCAGGCAGGACCTTCAGGAGACAGACGCAGGCAGGACCTTCAGGAGACAGAAGCAGGCAGGGCCTTCAGGAGACAGAAGCAGGCAGAACCTTTGGGAAATTGATACAGACAGGACCTTCACGTGACACACAGAGACAGAACTGTCAAGAGGCAGGCACGGACAGGAACTTCAGGAGAGAGACATAGACAGAACCCTCAGGAGGCAGACATAGACAGAACCCCCAGGAGACAGACACAGATACGACCTTCACGAGACAGACCTAAAGAAGACAGAAACAGACAGGTCTTTCAGGAGGCAGACTCTGATATGCCTTTCAGGAGACAGGAAATTCAGGGGACAGACAGAGACAGGACCTTCAGGGGAGACAAACGAAGATAAGACCTTCAGGAAACAGAGAGATGACGTTCAGGATAGAGAGATACGGCCCTCAGGAAGTGGACAGAGATAAGGCTAGCAACAGACAGAGAGAGAGACAGGCCTTCTAGAAGACTGGTATAGACAGAACCTTTAGGAGAGACAAAGACGGATGATCTTCAAGTGACTGCCACAAACAGGCCCTTGCAGAGACAAACTAAGACAGGTCCTCCACCAGACATATAATCAAAAGGACTATCGGAAGGACAGAGAAAGACACAGGACTCCCAGAAGACAAGAGAGAGAGGCAACAGAGCTCGTCACCAAACCTTGGCGAGGGAGCTGACTGTCATACTGAAGGAGGAGGGTGTGGCAAATGGGGCTGTGCTCTGCGAGGAGCGGATGTGGACTTCCGAGTCACAAGAGCACCAACACAAAACCCGCATTTCCGACATTACGAAGCGGTTTAATCCGGATCCCCCAGGGATTCGGAAACAAAACGAAAACCCCAAAGAAAACCCCGGCTGCACTTTCATAATTCATCTGAAACACCTATCGCGCTAAAAGCTAAAAATCCATCCGTCAAGGGAATGGACTCAAATCTCTCGCCTTTAGCCACCACCGCTCCACCAACAGGCTAATAAAACCCAAGGAAAATATAACACAAGAGAATTTGGAGATGAGAAGTGAGAGACGGTCGCGGATGCAGAGAGCCTCTGGCCTGGCCTACCCACCGAGGAAGGAGGAGAGAGACAGACAGACAAGCGCCCAACACTGGCTACTGACGAGGCTGCAGAATACACGTCGGTGATACGGCAGGTCGCGGGAGAGGAGGACGCACGCCGCCACATGTGTGATGGGCTAGGGGTGGGTGTCGCTCGTTGGCCGGTGCTGCACCTCACACTATAGCACAACCGACAGCAGCTGTAACACATGCTGCTGCTGCTGCTCCAGCCGCTGCTGCTTTATCTGAAGCGGTATAGGGAGTGTGGACGGGCAGCAGCGCTCTTTCATATGGTTATACAGGGCCTCCCCCCCCCCTACACACCCCTTCAGCGCCCCCAGGAGACCAAGGTAAGACCTGGCTCTCCTGCAGAAGGTTCCAGCATGTCTGCCAAATATCTGATAAAAAGGAGCCCAGGTATGAGCGGCAAGCAGGACGGGCAGCAGGTGTTCCGTGTGACATATGTGAGGCAGATGTCCGAGGGCAACCAATACAGGTGCGCCCCCCCCCCCCCCCCCTCACTCACCTCGACGGAATGATGATCATCTTCACTTCACCAGTTGATACCAGGATCACCAGTAGGTACAAGGGTCACCAATACGTGTCAAGGTCATCAGTAAGTGCCAGTAGGTATAGGGGTCACCAGCAGGTATCAAGGTCAATAGTACATACCAGGGTCATCAGTATATCCCAGGGTCACCAGCAGGTACCAGAGTCAAAAACATTCCAAGGTCTCAGTTATGTGCGACGGTCACATGCAGGTACTATGGTCACTCGTGTATGTCAGGGTCAGTAATTAATAGCAGGATCACCAGAGGGCACTGGGTTCACCAGGGTCATCAGCAGACACCAGGCATTAGTATACGCCAAGATCACCTGTAAGAGCCAGGGTCTCCAGCAGGTACCAGGGTCACCACGATGTGTCAGGGTTACAAACAGGTACCAAGGTCAACAGTGCGCACCAGGTGGTACTAGGGTCACTTATACGTGACAAGGTCACCAGCAGGTACATGGGTCATTTGTAGGTATCAGGGCCACCAGTCAGCCTTTTCCCCTTTCTCCAACAATAGCGATGTCCCTCAAGGTTCTGTCCTGTCTCCAACACTCTTTCTTATCTTTATCAGCGACTCCCTCTCTAAAACAAATAACCAAATGCACTCATACGCTGACGACTCAACATTCCATTGCTCCACATACTTCAATTCTGCTCCTTCTTCTCTCATTCGATCTGCATCTCGTCTTGACACAACTTCCTCAATAAACTCAGACTTGGACAAGATATCTCAGTGAGGTAGACGAAATCTGATTAGGTCTCACGCCTCCAAGACCCAGTTTCTGCTCGTCACCCTATCGAAAATTCCTCATCACTTTCGTCTCTCCATTGACTGTTCTGTAATACCATCACTTTACTCAATGGGCCTACTTAGTATTACTGTAACATCCACTCTTTCTTGGAAACCCCACATTACGGGAATAGCTACGTCTGCCTCTCAATAACTGGGTGTCCTGTTTAGCTGTCGGTATTTCTTTTCTTCCGAGCATCGGCTCCATTTATGTAAAGGACTGATCCGTTCTTGTATAGAATACTGTTCTTACATCTGGGGTGGTTCTAGCTCTGCATCCTTACTTGACAAAGAGTCGAGTCGAAAGCAGTCCGTGACCTATAAATTCACTTGGGCTAATTTCAACACTTGACTCGACTGCCTCAGTGTTGGTTCACTTTCCCTCTTCTATAGGTACTACTTTGGTTTTTGCTCCCGAGAGTTGCCTACTTGAGTGGCCCTACCACTAATTAGACCAAGCAATGCTCGAAAAGCTGCTACGTCACAAGATTACTGTATGGCCGTTGGCAACTCAAGGATGAACCGTTTTGATAACTGTTTCTTTCCCTACACCTCAAAGGTTTGGAACTCTCTACCCTCTTGTCTTTCCTATTAACTATGACCTGGCACATTTTAAGTATTTTTTACTTCCTCCAAAATTCATCAATACTTTCCCTTGATTCTACTTTTTTCCTTTTCATTAACCTCTCAATATTTCAAGCAAGGTCCGGCCTTGATGTGGACTTTTGTCCGTGACTGGAACTTTCAACATATAAAAAAAAAGTTCCAGAAGCATCATAAGCAGTTATAGCATCAGCGGTTCCAGCTATATCAGCAACAGTTATAACAGCATTAGCAGCAGTTCCAGCAATAGCACAAGCAGTTACAGAAACGTCAGTAAAAGTTCCAGCACTTCCAGCAGCAGAGCAGAAGTTCCAGTCACAACAGCTGAAGTTCCAACAGTATCTGCAGCAGTTTCAGCATCTAAAGCAGCAAGTCCAGGTACACCAGCAGCAGTTCCAGCAGCATAAGCAGTGGTTCCGACTGCATCAGTAGCAGTTCCAGTAACATCATTTCAAGCATCATCGTCAGCAGTTCCAGCAGAATTAGCAGCAGTTCTAGATGTATCAGTAATTATTCCAGTACATCAGCATTACTTTTAACGACATCAGTAGAAGTTCCAGAAGAAGGCTCAGCAGGAGTTCCAGCAGTATTTCCAGAAACATCAGCAGCAGTAGCAGGTCCAGTACATCAGATTAGTTCTAGCAGCAATAGCAAGAGTTCCAGCAGCAGTCCAGTAACGTCAGCATCAGCAGGAGTTCCAGTATCTTCAGCAGCAGTTCCAGTAACTTCAGCATCAGCAAGAGTTCCAGTATCTTCAGCAGCAGTTCCAGTAACTTCAGCATCAGTAGTAGTTCCAGTAACTTCAGCATCAGCAAGAGTTCCAGTATCTTCAGCAGCAGTTCCAGTAACTTCAGCATCAGCAAGAGTTCCAGTATCTTCAGCAGCAGTTCCAGTAACTTCAGCATCAGCAGTAGTTCCAGTAACTTCAGCATCAGCAAGAGTTCCAGTATCTTCAGCAGCAGTTCCAGTATCTTCAGCAACAGTTCCAGTATCTTCAGCATCAGCAACAGTTTCAGCGGCGACAATACCTGTTCCAGCACGCGGCACCATCATCATCATCATCAGCAGTCCACTTCACCTCTTTCCAGCCAAAACCGCCGACGTGGCCCTGGATCCACTTGGCACCCGGCCCTCCACCGTCCAGGACACAAAAGCCGGCCATTCCACTCGCCTAATTTACGGTCCAGCTTCCCACATGGCGTGCTTCTTAACGCCGTCTCTATAGGAAATAAATCAAGGGCTTCCTCTTAGCCTGGCAGGATAGAGTGTTCAGGTGCCGATAAATTAGGACCTCGAGGACATTCTAATCCGTTTACAGCGGGAGACCTTTCTCATCCTCGATGAAGGAATCACCGCCTCCTGGGGGAAGGAGGGAAGAGTTTTTAAAAGCAATTTTCTCTCTTACATTTGTGAAACCTGGCTCAAGGGGTCTCTTTCTCAAGTTATTCTACGAAAGTTTCTCAATACC
This sequence comes from Panulirus ornatus, assembly GCF_036320965.1. Lineage (NCBI taxonomy): Eukaryota > Metazoa > Arthropoda > Malacostraca > Decapoda > Palinuridae > Panulirus > Panulirus ornatus. Next base: position 85,549,807 of record NC_092227.1, read on the forward strand.
GGACCTCGACTTCCGTCTCATAACAGAGAAAGTCATTCACTGTCATTTCATCCAATATACCTTCTCTTCGATTTTTCTATCGGTTTTTAAGTCCGAACGGAGAGTGACGCTGTCGATCGGGTGTGTGTGTGTGTGTGTGTGTGTGTGTGTGTGTGTGTGAGAGAGAGAGAGAGAGAGAGAGAGAGAGAGAGAGAGAGAGAGAGAGAGAGAGAGAGAGCAGGCTATTGTACCCACAGCCAAAGCGACCGAGGATTTATCTGAATACTTTATAAAAGAGCAAACCCGTGTTATGGGAGAGCGTGTCTCCACTAAACAAACTGGTCTGGAAGAGTCCTCCTCCAGCTGACGACGATGAGGAATATCTTGCTGTGTTCGGAACCACCTGGAAGGTGCACCTGGCTGGCCACTCATCTCCGCTACGAGACGAGTGGTTCTTGTACTGTAACCACCAGTGACTCTACCACACCCGTCAACACAGTTTCTCTTCGTATACAAACAGAGGCGCGAGTGCCTCCCCCTTTGCCGTACGTCTAGCACATCATTCCTTTCACTCTACGGTCAAAACCTTGAATGATTTAGAATCATCTATCCACCTTACGTCTTTACCTTATACTGAATTTACGCACAGGAGGAGGAGGAGGATATCAAGACACCCCCCTCACTCTCACGGGTCACCCCGTACGTAACCTCAGCTGGTGTAGTGTGATCCAGGACACGCTCTTCACACTACTGGCCCTTGGCAACCAGTGACCTGATACATCAGGTTTGGTTCCTCAACCGATAATGACCTTTCCATTCACCAACCTATGCACACACACGGCCTCAACCATCGAATGTAATCATCAGCGAGTCTCCAAGCGTCACCACTTCAAATGCCCGACGTCCTAATGAACTTAGCGAATCTATATATATATATATATATATATATATATATATATATATATATATATATATATATATATATATATCATCCTCATCTTCATTCCAAATTCACCCGGAGAAGGGATCAGGTATAAACACAGCCTCCCACTTCACACGCACAAGCAACCCATGTCCACTGTGTTAAGGGGAGACATTAACTTCACGAACATCTGCGCTTTTCCCATTTCTAATACGCACACTGGAATGATTCCTCATGTGAAACCACAGCCCCTGTTCCTCACCTAAATCTTAACACACAAAAGACTTCACGCCGCCCCGCGCCCCCCACCCGGGTCACAATTCACTCCTCTGACGCCGTCAGAAATACTCCCGGACCGAAGAAATTCCCAGACGACATCTATGAACCTCTTCAGCCATTTACATCATCCTGTACCTTCAACTAAACTGCTATACATCTTTCCTGGCCACACATCATCATTTTCCTTACGCCTTCCGTGACCATCTTGAAAATAGGGTCATCCAAGCAATGAACGATTACTATACACATTCCTCCTCAATTTAATCGCTTACCTTTCTAATACGACAGTTGTCCATCTCTACTACATATCCATACAAATAAATCAGGTCTTCACATCTATGCATTAGAGTTAGGACAATGACTTACCCCACGTTTCCTGTCTACCTCCACTTCAATTCTCTCATCACCAAAGCTCTCACTTTACCTCCATCTTTTATCCTACCTGACAAGACTCTTATTCTCACATTAGCTTCGTAATTACCATCCTAACTGAACCTCATTCCCAAATACTTGCAGGTCCTCTCA